>NC_049169.1:177681544-177997716 GCF_009769625.2 Cygnus olor
GGTTTAAATCTCTGTGTCCCATCTCCAAGAAGAGTGCCTTTAACACTACATGACATACACATTGTGGCAGGTGCTGTTTGCATAAGCAAGAACACTTTCTTGGAAAGAAGGCCTGAAACCTTATTTATTTCCTTGGTGGTTTGTGCTGCAAGTTGTAGGTTCATCCAAGCATGTAGAGTGGTGTCTTTTTTTTCCTTTCTTCTTTTCTTTTTTTCTTTTTTTTTTCTTTTTTTCTTCCAACTTGGTGAATAAAGTACTTGAGCCAAGACTCTGCAGTTTTCACAGGAGAAAATAGTAAATAGCTCAGGCTGGAATACAGACAGTATGGCATTCACTTGGAAAGATCCAAGGACACTGAGCTTTTTTGGACAAAGGAGCAATCCAAACCCAGTTTTACATACTATATGAATTCTTTAACTATTTCATAAGAGGGAGAGGATGAGGTATAAATCCCTGGTAACAGAAATGTTCTACCCATCTGCATTTTTGGTCTGTCCCAAATTTATATTTATTTATATTTATATTTATATTTATTTTATATTTATATTTATTTTATATTTATATTTATTTTTATTTTATATTTATATTTATTTATATTTATTTGTTGCATGCTTTTTTGTATTAGTATTCCTAATCATGTTTGCTACTTATTTATGGAGACTAATAAAGTTATTATTTTTTTTCTCATAAAGGTGCTTTCATTAATTTCTTTATTCATTGAACTGCATGATTCTATTCCTGCACTTCTAAAATGTTTTTTCTCCACTTAAAACACAATAAGAGACACAGATGTGATTTTACAATCAAAGGCCCAAACAGAGCATTACAATATAATATAATCAACAGCATCAAACACAAGGCTATTATTTAGAAGATGAAATAGGAGAAGCGTTGTCCTGAATAATGACAGCTGAAGTAAGGTAATACAAGTGGCTCGGAGACTATCACACTCAGAGGAAGAAAGCCAGGCTTTGGTAAGAATGACAATTGGCACTATCTTTTTGGGCACTTGCTTCATTAATGAATTTATGATAATATAGCTTTTCCTCCAAAATGTGCTGCTCTGTTCTTACTTTAGGACTTGGGCGGTAGCCGAAATCTTTTCTTCTCTAGAAAGCAATTTCCACCCACTTTTTATGTAGAATGCTTAAAAGCCAAGTGTTTCCTTGAATCAGGGAGCTCACTCCCTTTCCCAGCAAGACCATAAGCTCTTAGGGTCAAAAAAAGATTTTGCTCTGTTATTTTTTACGAGTATTTTGTGCCATCAGGCTCTCAACTTTGCTTAGTGCCTTTGCATGTTACTGTAATAAAGGTAATTGTTTATAACATATAATTTGCTGAAGTCACCTGGGAAATCTCTGGCAGGGGCAGTGCTTAGAAGGATACTTCATTATATTCCTTCCTTTTTTGTTCTTCCACTTGGAGACTGCTCTCATCTTTTTGAGGAGTGTTGGCACAGGAAAAGACTCAAATCGTTAGAAATAACTGAGATGAAATAGAGACATGATGAACAACTGGAAAACAAACCGTCAGAAAACAGAGCCTACACCTTCCAGTCAGTAAAAATGTATCTGAATATGTATTTTTAGACAGGATTTTTGAAAATACTTCTGACTTTCCTACAATATAGAGAGTTTACGAATATTTAACAATTTTTCTGTGATTTTACCTGAATCCTGAATGAACCACTGAATGTGCTGTTCGACTCTTAATTGTCATATAACTTTGACTATGATAAAGATGAGATTAGATTAAAAGCTATGAAATCAATTGCTGAATCAAGGCAGGCAGATGAACAACAAATGTTGCTTCTCCCATGTTTTAAGCCATTGTTCTCTTTTTGTTGGGAATTTTGTGTGCGTTTTAAAAGATGCTGGAAGCTTAACAACAGATTAAATGGTGTGTTCATCAGAACTGTGATCACTCCAGGAACGAGGTTGTTTCATTCTATTCAAATGCTCTTCAGGAAGTCAAAAGGCTAATGCACAGAGCTGAGGCAGGCAGAACGAGTAAAGGTTGGAAACATCAGTCTCCTGGTGAATGGAGCATTTGCGTGCATTTTAAATATCCACAGGTGGAGAGCTCAAGTCCCTCTGCTGATTGGGGAATCTCCAGCTCAAACAACTGAAGCTTGCAGGGTTGTTGCATTCCCTTTCCTCCCTTCCTAGCTAAAATACACCCTCTTCTTTAATGCATATCTATTTACAAAGTGATGTGAAGCAAAAAACACACATAACTGTACTGGGGGCTCACTCCTCAGCATGTTGAAATCAATGAACATCTTTATGAGAAAGTACGTTTCTTTTCTGGCTGTTCAAAAGGCAACTCGGAGGAAAATAAAAGAACATGAAAGCTGAGATCCTGCACTGCTGAGTTATAAAACTTCCTTTCATTTTCTAATCCTTCAGATGTAAACAGTTTTTTAGCAACAGCTGGCTTCCTCAGCTCCTTTAGCCCATCTTAAAGTATTGACCAAATTTACTCCTAGTTGACCACACAGAGAACTGGTGTGTGGTTAGTTGTCCAAACATAGACACCAGGTGTCACTTTGGGGTACCATGTTTGTCATCCAGCTGTGGCTCCAGAGAAGCAGAGCTTCTGTATCCTGTGCTGTATCTGCTGTATCTGCTAGCCATGTGCAGAGTGTCAGGTGCTGTAGGGAGTCTAAAATAGCACTGGACATCTGTGTTTAAGCAATGGAATCCACCCTAAATACTTAACTGTTTTGTTGTTGTTGTTGTTGTTGTTGTTGTTGTTGTTTTTTAAATTTGCACCTGGGGGGTTAACTAGACAGTTAAAGATGTGCCTTTATTCGTACAGCAAAAGATGTGTATCTACTATAGGGAGAATGGAAAAAAAAATCCCTATTTGCTCATATTTCTTCAAGAAATAAAATAAAAAAATCTGTAGCTTCCAGTGGTTTGGTTGCAGTTATTTTCCTCCACATATCACAAGACACCAGATTTCCCCTGGGGCAGGGATCGGTAGCTCTCTTATCCTTTGAATGAACAAGTAACTTTGGCATCTTGTGAAGAAGCTTGCTTGAAGAAGCTTTGGTCTTCTGGGACCAACGTTTCCTGTGGTCTCAGAACAAAGCTCATGTGGTACTTGGTCCCCAAGATCAAGGTAGCACCTTGGGATGCTGTGGAAATGCTGGGGCATCAGACTATCATGGTCAAGTAATACAAGGTAAGTACAGGTTCAGGGGCTCAATGACTTAATAAGGCAAAAACTTAAGACAAATTCTCTTCTCTTTCTCAATTTGTTTTGTTGTCTGAACCAAGATCTCTGATGAATTGCCCACTGCATTCTTGGATGGCTCTGCATGCAAGTTGTGCCCATTATCCTATTTTCTTTTAGTTTCCAGATGAAGATTCAAATGCACTTAGAAGAGGATTTTTTTTTTTTTTGCCTTCTTTTTTTTCCCCCTCCCATGTGCATAACCATTATCTAGTCAGGAACGATCTTGCCTTTGTGTCAAAATTATTTTTTTTTTTAGTTACTTTAAATTGTCCTCCCTTGCTGCAATTACAGCATTGCATAAGGAACCCTTCATGTTTCAATATCCAGAAGGAGGTGCTTGAAAAAATATTTTTAATTGCTCTTTTTGTGTTTCACAGAGGTGAGATTCTCAGTATGAAAAAGGTCCATAATGTCTTATACTCAAATCTTTCTCTTGTATTTATTTTAATGGTACCATCCCTGATGGGACACTATTATTTTCCAGGTGACCACAGATTGTCCATACGAGCAGCCAATGTTAGAAGCACTGTACAAGGATTTCAGGGGTGTGCACTGGGCCTATTATTTGATGCCAGCAAAACATCAAACACTTTTCGGCTCTAATATTGCCTGACTCAGTAACATTTTGTTTGCCTGCTTCAAGAGGCCACTTGGTAAATGTTTATCTTTTACTTTTAGAAGCATGATCTGTTTTCATGTACAATTATCATTTTCAATTGCTTGCTTCCCACAAAAATTCTTTATCTTCTGGCAGGCTGCCTCAGATTCACAAACTGAAGTTTTCTTGCTACGACACATTAACAGTTTACCTGTGTGTAAAGCTGTTCAGCAGCTTTCACATGGTTTGCGTTCAGAGGAAAGAACTGCCACATTTAAAACTGAAGTCTGGCACAAAAGCTTTGCAAGCTGAATTTCGACTGAATCTGGATCCCAAGGATCTTCCTTGCCTTCCCAGGTTTGTGGCTTTTAATAAGGCAAGTTCTCTGTCAGTTGAGAACTTTACTTGTTTACTTTTTATCCTCTAATGTCTTTTTAATTAGGCATGGTTATACCTTTTCCCTTCCCCTTTAGGTTTCCAGATGTTTTTTTTTCCTCCTTGCTGGTTTCTAATAGATACAATAGTAAAACTAATGCTCTTGCCACTTCGCTTTTCATGTGTTTTACAGAGAAAAAAAATTAATTAGTATGTTGAGACTAAAATGACATATTTTGAGGGTAAGAAATTTGAAAATGATCGATGTGTATAGAAATTCTCCTGAGTAACCAAGAAAGTAAAATAAAATTAAAAAAAAATAGAAAAAAAAAAAAAAGGAGAAAAACTGAGCAGTAAACTTGCAATAGGCCTGAAAGACCATCTGTGTCCTTCTCTTCCCCTCCTTTTTTTTTTTTTTTTTCCCAACCTTTTGATTTGTAATTTATGTATGGTAAAAGATTTGTGTATGGTAAAAGCATCTTTGTTGTGACCCCTTTTAAACTGGAAGACCAAAACCGAAGGACACTGCCACACGTCTTAGCATGGAAGATGACCAGGGAAGCCCCTTGAGTTAACAAGAGAAAAAAGGCCACCCAAGAGATGCACATGGAGGAGGTCAGTGAGTTAGTTCCCGCTCATATTAATGTTAAGGGGAATTTTTCTGTTGAGTTTAAAGGGAGCGGAAGCAGGTCAAAAGGCAGCCAATGTGAGTTTTATGTAAGATTCACAGCCGCTATCCGTTGCTTGTACACGTGCTTGTAGCTCAAAGGGAAGGATTGTGAGTGTGCAGGGAGGGGAGGGGTGGGACAGGGCCCAGAGAAGTGATAGCTCTCAGCAGCATCACTTCTTTTGCATTTCATCAGAGTAGAAATGTCAAGCCTCATAGTCATCCTAAAGCTTAAACATTTAAGATATGTGAGACTGAGAACATGAAAAAAGTCACCTCCATCTACTGAACGGTGCCCTGTTTATGCACTCCACACAGTTCTGTAGAGGATAACTTGTAATGTTTTTTTGGGGTATCCAAATGTTTTTGCCCTAAAAGCAGTATTTTTTGCTGTTTAATGTTGAAATGGCCTGCATGGATTTCTTCTCTTGTTCTGTTTATAATCTGGTTTCTTGCTCACTGCTTATGTTGTGTTGAGGAAAAACCAAGCAACTTTGGGTTGACATTGCCCCCAGTGTTTATATTTCTTCAATTTAAAAATAATATCTGAAGTTCTACAGCTTCTTTATCATTCTTAAGTAGCATGGGTATCTATACCTTGTATTGTTGCAGACAACTATTATTTTAATGCAAAGGATAAAATAATTACTATCTAGTTTCAGAAACAAAATGTCAAAAGACTAAAGATATTGAGTACAATTTTTCATTTTACGGTGCAGAACTCACTAAAAAAAGTTACATGAAATCTACCACACTGCCATCCAGATAGCTTTTTTGAATATTTTGATCAAGGTCCCTGCAGTCTTTTTGACTAGGATGGGATTCCTCTGCCCAAAGGCAGGCATCAAGGAATCTGGTCTCCCTTTATAGTTGATGTAAAGAAACACAAATATGAAGACAGAAGCAACATAGAGAAACCTCTCAGAGTGCTTTCTCATCAACTAGGTAAGGCAGCTAACTCACACCAGCAGAGTTGCCTTCCAGAGTGCCTTCTTCTCTCTCCCCTGACCATGTCACTGCTTTGACGCCAGACTTTTAGATGACTTGGGGTAGGTAGATCCCACCCATAGCTTGGAGAAATTCTCCTTGGTTAAGAGTTGTCAGTTTTTGTTCACTGTGCATCTGAATAGAGGCAGAGATGGAGGTGCATCATGCTCCTTGGCATACACAAGCGTTTTCCTTGCTGATGTTTCTCAGTCAGTCATTCATCAGGCTAGTGATGGGGCATATAAAGGTGGAATGAGATTATGTGAAAAAGCATGAGGCAACTGAATTTAGGAGAGACTGGGAGAAGACATGTCAACTTAACTGCTGGAGAAACAGCACAATGAAGAAGCAGAGAGAGGCAAGATAACCAGCCCCAGCTTGGGACCATCTGCAAGCATGAATATCCATCAGCTCAAGAGCATGGGGAAAAAAAAAATAAATCCAATCAAACAGCTGGAAAATCTGCAAATCAGCCAACAATCAGCTGCATAAAAATTGGCTAAAAGCCTGTGAGACCACAGATGGTTTTGCGGGGACCTTTGCCCCTTATTTGGGACCGTCTCCTACCCACTCCAGCAAGAGCTCCGCTGGAGTCGAAGAGTGGAGGGTAATGCTTGTACCATATTTGTCAGGGAATACTTGGTTATCACCAGAATGAGAGTGGGAAATGCTCTTAACTGTGGTCACTGATTCAGAGCTAGACTCCAGCTATGTAAAAATTCACTTTGGAAACATAAATGAGGGAGTAATATTAGTCCTACGCTATCAGGTATGTCCCTAGACCTAGCATTTACCAGCTCACTGACTGTGGTCGAACTGGCTTACAGATGAACACACAGGAGAGTTTGGATGAGAAATGTTTATTTCTTTCCTCTTCAGCTTTCATCCCTTCTTCCTCTCACCCCATAGGCTTCCTCTGCTCCTTGTGAACGTGTTTTTTAAAGACATGTCCACAGAGCTGGTGAGGATCTTTGGAGTTTCTCTTTCATCCCTGCCTTGCTGTGTCTCATCATCTCCCCTGCATTGACCCCAGGGTTTGGGTACCCATATTAAATTTAAAGAACTTACTTATCTCAAAGGAAAGGTGAGGATGCTCTAAGGAAATTGATGAATCTTTATTTCTTTCTCCTCCTTCCCCCCGCCCCCACAATTATTAATGGTGACAGAAAATGCCTGTGGCTGCCCTTATCCCAGCTGGACAGACCCAGCTGGCAAAAGCGGTGTGGGAGAGGGCACTGAGATGGGCTGTGCTGTGTTATATCTGTATGTGCACATCCGGTGCATGTGCAGTGCACAGTAATAATTGTATTAAACCTAGACCAGACAAGCAGAAAGCCACGGTTGTTCACAACTGCCACTAGATGGAGAGCTTTAGATACACTCTGCATCCATGTCTATATGCGAAGATTCAGAGACTGTAAAGGCTGGAAGGTACCTGTATTATCCATGAGTCTGAGCTCAGCAAACAAAGAGCAGAACATTTTACTTAAAGATTTCTGTGTCAAGGTCATCATTCCTTACTGTGCTGAAACGTAGCTTTTCAGAAGACAGATGTCCTTTATTTAAAGACTGCAAATGAGAATCTACTGCATCCATACTGAAGTTGTTCAAATGCCTGGTTGAAATATGTACTTCATTACTCATCTGGTTCTTGTCTGCTTAGACTTCTAGCCATTGCATTTGTGATTGTGCTTGTTTAAAACACCACGTCTTTAACTTATAACTGACCTTCTATCTGCATTTCATCATTCCCGACCTGGTGTGGGTAGGAGCTGTCTGGCATTACTGAAGCTAAGTGCCCCGCACCAGTCTCAACACTTTGAATTGCTAAATTGCATCTTTGTTCTAAAAGCACTAATTCAACAGTTAGCACAGTCTAGAAGGGAGGGAAAAAGCTTTGCGAAATTCTTCTGCCATTAATTTACCAAGTTCCAAGGAGAGTTCAGTGCTGTCTGGTTTAATTTAAGTAGGGTTACCTTCAAATGCAGCATTCACGACTACCAATTTCTACTTCAAAAAGAGGCTGAAAATCAGTCATCAAATCATTCCATCACAGTCAAAAGCCATGTTAAGAACCCCGCTTCTGTCTTGGTCATAGCTAGTTCTGTGAATTATTTGCATTAGGGAGCCGAATCCATATAGTTGCTTCACCTCACTAAGCCTTTTCTTTGCAGTGCTTTCACTGGAGCGAGAGAAGTATGAATAATATAGTAGAGATGGTTTCTCACAACAAAACAGCTTTCTTACTACATCTGTTCTCAGTTCAGTCCAATTTCCACATCAGGTTATACATAGTTGTTAATTCCTCAGAAGCCATGTGGAGGTTTTGGGAGCATACAAATGAAAGCTGGTTGTAGGCTTTATGCTGGTGGTGTTGCTGGCAGTGCTCTCTGAGCTGACTAAAGTACAGCAAAGAGGATGCCTTTTCCCCACGGGGGGGTGTTTGCAACCCCTGCCTGATGGTTTTCTCTCTCCTTCCTCCCCCCTGCCCCCCAGGTCCTGCCCAGAAAAGAGTAGGGATAATGAATGTATCACCCCAAGGATCCCCTCTGGCCTGGCCAGTTTCCCTCCCTCAACCATTTGCATGTCTAAGTGGGGCACTGTCAGACAGTGGTCACCAGCTCCTCAGATGCCTTCTGGCCTTGACAGATGCTCTCAAGAATGCTCTGCTTGGTGTTCTCCTCCCTTTCCATCCATGTCTGAGCCCTCAACCCTCACACCCCTTCCTCTCTTTGCTGCCCGCTATTATTTCTCCTTGCATCTCTTTTTACCTTAGCATCCCTCTCTCCCAGAAGGCCTCTGTCCTGACACAGAAAGAGCAGGTCTGTCTGCAATTTCCTTTAAAGCGATGAAGGCTTATGGAAAACACTCTTCAGGACAGCTCTGCCACAGGTAAGTTATTGCTTAACATTTAAAAAAAAAAAAAAAAAAAAGGGAGTGGAAGAGAAGAACACAGATGGTTTTTCAGGCCCGTTGCAAGTTTATAAGAACTAGTTGGGAGGAAAGCAGGAGCTGGTGGGGAGTTTAGTGCAGCCAGTACAGGAGCATGCTGCCTGTGAGAGGCAGCTGCAGGGATGGCTCAATGAGAGCTAGAGCCACCTCAAGGAGAGGAAAGATCCAGATCTTTCTGGGGAGCATTCAGGAAGTCAGGAAGGAGAAGCACCTGGAGAACAGGGCACGTTTTGCCAAACAAAAATCCTCTTGAGGATTTTTATGTCCGTTAGTTTTGCTACACAAAAATCAATGGCCCCATACCAAAAGAACCCCAACATTGAAGTATTTGCTCTTGTGCAAGCACTTATCAAATACATAAAGGAAAGTTAGACAGGAATCAGACCTTTCTGAAGTTTGCATTTTCATAAATATTTCCCTTTAGGAGTTTGTGAAATTGAATTTGGGTTGATAACCCTGCTTTGTTCACCCACCCTTACATCCTCAGAGAGCAGTGAGAAAAATGAAAAGATTTTAACAAAATGTAATCATGGCAATTCAGTACAATGGCATGGAGACAAAGATAAGATGAGAAATATGGTACTGTTCTCTCTGCTTTCCTTGTTCCCTTGTTTAAGTGATAATTTTCATACCTTACCTTTGAAAGATATAATTACAGTAATTGGAATCCAGCTATTTCTGAGAGTTATACTGTGAAGTCCTTTTTCCCCTTGACGTTTGTGTCTTTTTACTTAATATAAGATCTTTAATCTACTAAATAAATACATGGGACCGGATTCTCTGCTGTGTACAGGCACTTTGTACTTCTCGGGCTGCTAAAAGCTGCATTAATGCCAGCATAAGCAACTGTGGGAGACCTTGCCCTGGAAAAATAAAGGTGATTGAAAACTCTTTTAACATTTCTGGGACCACAATGAGGCACATGCACGGTTGTGGGATAAGTCTTACCTGGCTCTCAGCATGTAAATGTGAGGCTGGTTAGCTGTTCCTGACAGCTCAAAGTGAGTCCAGAGGGGGGTGTCCAAGAAGGAGGGAAGAAAACACTTCTCTTTCTTGCAGATGGGGGAAAGGGTGGAAGGCAAGCTGAAAACTTGGAGCAAAGAGATGGTGAATCTAATAGAGTCTGCAGCACACCTGCAGTGTGGCTCTGGGAGCTGGGTGGTCCCCAGAGACTTCCCTGCCCTCCATGTCCTTCAAGTCCCCACAGAGGTGGGAGCCAGCTGTCTAAACCTCCATATCTAGTTCAGTTTCGGGTGTCCTGTTCCTGTTAGGAGAGAGGTCCAGCATAGTCGCTTCCCTGAGTGTGTGCTACCAGGAGTTTTCTTCTGCTCTGCCTTTGAGCTGAGGTAAACGGAAGCAGAAATATGCCAGGGACCAGACCACTGCCCAGCCTGCCCTACAATTTGGGAAGGGCAAAGGTCCATGTTGTGTTCTTTATTGCGTTTGGCTGCTGCTTGGCCACTTCTCAGAGCATAGCCAGGATGCCCGCTGTGTTCCAGTAACACTGTCCTGGGCAAGAGCCAGGTTACACGACCAGTGAGCAGTATGAAGAGACCAGTGCTGCTAGCACCAGTAAGCTGTAAATAGAGTCCCAGAGTAATACACATGCTATTAAAACCTTTAAGTATGAAGATCCTGCATCTTGTGTTCAGGCATGCATATGAAGGCAGGGAGGTTTCGAGCAGCTGCAGGAAGCTGTGGGGTCTGGGCACATTTTAGAAGTTCCCACCCTAGAATAAGGCTTCTCAAACTTTGTTAGCTTGATACCATCAAAAGGAGCAGCAGCAGCAGCTACATCAGTGACCACCTGCTGCTGTTGAGGTGAGGGCAGGACCCACACCAGCTCCCATCCCTGAAGGTCCTTTTCAGCCTAAATCTTCCTGTGATTCAGTGATGACTATGGCTGGGTCCCTGTTTTCAGCAGGACTGCAGCACTTAACAAAAAGGAGTGAACCTGGGAGGCTTCTAGGGTAGCTGGGGACTGTTGCACACCATGTACAAGGAGAGTCTGAGGGAGCTTGGCTTGTTCAGCCTGGAGAAGAGGCAGTTTTGGAGGGAGCTAACAGCAAACTGCCCGTGCTGTCCTAGTCAGGGATATAAAGTAGGTGGTGGCAGAGCTTTTGCAGAGATGCACAGAAAGAAAAGGGGCAACAAACCCAAGCTGCAGAAAGGGAAATTCCAACTTAGCGTAAGGAAAAAATATTTCACAAGGTGATTAAGAGACAGAAAATTTGCCCAGTGAAGCTGTGCAATCTCCATTATTGAAGATAGACAAAACCCAGCTGGATAGCCTGACCGAACTAGAGATAGTCTTTGTTCAGGGAATCAGATGACCTGGGAGTGGATAAGATGACATTCAGAAGTCCTTTTCCACCTGAATCAGCATTTTGTGATTTCTACCTGAATCAGCTGAGATCTCCTTCAGCATGGGGTGAGTCACTTGACTCTTTGGCAGCATACTGTGTTCAACTGGCATGCATAGTTCTGGTGGTGTGTGCAATATAATATGTTTTGGTAACCTCCATCCCTACACAAATAAATTGGGATTTTTTTTTTCTCTTTTCCCTGAATGATCTTCCTAATTGATGACTGTAGGATGACTGACACATTGATTAGGGCTGTAACCAGCTTCCTTGAGAGTGACTAACATTTTCTATTAATGTAGAAGTATAAAGTATAAAGTATTTTTATAAAGTATTTTTGTGTTTAGCACTGTCTCAGATTTATGCTTATTATTTTTTTGGTCAAAGGAACAAAACAGGAGAGAACATATGGTTCTGCATGTGTTTTCACATTCTTTGGTAGGACTGATACTGGGCACTTTGGTGTGGTGAAATATTTTTGATTGTAATACCTAGCTATATCAGGAAGGACCAGACATGCTACAGCAAATATTCATAGCTTGGTTGCTCCTCAGCCCACTGTCCTTTTGTGTCTGAGCTCCTCTTAAGCTAAAGCCAGCCCAAAAGGTCATGGTGCTCAGGACTAATAATCCAGTTCTCAGCCTGCATTTTGTTTTCTGTTATGGACATAGATTGTGTATCTGTCCCCATTTCTTTGTACATTACCTGGGAGATAGAGTCAGGGCTTTGGGAGAATACTGCTGAGAGCAGAGGAAAAGAATGGGCTTAACACTTTTAATGTATTTTCTGCTCATGCCATTTACATAATTTTTTCACTTAAGTTTTGATGGAGTCTTTTTAATGCCTGCCAAAATGCTGTTTACCTTCAGTACAGAAATATAAGATAAACTTATGATAATATAATTCAGCTTCACTGCCTTTCCCTCCAATTGAAGGAAAGGAAAAAAGGCACATCTTGACATCTTCTTCCATTTTAGCAAGTAGATTTCAGTAACTTCTCATTCTGGCCTGTTTTGTTCCCTCTCCTCAATGATGATGCTGAAATAGAAAATAATGTGGTTAAAACGAGCAACAGTAAAATAATAGTGACTCCAGATACTCCTTTGAAAAAAGTCATTTGGATTTCTAGGTCAGTTTTGCCTCCACAAATAGTTTCTTTTGGCATTTTGTAGTTAATTTTAAAAAGATCTCCCTTTCCAATATCATGAACCTGAGGTATCTAAAGTGATCATTCATTTGGGAAGGTGCTTCATATGCTAAGAAAACTCCTAGAGACATCACATGCATGGTGATTCAACAAATAGGTTAGTCAGAGTGGGTACTTTTTTTAGTGATTCCTACTTTTTAAGCTAATTTGGACTCGTACGACTGAAGCACAAGAAGGTGGAGTGACTTTCTTACAGTCACACTCTGAGTCAGTGGCTTGGTACCTCCAGGCTTCACATATTTTTATTCCAACCACTGAGAAGACCACATGGCTTCTTCTTGGCATGTTTTGGGGTTTCACAGCTGAGAGGTGCAGGCTGTAGAAGCTTTTGCTGCTCCTGAGTGAGCTGGTGATTTTACAGCAGAACTTCTTAACGTAGGAGGACAGGATCCAGCCAGCAGTAATCAGCTGGCTTCTTGTCCATTCAGTCCACCCCTTGTTTGTGGAGCTCCTCTCAGACATTTTCCAACAGCACTAGCACTCACCACATAGTCTCTGCTTACCATGGGAGACAAGAAAATTGACGTGGTTTCTGTTCCCAGGGCTCTATGTCAACCTTTTGTAGTTTTGGCTGGTGAGGTTCGTAGACTTATTTTTGCTCATCACTTCAATTTTTGAATGAACCTTCCCTTTTTCCTCTCCTCCACCCCAACAACCCAAAGCAAAAATCAGCTGAAATGGCCAGTTTTTTGCTGGCTTTCAGATGGAAACCATGCAAAACCACTGAGATTGGCCTGGTGTCTGCCAGAAACTATAAATAGGACTGTTTGACTGAAACTCAGCCCTGGTTTACTCAAGCCACAACCCAGAGTTGTGAGACAGTCTCTGAAACTGGGTAGATGTTTTGGAGAATGTTGGCTAAGTATAAGAAAATCAAAATTGCGCTGAGTTACCTGCTTAGTTTGGGTTATCACTGCAGAAGTTTCATACATCTGTATTTACCATTAAATGCTTTGAAGTTTCTTTCTAGGTACCTTCTGGCCTGCCTTCAGAATGGGTGGAGATTCTTGACTTCTGCTTCTCAGCAGCTCCGATTCTCTGATTGTTGTGTGAAGGGCTTCTAATTCTACCCTATTTTTTCAAGATGCTTTGAAATCAAAAGGTGAAATTTTGTATGCACACTTCTCAGAGCATTTTCTGACTTATTCAAATCCCCCCTCTTTTTTTCAGTAATCTCTGGGAAATACAGGGGCTATTGAAGGTAAACATATCCTTCCCTTCCATTTAAAGTGATGTTAGAGGGCAAAACAAAAGCAAATATTAAGGGCCTAACTCTGCACCAGTTTACCTCCGTGCCTAAGATGGTGCACTGAACTTCTCATGGGTTCCTAAAGGGGAATTAGGCTATAACAAGTGTTCAGATCAATATGTTTTCCGTACAGCAAATAAAATACTTCTAACCCATTTAAACAGCAATGAAATTAACTGTTTATATTTGAATCCTTCCACCCTTAGAGAAAGAAGTATCTCATTGCATCCTACTGTTTGTTTCTGTCTTTGGCTCCTCCAAATTTACACCTAGAGTAGGTTAGCACTCCTGCTGGATTATATCATGACACAGGAGACCTTTTCAAAGACTTTTTTTACTGCCCCAACATTAGATTTTCAGTTTATTCACCTGAGATAACAATGTATTCTTGTGCTAGTAGAGCTGTCACACTTCATTTTATAATTCAGAATTTATTCTTTGGCTTCGTGGATGAGGTGGTTTTGCAAAGGCAGTGTAATTTAATGAATTTATCTGCCTGGAAGGTGTCACCCAGAGTCTGAGAGAGATCTATCTTTATATATTAGCAGATCAGCCTTGACTCTGGAAGCACCTCTAGGTCACAGTGCATTCAAACCACTTTAGCACTGGGCACGTAAATAGGGAGTAAGAAGCCAGCTCCCAATTCAGCTGTCAGACAAGTGCTCCAGAGAAATTAATCACAGGTCCAACCATGTTTATTGCCAACCAACCATGAAATACCACAACAAGGACCCCTTGTGAGGCCATAAATAATGTGTCTTCAATCAGTAATGAGGGTGACACCACCCAAACCTGAATGTCTGTCCCAAGCTCTCTGTGCAGAGGAAGAGGCAGAGTGTAAGCTTCTTAGTAAATCTAGGCAGGCCACTGAAGTGCTGCTTTGTTGTGCATTTCTTATCTTCTGAGAGCCTCACTTGAGCCTCGGATCTGATTTGCACAAGACTTGAGCATTCACTGCTGTGAGTGAACACCAGCAGCTGCACTTTGAAGGTAGAAAGTGGCGGACCACAGAGCATCACAAATGAGAAATCCCCAAATCCATGGGTGTTCTTTTCTACTTAATCCCCTCTTTACCTTATTTCTTGGTCTTGAATAGATAGGCAATGCCAATTCCTTATCTCCTTGGGGTTATGGAAGACATGGGAACAGCAGCAGAGCTGTGGAAACACTATATATCACTCAAAGAAATGAAAAGAACACAATGGAAACTATATATCCCCAAGTTTTCCAGGTGACAGTTCAGACCCTCTCCCTCCACTTTGGGCCCCATTTCCTGCTGGCTTTCTACCCTCTGGTACCTGGGCTACATGGGTGGGAAGAACACTGGAAAAAGTCTCCTTACAGTTTTAGTTCAGCTCCTGGCTATGGGTGAAATGTCAGGAAAAGTCCTAAGCCCTGAGCTCGGGCAAAGCCAGTGCAGGTAAAGCACTGGCAAGACTCTATTAAGGCTGTACTCATGGCAGTTTATCAAAACCTCATAACCTAGCCCTGTGTAGGCATGATTTTTTGTTTTCTTAACAGCACTGGGCAAGTTCTGGAACAAGAGGAAGCCTCTTGGTCAAATCTGGACAACTCTAGCATAGTGGTACAAAAAGCTTATTGGTGAACCATGCAGAAAAATCAGTGTGTTTTGCCTAATCCCTTTCACAGAAGCAATTTTTTTTTTTCTCAACGAAATTATATATATGTAAAAACAAAACAAAACAAATGAACAAACAAAAACAAAACAAAACAAACAAACAAACCTGAAGCAGACATGCAGAAAGGGAAATTTTAGTTTAAATGGAAAAAGAAAATAATTCAGAGGGCTACTGAACCCTGTGGCAGGTTGGGCTGAGCTGTGCTTTATCTACTCTGTGCTTATGTTGTTTTTATTCAATTTATCTGTTTAGACTAGTCTCTTTTTTAAAGGAATACCAAGCTCTTTTGAACGTGTAGTACATAAACTAAACATTAAAGAAGAGGGCATTTTAAGCTGACTGCTTGAATGTGGGGTCTCTTATTTAAATGAATAATCAGGACTGTCCTATTAACTCTATTGCAACTGCACCTTTTCTCTTTTTGTTTGTTTGCTATAAAATACATTGAAACTGCACACGATGCTAATGGGTCACATGATCCTAACCCAATCAATTATCTGCTTTTAAAGATGACTCATTGTTTTGTCTGTAACATAAAACAAAAGTCTGCAGTGAAAGCCCAGAACAGCCTTTTAGAAAAACTCCAGAGATTTATTTTTCCATTTGTGGTCTCATTTTTTAATCTCTCTCTGGAGCTCGAAGCCCAGATAGTGATGAACTGATACAGTATGTGCATGCAGCAGGCATTTCTTCTTGTTGCTGCTCACATTACTGCCCAGCCTCATCTGCAAGTACAATTTTAGGGCATAAGCCTGATTCCCACTCCTTATCCCAATACAGATATGTTTACCCAGTAAGCCCGAACTTCAGTACAAACATTCCAATTTATGCCACTGTGAGGATTTTTATAAGTGGCAAACAATTTCCTTTGCATGAGTCTGCAGATTCCCAACTGCTCGTTTTCATTATGTATTTTGGGATGTATTAATTTGTGTCAAATCTGTATCTGACTCATGGTTTCAGATGCAAAGAATCTGCAGAAAGTCTGCACTGAAATAAGCTCTCCTCAATTCATGTTATGTTGATAGTATCCTGTTTTAATTCAGAAGACTTGAAAAGAGGCTTTCTTGATCGTCACTTTTTATTAGTATAACTTAGAGCTTTGAAACCTATATTACATGATATCTTCAACCCTGAAAATCCACCAAAAAGTAATACGTCAAAAAACAAACAAACAAAAAAATCAAACCAAACAAGGAAAAACAAACAAACAGAAAAGCTCTTCTTCTTCAATAAAACCAAAACTGAAATGGAGCAAAAAGACATCGCCCTGCAAGATGGCTCTTTCTGTTAGGACTGGCTGCCTTCTAGAAAATTGAACAGAGGAAAAAGATACTCTTCTCATGTCTCCTCTCAGACTTCTATAATTCTTAATCTCTAGCCTTTTATATATATATATATGTATATATATGTATTTGTTTGTTTGTTTATTTGTAGATGCACTAAAAACTGTTGAATCCTACAAATACAGTACAAAAAGATTTGTTGGGTAGTTTTAGGCCCCATATATGCTTCCACATGTGAAGAAGAGTCTGGTATGGGGGAAAAAGTAGTCCTTGACAGGTAAGGAGCCTATACAACTTTGGACAAGAAAAAAGGATGCCTGCATGTTGAGCAGTCCATTTGCTCAGAGTCTCTGGGCTGAAATACATATCAGTGAAAGAAAATTCTGCTTAAGCCTTCCTTACCCCTCATCTCCCATACTTTTTCCAGAAAGCCCAATGTGTTGCCTGGCCTGAGTGGCCCAATGTGGCCTCATATGGTTTACCTGTCTGCCTCAATCTAATGAAGAGAGTTTCTAGCTGAGCTGCACCATCAATCACCTCCTCCTGGAAATTATACATACACTTTATATTCTGCATGAGAAGCAGAGGATTAATGATTTCTTGGTTCATCTATTAAAATATTTATTATCCAAGTTCTTTCTACCCTTTCTTTTTCTTAGATAGGGCAGTCAGTGATGAAAAGATCTGTCCTACATTAAGTGTTTTTCCAAGAAATTCAGAAATCTACTTTATAATAAAATACTGTTTTCTGTGGTGAGGGCTCCTGAAACTCAAAACCCAACACATCTTTTCAGCTGCCATTGGTGTATATACAGAGCTGACTAATTAGACACTAACTAGGGCATTTTGCCTGAATCTATTAGCTCACAGCCTGAAACTTAGTGTTTGTGCCTTCTTGAGCTAGTGTGAGCTGCTGATTTCGGGGACATAGGTCTAAAATAATGAAGGCATCTTCTTTTCACTCAGAGGCTGATCCTGCTGACTACCTTCCGTTGTTCATGAACCAGTGACTGGTTAACCTCAGCGGCTGTCTTCCTGCTGATCTGAGCAGCAGATGTTCACACTATTCAAGCACCTAAATGAGCTAAGGAGGCTGCCTTTTTCCTTTAAGTGTCTGACGATGTTTCTTTACCTGGCTATGTAGCCCTAGTCTGGTAAGATTGCTGACTGAATGAATATAGAAGCACTTTATGCAGGCATCATTGGAAAATATCTTGGCAGTATTTGCACCAGTAAATTGTTTCCCATGTAGACAAAAGCCTTTAAGAATAGGGTTTATTGGTTTTATTTGCCTACATGTAGACATCTAAAAGTTACGTATCCAAAACTGAGCTGTTTGCCCTCAACTTTGTTCATAGACTTCGCAGAGAAATGGGGGCTTCTAGGTATGATGCACTTCACTCCAGCATAGAGAGCTGCCTGTGGTCAGAGGAATTGCTCCTTAAATATGCCATTTTTTTTTCCAGGGCCTAGAGAGGGAGACTAGGGTGACTCTCCCTAGATGACTACAAGGCAGATGTCTAGGGTCAAATAAATGAATCCCACCTAGCCTGTCATTTTGCTTGTATAGAATTTGGTACAGCAGAGCTGTGATTAACCAGTCTGGTCTCCCAGGGCACTACCAGCCTGTAGATCATCTACTCTGATAGCGATGCTGAAAGAAGAAGACACAGAGAAAAGGAGCTCATCTAAATTCATGAGATACATTTTTTTTCCTGAGTGATCCATCTCTCATTTCTAAAAAAAATCCTCAGTCTTGCCAATACCAGAGATACCATTAAAGATGGCTCTGCTAGCAAGGTGGTGAGGAGACCAATCTTATATTCTTAACGCTGTCAGTGATCTAAGTGATCCAGTGAAGATGGGCTTGATCTCTGGCCACTCAGGCTCCCAGCACAGTGCCTATTTAGCAGAGGTTTTGCGAGAATGGATAACGCTTCCATGATAGCTTAGCATAATAATGCCCTAGAAAGGTGGTTCAAAAGACACCTACTTATCTTCTCACCTTTGTACAGTAATGCAGTTCATGCTTCCTTGCAGTAAAAGAAAAAAAAAAAAAACACAACACAAAACAAAACCTGAGGTTCTGCCAACACATTTCCCAGATGAATGGTGTCAAGCCTCTCCTGTGTGCAGTTAAAAGGAGTCTCCTTGTGTCCATTTTTAGTGTCTGCTTTTCCACTGGGCCATCTTGGAAGAGGCTTTTCTTTGTGGTAACACAGGTCCTGTCCAGTTAGGCCAAGCATTGTCTTTGAGAAAGTACTTTATTTCCAGGCTATTAATTGTTCATTGAAAAGTGCTACCTTGTTCAAGTTTTTTGTTTTGTTTTGTTTTGTTTTATTTTACTTTTATTAAAAAAGGTATGCCCTTCACAAGAAGAATATAACTTTTCAGGAGGGGAACTGCTGTTTCCCATGAAGACCTGCTGGCAGCACCTCCAACATCTTTGAGGAATGATGAATTCAATCCAATATGTGTGCATGGCGTAAGGTATTTTATTACCCCTTTGTGTATTTGGAGCCTGTGTATTAATCATCACCTAGAAGCAAGAAGAAAATTGTTAGAGTCTCTTGAGGTGAAGGCTGCGTGTAAAACAGCTGAGGGCTTTGTGGTATATTGTAGTGGTTTGGAAGCTGAATTAACCTGAACTCTTTTTTTTTTGGTATTATTTTTTATTATTTTTTCCCTTCAGCATGACTAGCCATGGCTACAGAAAGGGATTTCTTGCTTAGAAAAAGAAAAGCAGGGTTTTATGTATTTCCTACCAGATCAAAGCAAAAAGAGCTATTCAAGTAATTCTTCACCCTTTTGGTATGGTGCTACAGGATTAGGTGTATTTGATCTATGTCCTTTGTGAACTCCGGTGGGCTTTTTATTCAAATTTTATGGCATTTACCTTAACACTGACACACACTTTTGATAGTGCAAGGCACAGTTCTTACCTGGCAAAAAAAAAAAAAAAAAAAAAAACTTTTTTTTTTTGGCTTTCATCCAAGGATGATCTCTAATTTTATCCATGTATCTGCAAGTAGACATCTAGCCTGCATGAGATCGCATGCAAAATCTGACACTTACATGCATGTTCACATTAAGAGCTATGCTTTTTTCTCCTTGTTAGTGGGAGGGAGAAGCCAAAAAAAAAAAAAGAATAAAATGAACCAATCTTGGTATGTTTCTTAAGACCATGAAATGCAATGTAATGAGAGAATGGCAGGTCAAACCAAATGTTCTGGTGTGGTATACTGTTTCCAGCACTTGTTGACCTTCACTGGACTCCTCCAATCTTTTTGGTCTTCTTTGGAACCTGTGTATATCCTCTGGATCTGCAACAGTCTTTGTCAAGGAATTCTGCTGTATGAAGAACTACTTCTTTTTATTTATTTTGAATTTGGTTCCTGTCACTGTTTGGTGTCCTCTAGTCCTACTGTTTAATCTTGGCATAAGTGTGAAGTGACAGGTCCAGCTATGGTTAGTTTTGTGTGAATGGTTCAGAATGCCAAATCAGTGGCATTTTTGCCAGTCGAATACTAGGAGTACTTACAATTTTCTTTTCTTTCCCAAGCATGTTTTGGTGTGCCATTCTGGACCATTCCATCACAAAACAAACCTTATGCCTAACTACTCACATTTACCCCTTTTGTTTGCATGTTGTGGTAGCTGCTTACACAAATCAGGACTAAGCTTTTGTTTGCGTAGCTCAGAGATCTGTGTTAACAAGACATCAATCTAATGCCATCATCTGCCTGAGGGAAAAGAACCCACAAATTAGGCTAAACATGTAGGGTGATGGACTGACAGCAATAAAATCCTTGCATGGGGCTACCACAAAGTTCAGATGGTTTGGCGAGGCACTCTAGGCTGTATTGTCTCACATTTCTCTCCACTAGTCTACACTTTAATGAATGGTCTGTCAAATGGGTCTTCTGCAGAGAGTGGCACTCCTCTTCCCATTCCTCTGTGTTGTGTTTTGCCACACAAGAACAAACAGCCCAGATATTTCCAAACAGGGTCATCAGCATTGCAAGAGAGCATGGGAAACCAGACTGGCAAATTAGCTCACATCTTCTTAAGAACCTTTCTCTTTCCTCAGCCATCAGCCTTAATACTCCCCCCCCCCCCCCCCCCCCCCCCCCCCCCCCCCATAAATTAAGCTATAAACTCTCAGGACAAGAGTGTATGTCTTCCTGGCAGGTTGGATAGCACCTAGGATAATGAAGCTTCTTTCCTTCTTATGACCTCTAAGCATCACCATAATATAAATTATGAATAAAATCATTCTAGTTCATGGTCACAGCATATAGACAAATTCATACATATAAGTTTGGGAATTATTAATTACTTTTTAAAAAGGGACTAATAAACAGTATTCCTAAACATGTACAGCTCAGGCAGGATGCTCAGTTTATTGTCTGAAAATGGAAGGCCTTTGTTCATAAATAGGATGTTGGAAAGTTTTCAAAGCTAGTCTGCTTGTCTGCCTGTGGGTCACATTTCCAAAAGCATTGGGATGCCTAAGGGTGCTGACATTAAAAATCCTATCCCAGGAGTTTTTCTCCACCTTTTGGTACCCACAGGTAATGGAAAATTGGTTCTGAATCATGTTCTGGAAGGAGGCAGCTTGGCTGAAAGGAGTTGTGGTTTCTCTCTCCAGCCACTGACACTGTTGTGCAGTGTCAAAACAGGCCATATAGGCCTGCACCCTATTTCTGCTCATTTGTAAATGAGGTGCAGCTTTGTTCACTCTTGGAAAGTGCTTTAAGATCAGTAAATTTCATTCTGTGGGGAGGACTAAAGGTCTTGTTATTCCTGCTATTGTCCACAGATACTGGGACAGTTAAACTCCCAGTTAAACTGGGAGGTACTGCTAACTGTGATAAGGCTTCAGTGGTGTGAACAAATATTCATTAAGAACTTAACTGAAGCTATTGCTTCAGTTTAGATAGCTTATCAGCAGTCCACTGAATGCAGATTAGGCTACAGATCCTCTGTTGTGGTTCATATTGATGCTGAAGATACAGAATTTACATTATGAAATCTCCAGTCTTTTCATTCTTCTCCCCTTGCTGTGGAAAGTCCTTGTATCTTGAAAAATACCCATCAAAACACCTCATTTTTCTTAGTATGTGTGCACTCCTCAGGATCTTCTTGCAAAGAAATTCCTACTATTGCAGAGAACCTGTGTTGCAGGTGTGCAAACTGATGTGTAAATACAAGTAGGGAATTAGAGACTGCTGTGATGAGAGTGCTGAGAAGATTGACAAATGAAGGAACTTTTAAACTCTAAGCTTTGTTAAATTCATTCATCAACAAAATCCTTTGTGCAATGGCTAATTCTCACACACTGTTTATCATCATCACTGTGTGTACAGAACTGTTTGTCTTCAACAACCATAATAAGCTGTGAGTACAATGCTACAGAGATGATGCCACACAGATGAAAGTGATGGCTGTGGTCCTTGGTGGTCCCTAGACGTGGCAGTTAGGGTGATTAGGCATGAGACCTCATTCGTAAGAGAAGCCAGAAATGAAGTGGGTTTGTGTGTTGGGTTTACATGGCAAGGTCTTGGTAGCGGGGGCTGATGGGGTGGCCTCTGTGAGCAGAGCCCAGCTGCTGCCCTGTGTTAGATCAGAGCCAGCTCCAACCGGCTCCAAAGGGACCTGCTGCTGGCCAGAGCTGAGAAATGAGCAACACTGGTTGGGCCTCTGGGAGAGCAGATTGAAGAAAGGGGGTAAAAAAAAAAAAAACCTGCTGCAGGACAGCAGCTGGGAGAGAGGAGTGAGAAGCAGCTCTGCAGACCCCAAGGTCGGTGAAGAAGGACGGCAGGAGGTGCTCCAGGCAGGCAGCAGCAGTTCCCCGGCGGCCTGTGGGGAGGCCCCTGGTGGAGCAGGCTGTCCCCCTGCAGCCCATGGGTCCCACATGGAACAGATCTCTACGCTGCAGCCCGTGGAGGAGCCCCCGGTGGAGCAGGTGGATGTGGCCTGGAGGAGGCTGCGGCCCATGGAGAGCCCCTGCAGGAGCAGGCCCCGGGCCAGAGCTGCAGCCCGTGAAGAGGAGCAGGGGATCTGGGGGTGCCAGAATCCCATGGGAAGGACTCCACACTGGAGCAGGGGCAGAGAGTGACCATGAAGGAGCGCGAGAGATGAAGCGTCACGGGCTGACCGCAGCCCCCATTGCTTGTTCCCCTGCACCACTTGGGGGGAGGATGTAGAAGAGGGTGGATGGGGAGAAGGTGTTTTTAGTTTGTTTTTAGTTTCTTACTGCTCTAGCTTTTCAGTAATATGTAATAAATTACCTAATCTCCCTATGCTGAGTCTGTTTTGCCTGTTTTGCCCATGACAATAACTGGTGAGTGATCTCCCTGTCCTTATCTCAACCCTTGAACCCTTTCCATCATATTTTCTCCCCCTGTTCTTTTGAGGAGAGCTTAGAGAGCAGTTGTGGGGGAGTTTAGCTGCCCAGCAGGGTAAAAGCACCACAAATTGTCCTTATTTTTTTTTTTTTCTGATTTTTCTTGCTTATGCCTGATGGTTCATGCTATTTTCCCCTCTCAAAAAGTGGACACTTGTCTCCTCTAGATACCACTTTTTTTTTCTTTCTTTTTTTTTTTTTTTTTCCCCCAGCCAGTCATCATTTTTGTGTATTTGTGTTTTGCCTATTTGCAGTCCCTTGTGCTTATCTTGTCCTCTGCCTCTCAAATTTTTGTTAACTGTATGTGGGCTACCTGCAACTACACCCATCTTTGTCAGTCATGTTGCTCATGTACTTTAGCAAAATGCTTATACATTGCATCTTGCTGTGCCGTGAGCATTACAAAATACTTAAATTTGCCTGTTAGTTACACCATCTCTGTACATATTTGGGTTGAAGGCAAATTAATATTAATTATATATTGATTAATACATTTATCATTTCTAGGTGACACAGACCTCTGTTTTGCCACAGGTGCATATTTGCTATGTTATTCACCTTTCTGACCTGTCTTTTCATGGCACAGCAGGCTTGTGGCCTTTTCTCTCTTACTGTCTGAACACTGGTGGCCACACTGCGTGTTGACCTTGTAAGACAGATGTATATTTTGTCAGCCTTTCCATGGCTATTTCTGCAGATACTGAATCTGCAGTCCCCTGCCGCGGAAGAAGAGGAACTGTATTCAGTGACTAGTAAGGCTCTTCATAACTCTCTTTTCTACCTCAAGGACACAGGTTTCTTTACTCCTTCCAGTGGAAGTAATTCTGCAATAAAATAAGGTCAAGGAGTGGGCCGCATCTCTGACAATATGATGTAGTGTCATTTGTAGAAATTATGCTTGGATTAACTGGTCAGGTTTTTTGCCTCCCCTTTGAACTTACCATGTTCGCTTTGATTTGGGAAGCTGCATTCCTCAAAGGACAGAAGGTTTGAAGAATAATAATCTGATCCTCCTTGATTCCACCCCTATTTCTGCTACCATCTTCCCTTGTGACCCTGAACAAACCACTATGGACATTTTTAAAATACTGGAATAACAGCCGTGAAAAAAAGATTTTGTGTAAAACATTGATTTTGTCTTAGTATGGTTGGCATTCCTTGAGATAATTACAGGGAAAACCATTGATTCTGAAGGAACCAAGCTATCCCAATGCTTGGAAAGATGAGTCTCTGGAGTGGACTTATGTCTGCTCCTTGGCATCCCTCCTGGGCAAGACCACACCACAGGTAGCCTAGGGACATGAAAAGCTATGTGCTGCCCAAGCTAGACATTTGCTCTCCTAACAGCAGGTCAGTCTGGTCCCCAGGAAGCCCTTGGCACTCTTACTCCTAACTTGTCCACATACTCAATTTACTCACGTGAGAGAAAATCTGACATCAGCTTTATAGGGAGTGCTCAGGTAAAGTAGACAGCTGCTGTTTTTATCTGTGTAATCATTCTTCAAGGATAATGAGATGGCTGAAATGTTAACTAAATTTTTGCTTCTCTTCTCATCTTCCTAACTGATGAGGTTATTTGTCATCACCTCAATGAGCCAAGCCAACATTCCTGGCCCAAGCTTTTCTGTTTACTTTTTTAATTAGTGAGGGAAAGTACCTTGGAAGAGAAGCTTGCAGCTAGCTGATGGATTCCAAAGCAATACGGAAAAACAAAGTGAAAATGTTTGCCTTTGGGGAATGCAGTCATGTATCACACTGAGAACTTAGAAAATCCTAAACATGATAGCAAAGTTTGTTTAATTTAACGAAGTGTCAACCTATGCAGTTCGCAAAGTGGTGCACCACCTCCTGTGCCAATGGTACACTCATGACTTCTCCCTGTGTTTTGGGCCTCATCTTGTGGCTATATCAGTTTATTGAACTAGCCATTTATCTACTTAAATATTAAAAACATTCAATTTATTCTCCTTGGATCTGTCTGACACTTAGAAAAAAGAAATTCTAGGATTTAAAATGTATGACTAATGTATGACTTGGCATGATTAAATGGTGAAATGAATAATGTTTTAATGAGTGATTGGTAATTATTTAATAATTAAAGAGCTCTTATGAATATTCTTGAACACCCTGTGGAAAAGCTAAATGGTATGCTGATTTCATCAAGCATTCAAATCAAATCAGAATTTATTTTTATGGGATCATTTTAGAGATAGTCTACAGGAACATCACCACAATAACGCAAACAGAACATAAAAGTAACTTGCTCTAATACTTCTGCTTTTTTAGTATTGGATCTTGATTTTTCCATGCAAAAGATTTCAATGCACTAATGGATTGCAGCTGAACTCTATTCCAATGCCACAGCAGCCAGTCAGGTTTCATCAGTCGTTCAGTGATAGGTTAAGGGTGCTTCAGGTTTGGTTTGTAAACGCAGATGAATGGTAGCTTATTGCTGCAGTTAGAGCCGTCCCATTCACCCTCTCCTGGAAACAAAGACCAAGAGTGATAACAAAGGAAAGGCAGAAGATATGATAAGAGAACTATTTCACTCCTTACATGGAATCATTTAATCTCAGTTCAGCACCTGGAAATTTAATTTTCTTTTCATTTGTGTTTCCATAGTATGTACATTGCAGGTTTGGGCAACATTTTAATAAGATGTTGTTTTCTGTAGCTAATCCTGGAAATAGTCTATCCACTGGAATAGCAGAGGTTCAAGAGCAAAGTAAACTGTGTGAGTCATAAATCATCTTAGGTTTTCCTTACCTCCAATATTGAGGCTCAAGCAAAGTTTTATGTTAAACAGACTGTTAATTAGTCTTCTAACAGAACTGAAAATGGATGACAGAGGCCTCTGGATGAAGGTTGTCAGTGATCCATCACTCCATTTCAACAATGACCCCTGCAGACAAAAAAAAAATAACTCCAGAAGTTTGATGGGAACTGCAGGTTGCAGTTAAATTCTGAAAGCAGTTTGGCACACTTTTATATTTGCTGGGATGGAAAAAGGACTGAACAGGGGCCCTCTTCCACATGGACTTAGAAACAGTTATCGCTTGTGGGGATATCATTGTTCTGTAGAGCTGCATGAATAATTAATTTTTAATTCCATGTTAGATTAATTTCACCTCATCTTCTCTATATGAATTGTCCTCAAATAAATCATAATTTTCTTGAATATATTTGTAATTCAGAATAGACTATATCACTCATGACTAATTCACTGCAGGTAAGTGACACTCAGAATGTGAGACATTCTGGATGGACACACAGGTCATTGATATGCCCTGTTGCATGTGTAAAACTTACAGAATAAAATTTCTATTTCCAACATGCACTTACAAATCTGAAATTCACTTGCTTTTACCAATTTTACTAATGTTATATTCACCATATCAGCAAAAGCTCTGGTAGGTTCATTGTCTAGAATATTGATGAGAAAACACTCTGAAGGAATTCATTAAAAAATCTGAATGAATATATCCATCCAAGCTTTTTATAAGACCAAGTCCAGTCTACTACCCTGACATTCTGCTAAACAGAAATTAAAGAGAGAAGTTATTATCCACCATCCAGTAGTGGATTTATCCACTTCTCCTTTGAGAGTTGTATCTCAGCTCTCATTCTTCAGGTGGAATATAATTGGAATATGATGTTGATCAGAGTTTATCACTTCAACTTTTTTTCCTCCAACTCCCATCTTCCTCTATCTCCAGCCCCCCAAATCACTGAAAGCTAAAAAGCATGACTTTTTGATACATCTTTAGTTTTGCAGAGACTGAAAAGATCTTCCATGGTTACAAATGGAAACTATTCCCTTGGGGAAAAAAATAAAAAAATAAAAAAATTCTAGTAGACATTTTTGGTCAGTTGAGTTATAAAGATCTTTTGACTGATGCTTGTTTTCATTACCGGTCCTGGCACACTTGCCTTTTGGTAAGTTCCACCTGTCCAGAGCTTGGTTTCCTTTTGTCCCTGAGAAAGTTTACGAAGGAATTCATTCTCTTCTTCACTAGTGATGCTGGTTAGGTGACTTCCTGCTCTTTCAGCTGAACAGGTTTCCTGCACAGTAGGAAGTAGTAGAGAGTTAAACGTGGGAGATAAAAAATGGCTAGAGCTTTCTGAATAAGAGGTGAGCAAAGAAAAATGTGGAATAAATGATTAGTGGGTGGAAAAGGACACGGCAATAAGAGAAAGTCCAAGAAAAGGATATCTAATAGGAGTAGAAATGTGAGGTGACAGGGAAATCCACCAAAAGTTTTCAGTTTCAAAAGAAGAGGAATCAAAGATGGAAAAAAGAGAAGAACAGAGAGAAGGAATGCTCAAAAAAAAAAAAGTAAAAACTTGAACTGCAGGATCCAAGTGAGTGGCGCCTGTAGTGTAGCCAATTACACAGGGTTTCTATACAGCCAGTAGAGAACAAGAGGTATCTCCAGACTGTCATACACCCAGTGAAAGAAAGGCATTGAGGGGAGCTAACATGAAGTGGCTGTCACTGGTAGGACCCTACTGAACAGCACAGCCTAGGTATCTCCGCTTTTTTGACAGCTAACGTCAGGCAAAATGAACCTTACAATGAAGAGAAATACAAAAAGACAGATGAGCAGAAATTGAGATTTCAGAAGAGTTTGTCCAAGAGGATGCTATTTACAATGTTCCTTCCTCATGTCCCTAGCCAGCTGGGGAATGGAGTAGACAGGAACAGTTCTCCACCCTGAGTCTCTCCAAACAGATTGGGTCCTCCAGAGTTTTCTTTTGCATTTGGTAGGGAAGGATATTTTTGTTTGCACCGTGAAGCAAGAGCACTCTAGCTGATGTTTAATACTGGTGTTTAGGCTCAGGGGAAAACTCTTCTCTTCATCCTGAGGCATTTAAATTTCATACATTCTTGTGGACATGACTCAAGAGAAACATGGCATGCCGAGGCAAACATATATGGAAAATTTTTGTGTGGCTCCTGAAAGATATCAGGTGCAGAGCTTCAAATTACAGGACTCACCTGATATCAACTGAACAGGTAGCAAAGTGAAGACAGAATGTCTTTTAGGAAGTATCACTTAATGAAGTGGAAAAAGGGTTCACTGTTTACAAGATATTTGATGAATCAGCGACAAAGGTCAAACCCAGAAGAAATGGTGATGTGAGACATGTAGGAAGCAGAGGGAGAAACCCTTCAACTATAACCCTTCAGTTTGGTGTCCTCTTACATTCAAGGATCCCCCAGAACCACCTAAACTTCTGTTCACTGGTGTATTGTGCCCTGGCAGCCAGGAGGACCAACCGTATACTGGGATGCATCAAGCACAGCATTGCTAGTCAGTCAAGGGAAGTGATTGTCCAGCTCTACTCTGCGCTGGTGCGGCCTCACCTCTAGTACTGTGTGCAGTTCTGGGCACCACAGTACAAAAAGGATGTAAAACTGTTGGAGAGTGTCCAGAGGAGGGCGACAAAGATGGTGAAGGGCCTAGAGGGGAAGACATATGAGGAGCGGCTGAGGTCACTTGGCCTGTTCAGCCTGGAGAAGAGGAGGCTGAGGCGGGCCTCATCGCAGTCTACAACTTCCTCGTGAGGGGAAGTGGAGAGGCAGGCGCTGACCTATTCTCCGTAATCACCAGTGATAGGACCCGTGGGAACGGTGTTAAGCTGAGGCAGGGGAGGTTTAGGCTGGACATCAGGAAGAGGTTCTTCACTGAGAGGGTGGCTGCACACTGGAACAGGCTCCCCAGGGAAGTAGTCACTGCACCAAGCCTGTCTGAATTTAAGAAGCGATTGGACTGTGCACTTAGTCACATGGTCTAAAATTTTGGGTAGACCTGTGTGGTGCCAGGAGTTGGACTTGATGATTCTTATGGGTCATTTCCAACTCGGGATATTCTATGATTCTATGATTCTATGATTAGAAATAACTCACTTTACAGAATGAGGAAAATAGGCCTTGTGCTCAAAAACCTCAGTATAAGAAGGGAAACATGAGAAATAGCAACTCCAGAAGGTCCAGGTTCCAAGCTGGAGGTAGTTTGTTGCAGGAGCGTGTCCTGTGGTGAGACAGAGTACAGCTAACCTCATCATCAGCACTGAGCTGAATATCAAATTATTTTGGTCAACATTGATACATGACAGAAGAAGCAGAGAGGGAGGAAAAAAGAGTCTAGTATAAGACAGATAACTGTAGAAAGTAGAGAAGAAATGATGAACACTCCTGTTTGGAAGAAGCTGGTACCTCAGCTTTGGTCCAGGTCATTCTCTCTTCAATAAGCTTGTAGCAGCGTCCTTTGTAGCTAATCCAGCCTTTCTGACATGGATTTTGGCAGATGAGTTTTGCAGATGAGCCTGGAAGAGATGGATTAGAAATTATGTTATGTGCAGGATTATGTCTGTCAGAAATTTTGGGCAAGTCATTGTGATGCTCAGCTATAGTGTTGTCAACAAAGAAACAGAATAAATCCAAAAGAAAAGTCTCACAAATCTTTCCAGATAGGGAGATATCCCTATAATATCTTGATTCAGCTAAAGTGAGTTCAGCATTTCACAGGGACATTCAGTAAAGTGAAACTGAAAAACAAAGGGCAAATACTAGATATTCAGGGCCTGGCTTTTTTTTTTTTCTTCCCTTTGTCTTTTAAAATAAATAAATAAATAGATAGATAAAATTATAATGTTTAAAACATCAGCATATGAGGAGCACTAATTTAGGAGCCAGATGCCATTTAGTTTATAAGCAGAATTATTTTGCTGCCATCATTACAGGGTCCAGTGGGTGCAGCTGTGCTTTAGCAATCCAGTCCAATGCGTGCTGCAATGCATCACATTTGTGGATTCTGCTCTGGATCTGCCCCCTGGAGACACAGCAGCAGGTTCGTTGGGCCAGCTCTGAAAGGTGTGTGGGCCTTTGTGGTTTCCCAAGAGTCATCAGCATGTGGTTTGGCTGGCCTGGAGTGTAGTGTATTAGTCCGCCTTTGCTGGGGAGAGCCTGTCTCTGCAATAGTAATAGGGACTTCAGGCTGGTGCATCACATTGCTTTAGAGGAGAACAAAACACATTTGTCAGACCTGAATTAAGATGGATTTTGCTGAAAGTTCTTGGAATTGATTTCTTTCCAGTTTCTTTCTTGGTAAGTAGTCAGCACAGTTGGGTTCAACTTACAAAATATCATTGATTTCTCTCCCCAAACCACAGATGATTCAGCTTGTAATTTCCTCTACAATTATAGAGCAGGTCTCCTTAGAAACTGCTTGTATCCATTCAAAGTTTCATCTTGTGGAAACCACATTTCCCCTCTCTTAGGACAGATGTGCTTGGCACTAGTCCAGACAGGAAAAAAAAATAATAAAGGAAGGTACGATAAATATTCTCTTTTCTCCTGTTCCCTCTTTTCTGCTTCCTGAAAGGAGGGAGACTCACAGCATTACAATTTCAGCTCTCTCTGAGTGCTTTTGGATCTCAGGCCATCCCAAGTTGTGGAGTTGGCTCTGGGGCTGCTCATGCCTCTGCAACCAAAACGGCCAACGTGTTGCACGGTCTTTCTCCTCTAAGGCAGAACAGGGCACAAAAGAGTGATCATGCCTTCTCTATCCCAACACAGTGTGTGCCACCAAAGCCCAGCCAAGCCAAGCTGATTGCACAATTGTTTCTGCCTTGGCTGGCAGTCATGCATTGCTCCTTCAACAACACACAGGGGAAGTCTCCACCTTCTCTTGGCATCCCCTGTGACCCTCAAAGTAACCTATCCTCATGCAGGGAGTCCCTGTCATGGAAAGAGCTTGGCTTCTGGGTCTGAGAGAGAGGGTCAGACAAACCACAGGATCTAGTTTGTACAGATAAATTGTAGGAGCTAATGACAGTTTGCAGAGCTTTGCAGGAGGGAAGCTTGTGCTGGGGCAAGGTCACACAGAGTGTCTCTAACCTCTGATTTCTCCTCAGTGCTTTCCTGAAAAGGTCAAGATGACATTATATTCATTTTACATTTAGAAAAATACCTCAGATTTTCTTCCTTAATGACTGTAAACGAGGCCTGTGCTGGCAACAGAGGCAAAAAGTTGAAGCTAGGGGGCAGATTATTTTTTTGCAGCACCAGAAAAACAACTGAGGCACATTACACTCACCTTCTGAGATGGAGAGAATCAAGACTCCAAAAAGCAGGAAAAAAAAATGATAGGACATTGTCAGATGGCCTGGTAGCCCTACTACCTGTGACCTGTAAAAAGCAGAAGGTGTTCAGTTTAGTACCTAAATGTTGGTGGAAGTTTGTAAGTAGAAAGATCTGCAACCCTATGAAAGAGGCTTGCAGCAATGTATTTTACTTCACTGGGAAGAGTGCGCGTGAGGTGGATGGAGGACTAGCTGAACTGTGGAGCTTGAAGCATTGTGGTCTGTGGCAAAACGTCCAGCTGGAGGCAAGTGACCAGCAGTATGTCCCAGGGGTCAATACTGCTGCCAGTACTGTTTAAGATATTTGTTAATGACCTCTGCGATGGGACACAGTGTACCATCCGCAAGTTCACATATGATACAAAACTGGGAGGTGTAGCTGGCACACCATGTGGTCGTGCTGCCTTTCAGAGAGACCTCAACAGGCTGGAGGAATGGGCCAACAGGAACGTCATGGAGTTCAACGAAGCAAATGCCAAGTCCTGCTTCTGGTGAAGAACAACCCCAGGCACCAGTATAGGCTGGGAGCCAACTGACTGGAAAGCATCTCTGCAAAGAAGGGCCTGGTGGACAGCAAGCTGACCACAGGACAGCAATGTGCCCTAATTGCCAAGGACAACAGCCTCCTGGGTTGCCTCAGAAAGGGGGTAGCCAGCAAGTTGAGGGAGGTAAACAGAGGGTTCCCTCTGTTTAACCCTGGTGAGACACATCTGGAGTGCTTGAACCAGTGCTGGGCTCCCCAGGACAAGACAGACATGGAGTGAGTCCAGCCATGCCTGGTAATGACTATAGGCCAAGGTATGGGCCATGGCCCATGACTATGGGCCAATATACAGGCCACGGTAATGACTAAGTGTCTGGAGCATCTTTCGTAAGAAGCTGAGAGAGATGGGAGGGCTATTCAGCCTGGAGAACAGAAGGCTCAGAGGGGTCTTATAAATTTATACAAATACTGGAAAAGGGGAAGCAAAGAAAGTAGAGCCAGCCTCAGTAGTTTAGAGAGACAGGACAGGAGGCAATGGACACAAGTTAAAATACAGGAATCTCCATTTAAGCACAGCAAAAACTTTTCTACTTTGAGAGTGTTCAAACAGTGGCACAGGTTGCCCAGAGAGACTGTGGATTCTCCATCCTTGGAAATATTCAAAGCCTGACTGGACATGCATTTCCTGTTCCTTGGCTTACATCATTTATGGCAAAACATCACTTTAGGATGTGGCTCAGCCCACCAATCAAGATTTCAATTTTTGTTAGATTTTTCCACATTTTTTCAGCACAGATTTTCCTTTTCCAAATTGTCCCATTTCTCATGACAGAGAAACCCAGTCAGTGTTCCTTTCTTAATCAGGCTCCTTCCTTTAGTACACACACAATGAATTAGTTATCCTTATCTCACTCATTATTAGATATCCTTATCTCTCTCACTACTTTTTTTTTCTTTTTTTTCTTTTAGCCAAATTTCACATTTCTACGTTTTGTAAAACAGCTCTGAAGAGTATGAACAGAATATAAGAGAATGAACAGAAAACATTCATGTGTTTATACAAGTAAGGATGCAGTAACTAAGGACAAAAGATATGCAGGGCTGAAAGCAGCAGCAGAAGGGTGAACTTCATTCATTCAATACAAAGAAGAATAGACCTGAATAGAATAGACCTGAAATGAAACACACTGTTGGTATGACAAATGGAGAGATTAATAGAAAATACTTGGTTAACTCTAAATTACAACAAATCAATTACAGTCCCAGTTTGCCCATATTTTGACCTTTACTGCCACCAAAAAAAGAAAAAAAGACCAAAAAAAAACTAAAAAAAAAACAAAACTGAGTGATTGCATTTCAGTTAATGCAGTGGCTCTGGATTGACACCTGAATAAAAGAGATTGAAATCACACCATCTGTTGTGTGGAACATTTCCATTTGTAGTGGTAGAGAGACAGAGAAGGCATAAGGTTTAGATAACATATTTAAGTGATACCTCTATAGGACAGAAAGCAGCAGGTATGTATAAATATTTTTCTATATATCATACATACTCCTATGGATATGTATGTGTATGTATAAATGTGTTGATACATACATGCACATATCTACAGAAATACACAAATATGTAACAGTTGTGAAGGGGTATTAAAAATGTGTAATGAATATTAAAACCCACCACCTTGTTAACAAACTTAGAGGGATCTAAGAAAATATATGTTAAAAAAAGCAATAGACACCACTTTTATGGATGTATGCTCTTCTTACCTTTAATTCCTTACTCCTCGTCTCTTTAGTGGGAGAAATCTTTGTCCTTGAGGTTTTTATATTATGCCAACTTTTGCTAGTGTGGTTCTTTACTCTGGCGAATGAAACCTCCTCCAGTATTATCCCTGACAGCTTTTGTTGTGGTAGTGCTTTCCCTCAAACAGAAGTGGGTGGGATCTGCTCTTCACCATACCTTTGTGTACATTGGTTGAAGTGTCTTTTTGTATCAGGCCCTTGATCAGAAACACACCCTTAATCTGAACAATTAAGTGAGAAATCACATGGGTCCAGAGAGCAAATTTCTGTCTCTGTATGGAAGACTGAAATGAGGGGATTAGAGGCCTCTGTTGAAATACCAGCATAGGACACAACCCCACCATCAGCCAGCACTAAGTTGTTTTCTGAGGCTAAACGTGTGTGCATAGAGATTTCACTTTAAGCAATTGTGTGTGTGTGTTGTGTTGTGGACAGATGCCTGCTCATCCGTGTGCTGGCTGCAGGGCAACACCTAACAGGGAAGTTGCATAAACTATCCCTACAGGAGAGGATTTTTACCTAAGGCCAATACTGAGGTTTGCTGCTAAACCAGTGTTATGGGACAGAGCTCAGAAGCTTTTCAAGCTCTATTAAATTTACATAGGCTCCAACCCATTTCTTAAATCCTGCTCAAATATCCTCCTGTACAACAAATAGCTTCCCTGGTGCCTGAAAAAGACACTGAGGTATGGTACACATTTGCACTAACGCACTTATTTAAAATCCAAATATTTAGTAAAGGGGCTGAAATGACCTCCATTCTTCCTCTATACAAATACAGGCTTATCACCACCAGGCCCAGAGAAATCTGTTCCTTACAACTGCTCTTGACTCTTCGTTAGGTGTGGGATATGTTTCAGTGGGGAAGCACTTTTCACAGAAACCACAGACTGGCATACAGGTCTTCCTTAAGACCTGGTTGGTTTTCAAGAGTTTGTTCTGCAAACACCAAAATCCAAGTGTCCAGCATCTTCTTGAAACACTCTTTTGGAAGTCCACTCTGAGGCACATGACCAAGCATGGTTGGTGCCTCTTTCATACAGTGCAGGAGAATGAGATCTAAAAACACACCAGGAAACACTTTCTAGGCAAGCTTCTTTATGTACTGACTGCAAAACTGCACATGACTTCGGAAAGCTGCTTCACCTTGCTAGCAATACAATGCAAGAGATGTTCTGTGTCTTTTGTGATGGGCAGCTGTGGATGAGGTTTATTGTGCTAATCCTGCAAAACAAGGGGAAATAAGAGACCAGAGTTTTCTACCCACTCTTCAGTCTTATCACAAAATATTTGTAAAAAAAAAAAAGTAATTTCTGAGTATTTGCCATTTACAAAACTGCAGTCTCTCTACTAAAGCTAGATGCATAATTCCTACAGGTGCTGACACATTTCATCACCTCTTTTGTGTTGTCCTTGAATAATCTGTGAATTAACTGTGATCATCCCAAAAGCATTCATTACCTGGCACTATTCATTGCACGCTTTTGACAAATAATCCTTGGCTTGTCAGCTCTTTGTCAACAGCCGTATCCCAAATATTCATGCAGATGCATAAGCCATGTTGTGTGCACCTTTCTCTTGACTCAATGAAATTAATTCTCAGCAGTAAGGTTTCAGGATGTGATTTTAAAATCTGATTTCTATGAATATCTTGCAATACGTATTGGAAAGTTACTGTCTCATTTGCTTATTTGCTACTGTATTTGTGGTAAATTTGTACAGAAGGTTACAGGGGTTCAGGGGCCACATCTAAAAATATGATTTCCAGATTTTCAAGATCTTCAGCAGACTTTGCAGCCTGCAACCCTCCAGTGAAAATCAGTGGGACACTACAGTTCCATTCCATTAGGACATATCTAAATTTTCTCCCCTGTGCCTCATCAGCACAGCTGAAGCTGACTCGCTTGAATCACAAAATATGTTCATAGGATTTATCTGGGTCTGTTATTCCTGCCTTCATGAAGATGTCTGTCTGCTCTCTGGTTCTCATAGTACAGGCATGTTCTGCTTCCCAAAACCCCTGCCTGATGTTAGGATGCATGATGCTACTCATTTGCACTCCAGCTCTCAGCAGCCCTCTGCATCCACGCTGAGATGGTTTTTGAAGGCTGGGCAGGGGTTTCACTGGGAGAATCAGAGCAGTCAGATGCATTGCAAAACAGCAAAGATGTGGTCATCCGAAAGAAACAGTGCAATGGCTGAGGTTGTGCAAAACATTTAGATCGGTTTCCAGAGCTCTCTGTAACACTTTGTCTCCTCTTCCTCTACCTCTGTGTTGCTAAGATATTTGTCCACAGGATGGAAATAATACTGTTCCTGGGGAGAAATGGAGTTTAACATTAATACTATCTCCTGTGGAAAAGTGAAGGGTGAGTCAGAGCTGAATTGAGTTTGTTTTATACATGAAGACTTTCATTCCACAAGATAAGTCAAAGCACAGCCCTGTGAATTTAATGCTACCAACGCTGGTGTCTGTGTAGGCAAACACAGCAGGCTTCATGCATTAAGCAGCAACATGCCATTAGGATCAGTTTCACTAAAAAAGAAATAGGGGAGAAATGCTCATCAGAGCCTTTCTCTGTGGGCAGTATTTGATATAAGAGCTACAAGGAGCTTTGAATGCACACTGGGCTGAAATCAGGTAGGATCACCACAATTAAATGGACTCAGCTTTCCCCTTTGCCTTTCCTGTCTTCTGTGGCTTCCAATTTCTTTATATTCCTCCTCAAAATGGAGCTTCTCCTCTCTTTAGCAGTGACTTCTGTGTCCTTGCCGCCCTTCTTAGTTCAAACAAAACAGTGTAATACAGTTTAAAATGTTGGGATGTGATGATTCAAAGCTCAAATCAAGCAGTTTTGTCTGTTTGTTCAGTTAAGAAAGCCACCTTCCCCTTCAGTGACCTTTCTGTCACTTCTCACTGTATTTGTCCTGTGTCCTGCCATATCCTGATAATACGTCCTGCCAGATGCAGTTATGAGGAGCTATTCCCCACACTTCAGTTCCCTGTGGGGAAGGAGGTATAAGTAAATAAGGATGTCAGGATCTGTCTTTGAGACTGTCAGCTGGGTAGAGATTAGTATTTTCTCTGAAAACCGCTGTAAACTTCCCCTGTGGAAAATAAGGATGTAAACTATAATTCATTTCAGCTCTGTACCACAGAAAAAGAGAATCAGAAGGAATTAAGAACCGGGTCTGTCCTACAGTGGTTTTTAAGGGGTGCCAGTTTGTAACTCACAAGATAAAGCTAGTTTTAGCTAGTTTGTGTTCCTCCCCTCCCAGATGCTCTGACCCTGTTCCTGGTGTGCACAGCGACCACAGTCCTGTTCTCCTTTCTGCCTCACTGTAGGGATCACAGCCTGGGTCTATTTAAGGTAATTTTGCCACTTTTTTTCTCTCAAACACTGCTTTCCACCCTCCCTTATGGCCAGGTCGGTTCTTGTCCCATGACATAAAGTAAAACCAGTCATCCTCCTTTTTTTTTGGCCATTTATCTGCCCCCGGTACTAGTTGTGAGAAAATAAACAAGTCAAAAGAAGTGAGGCTGATGTCAGGACTCTGCTGCTGCACAACATCAGACTAATATGACAGGCTTGGGATGTCAGTCCCAAGGACTGTGTCGTGGTTGAGTACCATCAGGCAACCGCAGCAAGGAAGTCTCACCAAAGCTCAGGCATGCGATGACTGGGTTACACCAAATAAGAAAGGAAAAATTAGACATGGCCTATTTTTGTAACTAAAAATTGAATACATGATCAAGATGAGATAAACCAGAGTAATGCCAGGCAAATCTTGCTGATCTGCTTAGAACTGAGCTGTTTTGGTGCCATTGTCTTGTCCTCACTCTTTCCCGCATCTGTCCTGTGCCTGCCAACACTTGTGAATACCCTCTATCCTCTCCTATCCCAGCAGCATCTCACAGCAAGTTTAGCTCGCCCTGACCACTTCTGGTAGCCAAACCCACTGAAGTAACCCTGTGCAGTTCTGCACAGTGGTGGACAGATATCTCCACCTGGTACTGGTGACATTTCCACCAGGCCGCTGGTACGTCTGAGGTGCTGCTCTCCCTGCTTATGGCCAGTCACAGACAGACATAAAGGAAGGGGGGGAGAAAGGACAATAGGGCTGGGGAAAATATGGTGCTCTGGTGATGCTTGCAGGATCCAAAGCAGATGGTCAGTCACAGATGGATGCTTTGGGCTGGCAGGTCAGACGCAACAGCTATCGCTCTGGTGGCTGGCTCTTTCCCCAGTTAGCTGTGTGGCCTGGTCCGCTCTCTTTCTCTCTCTCTCTCTCTCTTTTTTTAAACAAATCTTTCCCAGTCTGGGCAGATCTGGATGGCTTATAACATCTCAGTCTGCAATAATCTTGGCTGCAGTACCGTCAGTCTCTACTCAGCTGAAAATCTGAGTGTGAGACTGAGAAAGGGCAGATGATGGAAGAGGAGTTTGGAGGGCAGGGGAGACAGGAGGATCATATATTTCTTGGTCATTGCCCATGCAGTGGATAAGGTCAGTGAAAGCTCCAGTGGGCATCTCCTGGTGCTACTGTGATTCCTCAGGTCCAGCAGGGCTTTGTTACTGGAATGGAGAAGATGCAGACTGACTCCTGGCCCTCCTAAAAAGTCCTCCTTCCCTCCCTCCTTCACCTACTTGCTTTTTTTTTTTTTCTCTCTCTGTTTTCTTTTTCTTTTTAATACAAAAAGGGAGGTGAACCTATACTTTCATTATCTTATCCCATTACTTCAGGTGTATCTTTTAATTAACTCATTTCTGACTCCAAGCGATCTTTACACATTCCTTGGGCTTTTCCAGCTGGAGGGTTTTATTGGTGTAATTCAATCTCCCTCTCCTCCTTTTGCATCTTTGCCATGTATGCTCAGTGTTCAAGGCTAACAGAGTTATTATAAATCTGTGTACACTTCCCAAGCTTGCATTCCCAACTCCTGTAAGCCAGCAAAGCACCAGTCATTACCGTGCTTGTCTGTAGAAGTCAACAACTGAATTTAAGGAACCCTCAGCTTTATTAGTTTTACAGACATTAATAAAAATTGGCCCAAATTCTTTACAGTCTTCTTCTTCCTGGCCTCATCCTTGGGTTCGTAGTCCCCAGCAGGTGAAAAGCTATGTTGACATGATTATACATTGACACAGGGGCTGCCGTTTTTCAGGCTGTTGCCATCTGCCACCCCAAAGTGCCCATCCTTTTGAAGATAACAAAGGGGATATCTAGCAAGCATTATGTCATGGAAATATGCTCTTTGTAATTTTAATTGGTTAAAAATATTCCAATACATCCTTCATTCTGTACTTTTCTTTCTTGTTTTAATTCTGTGCTTCATTTAATAAGAGAATTTACAAGAGAACAGAGGAATCAGAAAAAAAATAGAAAGAAAAGCCCTTTCAAAGCCATGTGAAATTACTTTTGAATCAGATGCAAATTCAGTCCTATTGTTCACAGATTGCAGTGTGCTGCCTTTTTCTGTCAGGACCTGAAGCAAGGGCAGAAGTGCTCTCTCTCCAGCACCGTGAAACTTTATGATGGCAAACCTATGAGGGAAACACTGTACCACCACCATGTGCTCAACCTCCAGCAGCAGAGCTCGGCGGGTAAGTGCCTGCTGGCGTTGCTATGCATATGACTAACCTAAAGCAATTGGAGCATGGAGGATAACGCTGGCGTTGGAGGGGGTTATGAGAGGAGGTTTATGGGCTGTGCAGTCACCACACACACACATCCAAACACACACAGGCTCGCAAGACCTCAGGAAGCTTATGACTGTTGCACTGCACCCTTCTCAGGTGGAAATTATGACCATACCAACAGGTACAGACAATGTGCTTCCTGCTTTTTATGTGGATTTCTTCAATGAGAAGGCGCCTGTCCCTTTCTGTAGGCACTAGCCATAGAAAAATTAAATGCAGACAGCTGGAGAGTAAGTGCACAGATGGGCTATTGGTCCTGTCCATCTACTTGTTTGGTAGCCGTGGTGTCTAATCAGACTTTATGTCTTTTGTCTCCATACCCTGTAGCTCAGTGAAAGTAGTGAATCCTGGACTTTGGGGGACTGTTAAAGTAGGGTTTCAGCCTTTTCCTGAAAAAGCACTCCCAGCAGAACCTCCTGGAGATGTGTAATAGCATTCCCGAGTGTAGCACAAGTCCAGCTAATACCAAAGGCTTTGGTATCATCTGGAGATGGTTAGATCCTGCACAATTATAGGCTATTTTAGGACAAAACCAACATCTGCTGCACCATCTAGATTTCTAGGAGGGGATGTTGATCTTTAGTGCTCTGAAAGAAAGGGAGAGATGATGAATGTTGCCATTCATCATGCCAAGGAGAGTTTCCTTCTCCTGGCTGAGCCCTTAACCCTGATATTTCAGGCAGGCTGCTGCTCTCACTGATCCTGGCAGAAGCAGTGCCACATCACCAGGAGATGCTGGCTGCTAGCAGAAGGCTCAGCAGCACCAGCTTTTCATTGTGCATGGTACCTTCAGACTCCGTCATTCACACTTGGCAAAGGCCAACCAGTTTTACAGCCTCCTGCTGCTGTGACCAGTGCTGCTGTGTGTGGTTCAGCTAGCTTTTATGTGCTGCGGGAGGCTTCTCCAGCACAGGCTCCTACCTCTGCAACAGTTTTAGTGTTGTCACCCACTGGGGCAGCAGCAATCAATGTACATCTGTATTTATAAATAAAAAATAAATTTATTTCCATCTTCCTGTTATCCAAGGCACACTACACAAGAAGTCAGGTTTTACATCTCCTTCCTGGACCAAGCTGGTGTGAGATCCTCCAGGAAAGTCTCAGCTGGAAAGAGCATCTCAATTGAAAGGGCTCAGCTAGCTCTGAATCAGATGGATTGTACAGACATAAAGATCCTAGGCAAATAGATGTCTGAGCTTCTCTCTGACCATCACTTTCTGTTGGGGTCTTGCTCTGTCTCTAGTGAATGTAATATTAATGTGGTATTAACCTGTATTATCTCCCCCTGTACTACCATCATCCAGGAACTCATGTAGGTTAAATCCCACCAGGTGGATGCGGTGAATTTTTGTTCTTTACATCCATGCTAAATTATTAAAACATACCTCAGATTAAAAAAAAAAAAAAAAAAAAAAAAAAAACAAACAAAAAAAAAACATTGAATCCAGGTTGTTGCTTCTGAACTGTGTGTAGATATGAACAAAAGGGGAAAAGACACATTTGTGACAGTAACAGTCCGTGAATGGCTTACAAAAGACAGCATAAAACTGCTCCCATCTGGCCATGGTGATGATTTAAGCTGGGAGTTTCAAAGGCACCTGATGTAGTGAGATGTCCAAAGCCAAAATGTTTTGCCAAATTTCAAAACTTTAATGTGGGATGAAGACCATCACTGCATGGACCACATCTAAAATGCTCCACTCTGCTGACTTTCTGGGTGTTTTGCTGACCAGCTTTCTTCTTGTTTTGAATGAAAATGACTCAAACAGGACCAGTGCTTTTGCTTTCTCTGTTTTCCCAAACATATGTAGCTGTAGCAGTACTTCGATCTGTTTGCTCCCATTTCAGATTCTTCAACATGTGTCAGCATGGACACTTGGTCTTGGCAGAGAGATAGACATGTTATCCGTCTGTTCTGACACTCCATTCCCTGGGGGCCTTTTGTCTTTTTAACAAACAAACAAACAAATGGAAGTTTCTGCCTTTCTACCTCATAAAATCATAGAACAATTAAGACTCTTCATCTCATTTCTGAAGCCTTGGACAGGGTACCAGTGATCTTACCATATGCTTGCACCCCTTAAACAGCCTAATGCTTTTGAAAAGGGACAGGGACAGGGACAAAGCAAAGGAACCCTACACTTCAGTGAGGTTTCAAACCTTCTCATTTTACTATGTAAAAGCATGTTGGGGTTAAGTATCATAAAAGCCAGAGCTGCTGAAGGCTTTGTTGTTTATAAACTGTGAAAGGAACATACCTAAGGGTTGGTGGCACTAGCTGGCACCTTTTCAGCAAACTGAATGGTCCCAACTACAGTTAGTCAAAATCTTTCCATCTGGGTGGTTTTCAGAGAAAAAAAATGTGTTTCAAATAAAAAAAACCACCTCAGTTTTCTAAGGAAGGACTTTGACTTGGGAGGTGTAATCCAATCACTAACCTTATATGGGAGAATAGTTCATGATATGCTGTTATAATACAGACAAAATCATCCATTTGGGTCTTGACATGACAAAGCTTGTAGATGTAATTTTCCCTCAAGAAATGTATAAGCGTGGTTTGAAAACAAGGCCCAGCTTTTTAAACTGAAAAATTAATACTTTCCAAAAGAAAAAAAGAAATTCTGAAAAAAATTAATTGATTGTATACTTGCTAAACACACACACACACCAAACCAAGATAGCTGTGAACACGTGCGGGAGTACTTTCAGACACTGTGCTAACAACCTAATAAAAATATTTACTTGCATTGACTTTGATTCAATTAGTGATTTATTCTAATTATCTGACAGAAATTAACTACCTTTCCTTATTAGACTCTAAATAAAATAAATTTAATTTAATTCTCCTGACTTGAATAACTCGCAGGGGAAAATTGCGCAAAGACCTGAATACCCTGTTCTGCCTGGTGAGGGGTGCAGGCTGCTCAGCACCTTGGAGGATGAGGCCTTCTGAAGGCTCTGCTCTCTGTGGGCTTGCTCTGCATCTCCCCAGCCCTTGGAAGGATCACAGATATGTGAAGGGATAATGAAGTCTCTGTCTGTACAATTATAATGGATTACTAAAAGTATCAGAGTTGCTGTAAATAAATCATTATATTGGGCTCATTTAGCCTGATTCCTACCCTCAGATGGCTTGTAATACAATCCCAGCTCTGAAAGTCAGCCATTCCTTCGCAATTAGATTTATCGCTAATCAGAAATGGAAGCTATCCTGCCAGCTCTGAATTGCGCTTGGAAATGCAGAGTTGGGTTCCAGCCTCAATGCTGTATTTATTCATTTGCTCAAATCTAAAAACCACCCATCTGCAAAGATTTAGATGGCCTAAGTATTAATTAAAACTTACAGTGACCACCTAGAAACATGCAGTGCGCATGTTAACCCAGCCATCTAGTAAATCGTAGCAGCAGAAAAGCTCCTTTCACCTCTGGCTCTCCTGGCAGCACACCTTACACCTTCCTCAAAAGCTCAAGTATGGGGCTTATGGCAATCACACCCCTATGAGCCACAATTGTCCCTTTAGACAAAGCCTGGAAGGAGGACACACAGTATTTGTATTTGTCAGGTATTTGTCAAGACTTGGACCAGACCCACGCTGACCCTACTTGGGGCAGAGATATTGCCCAGCTGGTTTGGGTGGTGTGCTGGTGGGATTTTGTGTCCGGGTCTCTCCTAATTCAGGACCAAATTCTCATGCAGAAGTAAATAAGATCCTTCTCCCTCTCCCCCACTGCTAAAGACACCCACAAAATTGCCGCTAAATAAATTAATCTTCTTCAAATATATATGAGGCCAGGATACCAAACGGCATACTGCGTGGGTGGATGTAAATAAAATCCCTTTTCCATTGCAATCTAGCCATCTCTCGGCAGCCATGGCAACTGAATAGTGGTACGCAAATTCTCTCTTCAGTGATACAGCACAGAAGTTTACATAATATAACACGCGATGAGTTTACACCAAGTTTCACACAGGGAAGCAAAAAGGTAGTATTGTATTTGGTTAGAGCTACAGGAGGAAGCAGCTGTGTGTGGGAGGAGACATCTGGATATGACCAGATTATATTTTGTAGTTTAATCCCTTTACTGCCTCACAAATTAATTTAGGTGTCAAAATACTCTTTGAAATTTTCTTAATGAAATTGCTCCTCGGTGAAATTCACTTCAATGAGCAGCACTCTACCAGTCTGCATACACAGTCTCCAAGGCCCCTTTGAAGACATGAAAGTATTTTTCTACCACTGTATGACCTCATGAAATACTAATACCTGATACACTTCACATATAATTCTTGGTCCCCAAGGGGATAATTAAGGAGAGGAAGAAATGTTTTGTCTAGGGACAGAAAAGTTGTGAGAATAATATCATGTGGAACAGAATTGTGTTCTGCACAAGGCAGAACCCAACCCCAGCCTCCATCCAGATATCCTCCAAGGCCAGCTTTTTAGGAAAGTGCAGTCTTAGCTATTAGATAGAGACTTGCAAGGAGAGAATATTAAAAAAAAAAACAACACAACACTTTATTTTCTTTGCCATAGATTATATTCTGCAGCCTAAATGCTAATGCGTTGCACAGAATAGATTAATTTTGAAAAACATTTTCTCTTGCTGACTATAATGGGCATATATAAAAGTGAACATAAGCAAGAAGCATTAATAGAATCTCAAGTTGAAATTTTGTCAAGCTTGGCATAACATTTCTGTAATAAAATTTGACTATTTCATTACAGCATCTTGTTCAGTAGAGCCCAGTTAACCATAGCTTTAGCTATTTGGTATATGGAACTAATTAATGTAGTAATTGAGTGGCATCATGCTATAGATTTCAATAAAGTGGTCACGGTGTACTAGTGTGTGTGCTTACCTGTGGTAGTGTGGCCCCAGAAAGCTTCTGTCAGTAAAACCATGTAGGACTTGGTGCAGCAGGGTGAGAAGATGGCTCTGTCCCTTCTGCTATACCAAAAACAGAATAGGGAACATTGTGCGTCTGGTGAGGTTTGATGGTACAGAGCTTCCCAGCTGTGTGAAAGAGGAGTTTCCAAGGCACTCAGGACCATCCAATTAAAAAATGCCGTCCCTAGTCACTTGGTCTCTAGCATAAACTGTCAGCATAGCTCTCAAGCCATGAGGATGAGGTGCAAACATCATCAAGTAGGATGCTGCTGCATGAAGAAACTCAGCAATGGTGCCTGGGCCACAGAAGAAAAAAGGAACAAGCTCTCACCTCTCCACAGCGCAAATGAGCACTGCACAAACACCTCACATGAATCCTTGCTGTTATTCTTCAAAATAATTCAGTAAATATCTCATGGTTTAAATCCCCCCTAAGATGTGATGGCAAAGGTAAGTCTATTAATTAGATCCATGAGACCTTACTCTGTCCTCTGTCACCTCTCTGACACCAGAACCTATAAACTTGGCCTCCTTGAAGTTATCAAAACTAGCAGAGGATCTGATGATAAAAGGGACAATTTAAAAGAATAAGAAAATGCAGCAGAATAAAAAGTAAGGACAAAAGCTACACGTATTAAAGCAATTATTGTTCAACTTGCTGCAGTGTAACACATCAATATAGCACAAACTTTACAAGCAGTTTTGTGGATTTAGCAAAAATGAGAGGAGGTAATTCTGAAATCTTCAGATCAAACAGATACTTCAGATGTTTGGCTATGTAAGTTTGATCTAAGCATCACTTTAAAAGCTGAAATGGTGCTGTGGGTTCCAGGATAGCTGTAATTTCAACTTTAGGTAGTACAGCAAAGGCTTGATGCAGACCTTGTGTTACATGCACAGCATCAGGTGTTAACAGCAGTGTGCCTCCTACTGTGTCTAGTGGATCATGTCTGCACATCATCTTACTTGGCCACAGCCATGAGACCTTTCAAGGTCATCAACTGCTTTTGACCATGTTGTAATGAAAGCCATGAAGGATATGGGTGCCAAATGCCATCCAGATCTTAAAGTTAAAAGTGACTTAGTCTGGCTTAGTGATCGTCTGCTGGACACTGATTACCTGTGTAGTCTATGGACTAGGGTCTACATTCAGACTGCCTATGATGGGTACCAACTTTGGGCATTATGGCTATATCATGACATCCTTACTCACATTCATTGAGTTCTTACCTCTGCTGGTTGCAAAGGGTCTGGCAGCCCTGTCTACTACCCCTCAGAGTCATTCATTGCTCTTCTGACAAAAAAAGGATGTCTTAACAGGCATCATCTCAGTCTAGCTTAGGTGCCATGGTAGATGGTCTGAATATGGTCCATGCTTATGCTGTTGAAATGAAAAATGGCCAGGGACCACCTATGACCCTCATGCTAGGAAGGGTGGACAATGTCCAAACTGCCTTGCACAAGGTCCTCTGCAGCAAGCCTTGTCGTGGAGAGAGCTGGGTAAGGCAAGCCAGCCTTACAACAAAACATTCAGTTGATCAAAGATACACTGTTTGACCATGTTCCCTTGTAGTATAGACCAACCAAATCTAATCAATTATGCAAGCCAGCCCACTGGATGACATAACATTCCTAGTATAAAAGTGAGGAAGAAAATCCAGATCTACTTGAGAAGGTCAAAGTCTGCATTCTAAAACATTGTCCAAGTTTGTAGTCTCTGTTAGCTCCTCTATAAAGTTTGAGATAGAGATCCTCATACTATTAAGATATTTCCAATAAGACTTACATTGTGCAAAACAGCTCTCAAGCATTAAAGAAAACCTGGTCCCTGCCTTGTAGACCTCTTATACTTTAGCATTTAGAGAATGATACCCTTTTTATCCCAGCTGCTCCCTTTTACACGAGGATAAGCTTGCTGTACTGTGAAAGAGCTAATGAATGCATTCTTGAAACTAATTCTGAGTTAAAGGGGATGAACCAGATGACTCACAGGTTTTGGTTTCTGCAATTTGTTTAAGCCCGTTGACAGCAACAGCTGTTCCTTGAGTAAGTGAATCTGAAAATGCTTTCTTCCCTTTTTTTATAGTTTTCAGAGTTATTAAAAAAGCAGGGTAAGGTAGAGAGTTGGCTCTAAGGAACTCTAAAATGTCACAGCTAAGCTACTGCTGGCACTCAAATTGATTTATTTAAAGCTTTTTTCAGGTCCTTATATTGGAGATCAGTGTTGGTAAGCCTTTACCAGGCAACTGTAGGCATATCTGGAGTAAGGAAAACATAGCAGTTCCACCAACACTTCCTGTCTGGTGGATGCCTCTCCAACATACAAGTGGTTGATTTCCTAGCTTTGGAAGTAAGGAAAACTGTTGATGAAAACCATTTCAGCGGGGTTACTCAAGGGATAGCTCACCTGTGTGAAAAGGAAACCCCGATTCAGCCTTACACTGAAAACAACCGTGCAGCTATTCAAACAAGTAAACCAGAGTCCTCTCCCAATAAGGGACAGCAGTAGATAGTGAGCATTTAGATTCTCCCAGGTCTCCTTGGAGCAGTCAGGATGCCAGTCTACACATAATTACACTGGAATCAATGGAGTTTTAGGGGGGCTACTCCTGGGATACTCCTTATCACATAAGCCTATGTCCACTGAGTGGTGCTGTACAATACACCTCACTGCATGGATGTCAGTGATACTAGCTAAGAACAAAGGGGAAATTCCTTAACCTGCTCTTGTCTCTTTATACCAACTGAAGGAACCATGTCAAAATAAAGGGGCAGTAGAGACCGGAGATAGGTAGGAGGACTTGGCTGGGAGAGCTGAAGGAGAGATCTATGGTAGTCCAAAAAATCATCCATTTCTCTAAAATCCAATCACAAAGCCTGGAGTGGCACTGAAGGGAAAGAAGAAATGAGGCAGTATTAGAAGCAAGACCTCAACAGGCAGGGTCCTAGCAGAAATATGAAACAGTGCTATGACTAGTTAGGCAGCCCCAGGGTGTTTTGTCACACATACAGCGATCAGCCCCAAAATCAGGAGGTACAAAGTTCCCTTTCATATTTGCCATCTCCCACCTCTTCGCTATCCATCTGTCCCTCCTCCTGAGGCTCAATTTCTGTTCTTTGCCTCTTTGAAATCCATCTGGGACATACAGTCTCTCCCCAGGCGTTGTGAAGGTGTCAGGATCTGCTTGGAGGGGGAATGTAACACAGCAAGAGTAAAGCTGACAGAATAGGGACCAAGCCTTGTTTAACCTTCCCACACCAATGCAGAAGCACTACCCAAAGTAAGATTAGGCACACTCCTCCTGATACTGACTGTAATGAGAAACGAGAAATAATGAGGTGATTTATTATCCCTTGTCCCTTCTGAAGACCTCAGCACACTCTGGCTCTGTCCTGCACTGCTCAGCAATTGATTTCAGAGAGACGGGATTCTGCTCACTCTTTTGCTGCAGCAAAATACCCTGCCTGTTCCTGAACACAAACAAATGAGGGGACCAGGCAAGCTGCCAGGTTCTCAGAACTTTCCCTCATAAAAGCAATATATGTGCTTATTGTTCTTCTAGATTACAAAAATTGGAAAGGAGAAAAGAAAACAGTAAATTGCACAGTTTATTTTATGGAATGAAAAACACAGCAGCAGACCACTACTGCAGTGAAGCCCGTCTAACCATAAATGTGTCAGGGCTTGATGAAGAGCGCTGTATTCACACAGATGAGTCAAGATCCCCCAAGAGGAGTTTCCACTGAGTTCAGCACAGTTTACCAATTTTGATGGAGAACACAAGAACCGTAGAAACGCTCCTGGCTTCGGAGAGTCCAACCCTTAAGTGCTATCAGTCTTCTGCACTCCTGGGCACCCCAAGTCTCAGAGTCAGAGTCCTGTTGTGCCAGAGATGACCAAATACTCCTTGTCCTGGAAACATTGTAAGGCTGTTTTAGGATTTTTCTGTACTTCAAACAAGTCTGAATGGAATATAAGGAGGGGATGCAATACTAAGCATAGGATTGAGTGTTTGCTCAGGATGGGTTAGATTCTTAGGCTTTCATTCTAGGGTGTTTTTCGTCACCCTTGATCCTCTTGTTTTCTTTGAAGCTCCTGGTGAAGTAAAAGTAGAAAGATCTAAATCGTGCTGCTGAAAAGCAGGCACAAGTACACCCATTGATATTACTGGTATCACACAAGCAACAGCAGGGTATCCGGGCTGGACTGGCTGAGTAGGCAGCTCTCCAAAAGACTGGTGTTGATACAGTCATGGTATACTGAAAAGTTTAATTAATGTTTATTCACAGTCTCATGCAGTGTATGACATACTGCTGACAAGGAGCAAAGAGTACATGGTCTGAGAAAAGCATGGTCTCTGTGGGGCCCAGGAAACTACAGGCAGGGTGAGCAGGCTTGGTGCAAGATGAATGAAAAGACACTAAAAGAGCTCTGCATGGCAGTCTCCCGGTCCTGGAAGGTGAGGATGTAGCTGGGAAAGAAGAGAGTTTTACAGCTTGATGACTTCATGTCCTAACCAGTTTTTTGTTTGTTTCTTTCTTTCTTTCTTTGCCTTTTCTTTCTTCTGTCTCTTCCAGCTCTTCTGAGTGCTGAATACTGATGAAGACCGCGGTATGCATAGTATGATGAATGACAACAAAAGTAGGTTAAGCAACTCAGACTGCCTTCAGTTCACAGCTGCCAGAGTCCCACTTCTATATCCTTGATTGAAAAAATGTCATGATCACTCAGTTAGGCAACTCTGTCATTTATCAGCCTGTTTCAGTGACTGCTTGGAGTCACCAAAAATCTCTGCTGGGTTCACTGGATCAGTCTTTGTAAGGCCTGCTGGGTCTGATGATGCTGAAAGTGATCCACAGTCTCTCACTTAAATGAGGTAGCAGCAGTGGTTTATCAGATTATAATTACATCCTGTACTTTCTGATAGGCCTATTGGCCTTCTTCATTAGAAATACAAGCTATATAACTTGATTCTGGGAATCCAGACAATTTTTCATGTATTGGTTATGCTTCAGTGACAAGAAGCATAGCCAACAAACTTGTATTTCCAATTAACTCCCCAAAAAGATAAAAAAATCTCTCTCTTCTTACTACAGAGGCTTGTTCTTCTGGGAGACAAACACCCTAAAAACGGAGCTGGCATTCTGCTTACAGCACTACGAGTGTTTATCTCATGTTGTTTTGCATCATGGAAAAGTAATATTTAAATAAATACTAACTTAGGACACACACATCAATACTGCAGGCAATTTTTTTGGAATCTTTTAGGCTTTTGTACTTTCCTCTGAAACTGGTGGGTCTACCTCAGGATTGTGAGTGGCCAACAGGTTTGATTTGATGCCCACTGTAGTGAGGAGATCAAGGGCAAACTGCATATCCTCTGGCAATTGTTTTCAGAATCCTCCCACTCAGTTCATCTGTGTTGGGGGTCAACCAAAGCAACCTTGAAGATACACTTGAAGAACTTGGACCAAATGATAGGGCAATGTAATTGACTGCTTCTAGAGCTAATTTGGGGGTCACAGCATTAGGCTGAAATGTGTAGTCTAGACGTATTGAAAGTTACTTATGATCTTTGGTAAGATCATTCAAAATTACCTTTGATAAGAACTCACAAAGGGGAGATTTAGAACTGCAGCTGTAAGTACCCATCCATCTCTCATCCAAACTTGTATTAGTAATGCCTTCCTTGGTGTTTTCCCTTCCAGTCCCAAAACTTGTTGCACAACCACATAAGTACTGCCCCTCCTTTAAGCTCTAGCCTCCATCAGGATCACAGTCCAGCATAGATCTCTGTCAGAAAGGCATATAACAGAGCTTCCCGTTCAACCTTGGAAAAGAGCTTACTCCAGCAATTTTCAGGATTGCAGAATGGGGAAGCACAACATTAAAGGAATGAAAACTAATGGTGTCAAGTACAAAGGAATCAGGTTAGGTTAATAATAGTGGAAGGTCATTATTAATTTTTGCTGGCTTTTCAGAATATACTTTATTTCAAAGCAGCTGAGATACATTATCGTGATAAGCACAGCATAAATGCTCAGCCAGACAGTCAGACACTGTACCTTCACCTTATTACGTGTGACTGAAACTGCAAACAGTTCAGATCAATCTCAGAGATATTAAATTAGAGCTGAATCTCTCTCTGTCTCCCATACAAAATGAGCTGAGCTAAATCTGAGATAATGCCCATATCAAGAGACATTACAAACCATATTCTGCTGGGTGAAGATTTATTTTTAGTTTTTCCACAGAATATTTCTGGTTTTATGAACAATGGGAAAGGAGAGAAATTCTCAGCATTAGAAATGCATTGAATCTGTACATGCATTATGTAGCAGCTAGAGGTTCTGTCTTTAAGACAGGACCGAATAATGATTCTTGCATAGTGTAACAATATGATAACTAAGATGAAGGCCTGAGTTGAAATAGGTAGCAGAGAATATTATAGAGTCACAATAGCAAGGGCATTTGAAAATGAGGGCAAGTAAGCAAGCAACACAAGGAAAGAAGAAGTAGATACAATGAACAGAAAGGAAAATTTCATCATAGGGTGCATGCAGAGCAAGGAATCTAATAAGTTGGATGCCTGAATTAAAGTAAATTGGCACATGCTGGCAGTTTTCTATCTCTGTATCTTTGAAAAAAAAGCATCTTCTTCCACTTCCCACACAGCTACTGGGGTTCTTATGGGGATAAAATGGATTTTGCATCCTGTTCTAGTGCCCAAAGCACTGAGTTGAGCATTATTGGTGTAATCATCACAACTAAACTGGTTGAAGCCATCTCAGAGGGATTAGTGATCATTTTTGGCTATGCCTATAGCCGTAATTAGAACAGACAGGTTGTGGGCTAACATATTGTCCTAGGATCACCCAAAGAGTTTATTACTAAAAGCTCTGGCATATTTTTGCCCTTTGCCAACTAATATTTTAACAGAGAATTTTTGGACATAGATGAGGAATAACTGGGCCAGGGACATTTTGAATGTGAACACACTTTTCTGAGGAGTAAAAGGAAGGTTTAGCCATGTGGAGATGAATTGTGCTCTGCCACTTGGCCTCAGGATAAGTTTTCATTCCTTGGTTTACTTTATTTGGTAGTACAAAATGTAGCCTTTGAGAATTCATAGAGGTCAAATAAGGTACTGGAAGACAGGAATAAATGGCAAGTGTAGTGGCTATTCCTAAACAGGGAAAACATCAGTCAACATCACCTCCTGGAAGAAATCTAGAACAAATAATCAGTTAAACTCTCTGTAAGTACCTGTAAGATAACAAAGAGACAAAGAGTAGCCCACAGGAATTTATCACAACCACATTGCATTAAACCATCCTAACTTCTACTGATAGAGAGGAGGCAATTAATGTCATATATATTGATTTTAATACTGTCTCTCTCATATGACATTCTCATTAAAAATCTACATGTGTATGTCTTTAGCAGAACTTCTATAGCATGGGACAAATTTTTTTAGAATATTTCCAGAAGTTCACTGTTTAGATGGAAAGAGGTGCTGAGTGGGGTGCCAGAGGGATCTGTCTTGAATCTCACTCTACTTGATATTATGCTTAATGACTTGGATGATGGAAAAGAATATGTTTATTAAATTTGAAGGTGGCCTGAAGACAAGAAGGACAGGAAATGCACTGCAGGACAGATCTAGAATTTGAAGAGAACTTGAGAAATGCAAATGTCAAATAAAATTAAAAGTGGACAAATGCAAGATATGAAACAAAGACAGAAGTAATTGACAGTACATATGTGGCACAACCAATAAGGAACTCCTCTTTAACACAGGTTTTGAAAATTACTGGGTACTTATGTATTAGCAAGCAGAATTGTGTAACAGGAACAAGTTAGAGTCAAGAGCTAGGGCTGAGGATCCAGGACCCTTGGATTCACTTTTAGAGTGTTTACTTCAGATTAGCTTCACTCTGGTCTTACAGACAGACTGTCCATTAGCAGAAAGCACTCAATAAGCACACTCTTGAGGAGGAGCATCTTTCAGTTTAGTCTCACCCCAAAGGCAAGTATGTCTTGTACTGCAAGACTGCTCTATAATGAAAAATAAAGCAAGTCATGTGGGGATAGGGTCAGTCACTTCAAAAGTACTGCTGTAACAACTGAAATACTAATGCATGTGCATAACCATAGAGCATCATAAGCTGAACCCAACACCATTTTCCCATTGTAAAAGTAGCAGATATGGGATTGGGTTTTGCATGCAAGAGAACAGCTTGCAAGACGTACTGTTTTGTTCCACTTTGTGTAAGAGCTCAGCTGGAGTGCTGTTTAGTTCTGGGTGTCAGAAATACAAGCTGGAGTTAGTCTAGAAGAAATAGATTTTGAAAGTATGATCTATTGGGAAAGGCTGAAAGACTTGTGATTGTTTAACTTAAAAGAAGACTGATTAGGGACATGACAACAGACCACAAACACTTTTAGAGAGAAGAGAATAATCTGTTCCCTCTTCCCATAATGAATAGCACAAACAAGAATAACAGGAAAACCTACTAAATGAACAGAGAAACACCAGCATAGACTGCCTAGTGAGGTATGACAGCCTTTGTTCAGGAGGGTCATTAAAGCAATTAGATAGGTGGGAAGATCCTTCCATAGGCTAGATGGAGAGATTAGACAGGTTCTGAAGGTCCCTCCAAATCCATCTTTTCTATGACTCTATGCTCACTCCTTCTGACTCAGTGGAACAGCGTTATTTTTGCAAAGTACTTTGCTTCAAGCAGTGGAGAGCAGGATACTTTTGTCACAGAACAGCTTATGGATTGGTGTTTAAAATGTTCTAGGATACAGCCTGAAGCTGAAGGAGAAAATGTTAGAGGAACCCATCTTATATATCTGACTCCTGTCACCAATGAACTATTGGAGAGAAGAGGTGTACCTTCCTCCTCTTCAGATCATGGTTTTGAATAAAAGTGGTTATGCTGGGAGAAATCATGGCAGTGCAAATCAGATCCCATGCAGAAATATCATTTAAGATGACTTGCCTATCTATTGGGGAAGCCAAGGAGGTATGAGAACTGAGTTGTGACACTAGATTCTGCCCAAATTTCATGTCAAGCATCTAAGCTCTTTTGTACATGTAAATCTAAGCAAATTCCTTCAAATGACATAAGAAGATTGTGGTGAACACAAGTGCTATCAACAGGATAACAGGAGGACAATGGAGAGTAGAAAGAGGAGAAGTAACTGGAATTACCTGTTGTGGTGGCATATCCACAGGGCAAATTAATCAAGCACCTGACCACTGACTGCAATCCTTATGTAGAACAGGATATTATCTGGATTAACATAAATTGTCGTTAAACACACAATCTCTATGTACAAACCATTGTGTCTAGTTTATTTATAAATTCCAAGAGGGGAAAAGTGACTCCCAGTTGATCTGCAAAGTTCCATCTTCCTTCATGTCATGGTACAAATAGCACAAAAAGGACACCTTTGCTGAAGGAGCACAACGTCTGCTGCAAAGCAACGTGGGCTTTGAACAGATTTTCAGAGGGTCCCTCACAGAATGAAGGCCAGACACCTCACACATCAGAGGGTAGCTGCTCTTCAGGAACAACATGACATTTAACACTGAGTCAAGAGAAAAACAATGGCCTAAGTGGTGCTGAATTATTGTTTTGATGACCACATGTGCATTGACATTTTAAAAATGAGCACTGGCTTTTTAGTGCTCTGCAAACTGCAAACCTGATCCTTTAAAGCCTCCATGCGTGGAATTCACATTGACTTCTGTATATGGAGGACTAGACAGGTCAAAGCCCTGAATATTAAACAATCACTTGTCATTCCTGATGTTACTGCTTAGAACTGGTATCACATTCTTTTGCTTAGGCAGAAAGTGTTCAAAACTTTTTCATACCTGGGCTTAACTGAACTGAGAAGACTAATATTTATAGAGCAATTATTCCAGAAGGGAAATCTACACTCTTTCTCATCCCTCAAAAAAATCCCCAAACCTGAAATGAGAATAGCATTGGCAATATCTACCAACAAAGCAATCACTGAAACAAATAGTCAATATTAAAAAGAATATGAGGCCATCCCAGAACAACCTCCACCTTATTAGGAAGTCTAGACAGTCTGGCTGCAGTACATGAAGAATTTGGCTTTCCCAAGCTACAACATATTATTTTTAGCAGCTGAAATGCTCCGTAGGCAAGGAGAGCATACAGCCAAGTTTCATTTTGTCAGTGCTGGTGATTTTTAATATACACTGGAATAAATTGTTAAGGTGTAGGCATTATTCAGTGGAGCTAGAATACAATGAATGACACAGGTGGGGAGAACGTGTCTGCTGACCTCCAGGACTAACAATTTAACTCCATGTCATCCACACGTTTAGACCTGATTGAGATCAACACCTGATGAAGCTGAGATCAGATGTGTCCCTAGAGGAGGGTAATGCTAAAAACTGCTGTGGTGTTCCCAGTTCATTTATTGTCCAGGGAAAATATATTGAGACCCTGTAGCTGTGGCATGAACCCTCTCCTTACAATGTGAGAGGAGCTTCCAATTCCTCCATTTTATTTGATAGAACATGTCCCTTAAGTATCTGGAAAACAGTCACAGGGTTTTTCAATATAATTCACTAAGAGGCAATATTTAGAAGCAGTACATTTATAGGTAGAGTTTGATATGCCTACTAAATTGATCATATTATTTTTAACTAGGGGAGCTTAACAAATGTTTGTAGAGTAAATTCTTGTTAACTGCAAAATTGATAGCTAAAAAATGAGTAGCCTATCAGTGGAAACTCAAAAGGACCAGCCAGCATTATATGAATGGCAGATGGCTTGAGTAGCCTTGCAAACTTTGTTTGAGAAAGTTGTTTACCATTTGAATGAAAAGGAAAAGGAAATGCAATGAAATGAACTTGCTTTTTCACCATCCATGGTGTAGATTCAACTGTTGCTGAAGTCATTGATGGTTTTGTGCCATATACACTGGCCACCTGCTGTAAATGGTTAGCTAGATTATGCTTTCATATATATTTTAAGGAAGAATCTGAGAAGAATGTGACTAAGGCTCAGTTTGGAGCAAGGCATTCAGGCTGACTTCCCAAACCTGTGCAAAAGCCAGTCAATATATATATATATATATATATATATATATATATAAAATTCCCTTCAGGGTGATAATATATCTGGTACTATGTGCTTTGCTTGTACAACACATTATTATCCTAGCTTAGCTGTGGTCCCTGGGCAGTACTCGCTGATAGAGGACATCAGAAATATTAATGGTGAAAAAAACCCATCACCATTGGCATTATTACTCTGTTCTGTGGAGAGCCTGAAGGTATGCAAAAGAGACAAAATGCATTGGTCCTCTCTTTCCTCTGGTTCAGAATTAAGGCCACTGTAGAGGGAAAACCTGTCATATTTCTGGGTATGAGGCACAAGTCCAGAGATCTTTAAGTCATGCCCATCATAAGCACCACGTTTATTTGTACAGTAGTATAGTAGTACTACTAATAATAGTCACAGTAATAAATGTTTGTGCATTAACTGACTGGCCTTTCTAAAGGGAATTGCTATCCTTTGGTGCAAGGAGAAGGAGGTCTGTTAGGAACATGGGACCTACTACACCAACCACACAAATTCCCCTTATTACTGTGCCTATTAATCTGCTTGGTTATTTCATTAACCTCTTTGGTTAGAGCTACAGTTAATGTTAAGGCAGTTTTTTGTCATGTACTTCCCCTGGCTGGGATTCCTCCTATTTCTTGAGTATTATGGAAGCTTTTGCAGACAGCTTTGAGAATACCTCCAGCAAGACATGCATAACACGTTATTTACTGAGAAATTCCTAAAGAAGCTGCCCTTTAAAATAAACTTTGCTAGACCTAGGAAAATAGATTTAGAAACATTAGAGACAGAGCATTTTCATCTACATGAAAGGATTCTTTTTATTTACCAACCAACAGCTGTGCTTGGTGGATAAGCCCCAGCAGAAGAAAACATGTCCATAGCTGTTACAGTTACTTTAAAGGACTATTGCCAATATCTATCTTCACCACTTTCTTCTCCATGTTTTGAAACTTTCAAATAAAATCATATTTCTTTTCTAAATATCCTCTCAACTGGAAAACATTCCCTTCAGGACTTTTCCTCCATGATTTTCTGAATGTAGGCAAGGTGAGCAATTGTAGGGCCACTCTGAGACAAAAGCTTTTTAATTTGGATGAATAGGGGACTGATAATCAATGCAGAGTGTCCTCTTGACCGAAACACAAAGACTTTGGTGGTCTGGGTTCTTCTGGTAAATGCATTTGCTTTCCTGGAAGGCAGTATATAATTTCACACAGGCTCTGCCCAGGAAAAAGAAGGATTGCATTGTACACACTTAAGTTTTGTATATACTTTGGAAGATGGTAGCCAGAATATAAACATGCTAATCATCACTTCATTCCCTGATGTCAGATCCCAAGAAGAGCCTTACAAGAAGGCCAGTGAGGACCAGTCATAGTTTCATACTCAAGGTTAGATAGAATGTGTTGCAAACACCAGCACTGCAATCAACACTAATTACACTGGCTGGTAGCACTGGTATGAAACAAGTCCACACCTCAGCTCATCAGGGACACAGTGCTACCGTTCAGCCCAGGAACAGTAATTCTGAGTCCTCTTTTGCAGGGCTGTTTGCAGCCAGGTTGCCTTATATTTGTGTATCATGCCTTGGGAGTGATACTGCAAACTCTCTGATGCATCGGGGAAGAACTTATGTGGTCCATTCACCTCCTTTTTCTCCAGCCTCTGCTGTATTCCTGTCAAGCATGCCACCATTTGGTCCTGGTTTTGCTCCTTAGAAAAGATGTTACTTATCCAGTTTCATTTTGGCACATACAACAGCTTGACTCTTTGATCAAACATCATGTTAAAAAACTTCTTTGTGTATAATTCTGAGCTATCATAGTAACTAACTAGAAACAGGATGTGTCCAAGGAACATAAAAGCATAGACACTGGTTGTGCTTTATTAATGCATTATGCTGGGAACTGTGCAGATTGAACTATTGGTGGTGTATTGTGGTTATTTGTGGTCGACTGCCTCATCAATTTTCGTTTGAGAACTAAAATGAAATTTGCAGGTGGGTATGGTATTAATTAGGAAGGAAATTGGCTGCAATATGCTTTGAGATAAAAATCTTTTCTGGTGGGAATCTGGTTTTGTATCGTGGCCAAATTGTTGAAGAACCATTTTACTGGAAAAGATGTTTTTTATGCAATAATGTTACCTCGCACAAGAGAAAAAATGAAACTTGAAGACAATTGGATTATTAATAATAATAATAAATAAAAACTAGACTTTCTAGCTACAGTAGATTCTCAAAAATAAGTCTTTGTTTGGCAGTGCACACTACATAGCCTTTGCACATTTCCCTGTGTGTGTAAATAGTTAGGCAGCTCTCATCATCGTGGTACTTTACATTATTTATTTGGTCACCCTGTCAGGAACATAAGATCATCATAAAACACTCATAAAGACATGCATAGCTGCAACTTCTGCCCTATAGCTCATAAGTGCATTTGAAATACATCTTACATACAACCACTATACAATGGAGTATGCATTTTAAAAGTTAGGTAAGAGCTGGACAGTGAATTCTGATTTAGGGCCCTCTGGCATGGATCAACCTCAGACATCAAAATGGAGCTTCTTCAAACTTTGAAGGAGTTCAAGTTCCTTCCCAATTGTAGAGCACAGCTTTCTGAAATTGAACATGCCCTGCATGGGGTTTCTTGCTCTCCTGGGTCTTAAGTGTAAACCAGGGAACAAGATGATAGTAACAAAGCCAGAAGAGGAAAAAAAATATGGAGGATACACACTGACGACAGTCAGATGTAAAGCAATGAAAAACTTCACAGGAAAAGAAGCAGGAGGCATCAGGGTGGAATACTACTTGGTAGGGAAAAAGGCAGACTAAAGAGCTTGCTAGGAGACTGGAATTCATTCAAGGACTTGTAAGACAGGAAAGAATGAAATACAAGGAAGAAAAGCAAGAAGTGACTGAAGGTTGTGGAAAGACCGAGTTGAAACTGGAGAGAACAACTCTGGCAATCAATAGGAGAACTGAAAGCTGACAACAATACAGGAATTTAAAGTCAAGGAGTGAAATACTAGAGCAAGGCTGACTGTCAATGTGAAAACTGAAGTCTGGTCTCCTAGGGAAGGGAGAATTTAAAATAGAGAAAAAAAATCAGGGGAAAATGAAGCTGAACTCTCTGGAAGATAGAAAAGTGACAAATAGCTAGATTTCCAAAGAGAAGTATGAGAAAAGCAGAGTAGAGATAGGGTGAACAGAAGGTAGTAAGAGTGTGAGTCTAGCATCTCTGCAGTGGTTTGGGGGAGTCAGAGGACAAGTGCCTTGAGCCAGGTCTTAGAAAGACCTGGGAAAGCAAGGAGATGAAGGAAGGATCAAAAAAGTCTCTGTGGGAAAGATGGCAAATGCTTGGGATATGTGATAGTGGTGGTTCTGCCATCCACATGGCATCAGGCAGCTGTGAAAAAGAGACTGTAGCCCAGTTTGGACACTCCACTGAGGTCTGATGTCAAGTACAATTGCTTTGTGGGGAGTGTTGTGGAAAGGACAGTTCCTGAGACCAAACTGTAGATTCCTAAGGCTACTTAGGTCCTGAAAAACAGTGGCTGCAGCTTGTGCCTTGTGGCTTGAGAAGAAAATTATGTCTTAAGTAAGAGTTTTTACCTTTTACGTGAGAAAGCAATCAGAAGGAGCTACAGTTTTCCTGTCACTGTGGAAAGTGTTGGGTTTTCTGGAAGCTCAGAATTATATATCTTATTAAAGAGCTTCCCAAAACAAGAGCTATCTCTTACCTGGATGTGGTTGGCTGGAGAGGCTGCTTTTAGCCACAACATTAAAATTGGATGTCAGAAAACTCAAGGTCAAGCTTTTGTTTCTATCAAAGCTTTAAATTTTTAAAATCTTTACTTTAGAAAGGGTCCATGGTGGAAAACCCAGCAGAAATGTTTAGCAGATCTGCAAAACAGCTCTACTTATTTTTACAGAAGGCCTCTTCTGCAACGGGAGCAATTTCAGTCCATGAAATGCTCAAAGATGCAGTGCCACCTTTTGGACAAACAGATGTCATGTTAGGTCAGGCATGAAGTTAAAGAGGGAGAAAGAAGTAATAACTAACATTCTGGCACTGGTGAGAATTGGTTCTCCCAGAAATGATGAGTTGCAAATGGAGAAGATAATCAGGAGTGGTACTCATGAACGTCTGTCTGTTTTTCTTTAGCAAATTTATGGCTTCATTCAAAAAGCTCTTTAAGGCCAATGAAATCAACAGCTGTGAAAAAAAGGAAAAAAAAAAAAGAGAGAGAAGAAAAAAACACGATGTGGTTTTATAGAACTGGAATATGGGCATTAGCTCACAGCACTGGGCCTTGTCTACTGTAATGTTAGATAAGTAGTACCGATTTCTCCAGTGACTACAAATCTACAGCGTGTGATCTTCATGATTTAGGGAAGAACATTCAAACAGATATGTATGCCATCATCTAGATCCAAGGGGACCATCTCTGTGGGTCTTGAAGATTTAGAGGCTGACAGCACAGAAACTGTGTGTAGTTCTAATCTAGCAGAGGGATACTTTAAATGATATATCACTCATCTTCAGTTAACTGTAAAGTCTGTGTATTACCTTGACTGGCCAAAGCATCAGTAAACAAGAATGAAGCTAACCATATAAAAAGGCGAACTGATTTGTCTGGAAATCGCACGTCCACCTGGTGGTACCCTCCTGTGGTGCTGTACAGCCTTCAGGTGATCTCCATAGGCCATCCGTCAGCTAGAAAATGCTGAAAGGACAGAGTACAAATAAAGTGTCCAGTACAGGATGCATCGTGAAAAAAAAAAAAAACTACATCTTTCTGCAGTGTAAATACTTTGGCTTGTACCCAGGCCTAATCTGTCAATAAAGTCTTAGATGGGTTTCCTCCACTTCTTCTCCCTCATAAAAGCAGCAGCAGCAATTGCAGTACTTGCTCAGAAGAAGTCCCTTGCGCCCCCGTAGTTTGACACAAAATAATATCCACCCTTAGAAAAAATCATTAGGATATCCTAACGCTTTCCTAGGAAAGCGGCAGTAAGGACTTGCGGACGGAAGCAGGACAATATTCTGTAATGGGCTCCTGCCAGTGCCATGGGTGGCTAAGTAGGATGCCAAGGCCAAGCTGGATGCCACTGGCCATCCAACAAGAGGATGGGCAAGCTGAATGGTCTCCTCCCTTTAGCCAGTAGTCTCTGTCTGCAAGATATCCATGTTGTCACCGCTGTCACCTTCTGCAGCCTCCATCTTATTTCCTAGCTCCCAGAGCTGGAGTGTAGGTGACTGGGGACCCTTCTTACTTTGTGTGAAATTACTGGTAGGCATCTCAGTGGTCCTGGGACCCATTATGAACTGAATCTGTCTTTCCCTTGCTTGCTAGCACAGGTACCGTTATTAGACTCCTCTGTATACTCCTCTCCAACTCAGCTGATTATAGTGGCTTATAGTTGTCTCCAGAAGGCTGAATTACATAGCATGCATGCACATATTGTTTCCCAGTAGTGAAGAGGAGCTTTCAAGAGTGATACAAAGTTCTTGTTCTCAGCAACATGGCTGTGCTAAAGCAGCTGTCCTCTCTGCATTGTCTCACTTGTCTTTGACAAAGAATATTATAGAGCACCCTGTACTCCATCTCACAGCCCTTTCCAACGATACTATGGGTTGAACATACATCAGTCTATGGCCTTGCTAATGTCCAATTTCTCTCTCTCTCTCTTTCTCTCTCTCTCTACCCCTCTCTAGCTTGTTGGTTAAAACAAAAATATAATTAAGAAAATGCATTTCAAGGATTGAAGTGACAGAAATCCTTTTCATTCATCTTTGTTTTGTGGATTTTTCTCATACTATAAAAAATAAAATTTAGATGAAATTAGTCTTGAAAAACATTTAAAAGAATGCTACTACATATGCTGTATACATATACTACACTGTATGCATGTCAAAAATTTGAAACATTTTTATTTTTACAGTATTGAAAAAGAAATTATTCGAATTATATCCCCCACCAAAAGAAAAAAAAAAAAGTTTGATTTCACCCATTAAAAAATTCATGGATTTCGGCAAGAATTTAAATGTTGGCAGTCCAAATCATATTTTTCTTTAGTGAATAAGTGATGAATATGTAAAAATGCATCTGACTCTAGTCGCATCTTTCAATTCAGGTATGTGTTGGGGGAAAAAAATGTGTTTGCTTTTAATTAGCAATGTATCTGAAAACATAAAAGGCATGGAGGCAGACCTCTCACAGAAAATGTTATTAGAAGTTTATTATATTACACTCAATAGAATAATTTTATATTACAAATACCTCTGCTTCACCTGTGTTCAGTGTGGGCACATGCAGCAAACAGCAATTACCTGTTCTTCATTCTCTGTATTTGTTTGTTGTTTTAGCATCACTGTGCTCTGTTGCAGCTGGTTTTTTGTTGTTGTTGTTTTAATATATGCCATGTTGTGGGGATGTGATACAATAGAGCAGATATAATACAACACAGAAGCATGATGGTGTGTAATTCTGCACATACACAGCAGCTGCTGTATCTATGAGTCTGTAGGGGGAAAAAGGTGAGTGGGAAACATAAACTGAGGGGCCTAATTGCAGCTCTTCTGTTACACCAGCAGCCACCGAAAATTCAGAGGTAATAAAATGGGAGAGCTAAGTCATTTTCGTTCTTGTCATGGGCAACTAAAGCTGTCAACAGGAGCAGGGCTTCTTTTCGCTTTTCCCACATAATCAAGTTTGGTAGAATTTTAAATGCCACAAAATGAGGGCATGCACATTGAAGAGATGGACCAGCAATCTGTTGGGCTTAGGAAGAAAATGTCTGGATCTCATTCACACAGCAGTCTCCAGTAAATGAGTTGGAGGAAATAAGGTGTTAGCCTTATTAAGAGATACAGAGTAAAGTTGCTGTCATGCATACGAATAAGGTGATGGTTTAAACCTGAGGTCATACTGCAATTATATTTCCTGAGGTGCTAAGCATCTCCAGATCATCATGCAATATTCATGCCAATATGCTACAATTAGAAATGACTAAGTAGCAATAGCACAGTATGTGAGAGAGGAAAAGCTAAAGGCGGCTGGAAAAATCTTTTCTTCACAAGTGCAACAAAAAGGCCTTCTAGTGGGTGCATCAATTTCACTTAGGACACCAAGTTCAATCTTCAAGTCTACGCGCAGAAGCTGTTTTCCCTTAACAGGACCAATATTGTAGAAGCAATACAAACCTTCTCCAGGATGAACACAGCTGCACTGAGCTGCTTTGGAGGCAATGAATTGCCACCCTGTGCATTAGAAGCTAAATCAGTATCATTGCTTTAGAAATGGCACTCTGTAGTTACTCTTTAGGTACAACCTCTACAGTTACACAGGGAACTGTGTCTGGACAAGGGTCTTCCTCAGATGTTTGGAAAAAAGCATGCTCTTCTATCAGTGCTAGCGAGCCAAAACCCAATGTGCACCTTATCTCACATGAATGCCATTAAAACAAATAATGCACCCACAGCTGGCATGAAATGCAGTAACGGTGTCTGCTCAATCCATAGACCACAGGTCCCCCACCTCTGCTTTCCATTAATACTTTCAGTGTTTCAACATTAACTCTTTGTTTATTGGTTTGGGTTTTAGGGATAGAGTTTGCTGATTCAGCAACACGATAGATTTTGCAGATTCTTTCCACTATGTCCTAGTGATAACAACATTGAAACAGTATTGGTTCTTGTAAAACTCCTCGGACCAAACTGCTCAGATCTTCCTGCCTTGCCCTTAGCAGCCTAATGTTATTGCTGGGATCTGCCTCGACTTGTCAGGGGTGGCATCACTCGAGCAGACACCACGGTTCAGCAGACACCACAGTTCAGCAGACATCACAAAGTGATGCCTAAGAACAGAGTGCCCAGACATTTTCTGGCACTGTTACTACATTATTGGTTTTTATGAGTGGAAATACATTGCACGAATAAGGCTTGAGGCTTGTTTACAGTTGCAGCCGTCTTGATGCAGCACTCAGCAGAGAGCAATTGGTGCAGCTGGAGCGGTTTTAGCCCACTACAGAGTCAGATGCTTTGCTGATGGGGTGCTTAGTGCAGTCAGCAACCCGCGTGCATCCTTGCCTATTCCTAATTTGCAGCACTGGAGTACCTATATTAATAATTTGCTGCCAACTGTTCCTAAGGAAAGCCATGCGAGTTGCCTCACATACTCATGCATACTCTCTACGTGCAGCTCCGACACTGGAGTAGGAAAAGACAGCAAAGGAAATGTATGTGGGACTTCGCCCTCATTTCTGGACCAGTTCTGCAGACCTCATGTGCAGTGGACTGTGCAAGTAACTGTCTTATGCAAATGTACTTTCTAGAAGTTCAGATTATCTTATACCTTATCAGCAGAAAGTTAAATACTAGATGGAGAGGGAGGATTTCCTTATCTAGATCACCTCTGTCTGATTTTGTAGCCTCCCTAAAGATTTTTCTAGGTGAAAAATGCTCAAACATAAACATTCATGCAGTATCATGCAGCATTTATGATGCAAAAGGGAGTGTATTTTGGCAACGCCAATGCTTTCTATAATTGGTAAGACTGCAAAAGTATGTACTTGACTGAACTCTTGAGTGGCAAGTATTTTACTAGGAGTAAACAACAGAAGATCATCAGAGAGGCATTCACAGGAGAGAGACCAAATCAGTGAGTGAGCAGCAGATGGGGCTTGAGATTCAAAAATGAAGAGCACAGGCGATTCCATCTCCTAAATCTATTATTGATTAAACCATGAACAGTCAAGACTCTCATTTTACTGACATTTAATGCAGCAGTTCTTGGCTGCTAAGCTTAGGGAGTGAGCAACCTAGTAGGAATTAGAAGAGAGTTGGATAACAGAGTCTATGCAGATGACAAGCAATCATACCATTGTTATTAACAATAATTCATGCAATGTTGACGCCATTTGAACAGCTATTAAAATCAGAAATGAGAAAAGAATATTTTTATTTTTATTTTTTTTAGCCATACTGGTAGCAGCACAGCTGCACAAGTGTGGGGCTGGCACACATTTCTTGTTACTGAGTGACCAATCCTTAGCACTGCTATCTGCCACCAAACACCTCCTTTCAGTCCTTCCTACTGAGACTTTCTCACCCTGTTCTCATCCCCATAGTAGCTCATGTGCATCTGCAGAAGTACTGGTAGCTCTGCCTCACCAGAGAGTGGTGGTTTGATTTTCTTTCTCTCCTTTAGCACATAGTCCAAAGTACCAGATTTTCTTTCCTACCACGTTGGCCTCTTTTTCTTGACACAGTTTTTATTTATTTATTTATTTATTTTCTAAGTTTTGCCTCCAATTTAATGCCTTCGTTTTGGCCACAGCCCTCTCTTGATTATGATATGCAACCTTTTCTTCCTGTACAGGGTTCTCTTTCTTCAAGCTTCTCTTCCACCAAAATCTGGACACTTCTCACAAGGTCTTAACCCGGTGACAATATACTGATGACCTGTTTTTGCAAGGCTGTTTTTGCAAGGCAAATAGTGGCTAGGCTATTAATGAAGTTACTGCTCGGTTTTCCTACTCCCTATATTACGAACTGGGAAGACTGACCCAAGTAAGCTATCAAATATCCAAAGACAATGTGTAAGATTTTAATTCTTGTTCTTCCTTGTTCCTTCTTCCTGCATCTGATTGATATGGCTCCTGCTGACATTGAGAGATTCCCCTAAGGGGAATGCCTAAGGGCATTTGGTAGCGCCAATAGGATTTTGAACTAGAGAATATTATGTCATGCTAATCCTGAAAAATTGTTGTCCTCTTACTTTGAAATTGTAGTCTGAATCTTCAGAGGCAGAACCTCTACCCTGTCACTGTAGCTGAGCACCTACCTTTAACAGAGCATAGAGCACACCATGGGAGGGAAGCTGCAGTGTTACAGCCTCTATGCCCATTGCCTGACCAAAAAAAAAAAAAGATGGCTGGCTCCATCTTCTTTGTACCCACCATCAGGTATTTATGCACATGGATAAGATCCCCCTGAGCCTTCTCTTCTCCTGGCAGAACAGTCCTAGCTCTCTCAGCCTCTCCTCATATCTAAAATGCTTCAGTCTGTGCTGGTGCCTGGGGTTGTTCCTCTCCAGAGGCAGGACCTGGCATTTTCTTTTGTTGAACTTCATGAGGTTCCTGCCAGCCCATTTCTCCAGCCTTGTGAGGTCCCCCTGGATGGCAGCAGGACGTTCTGGTGTACCAACCACTCCTCCTCAGTTTTGTATTACCTGCAAACTTGCTGAGGGTGCATTTTGTCCCATCATCCAGGCCATTAATGAAGACGTTGAACACTGGTGGCCACTGTGTCAACCCCTTGGACACACCACTACAGACTGACCTTCAGCAGGACTTCATGCCACTGATTGCAACCCTCTGGCTCTGGCCATTCAGTTTTCAGTCCACCTCACTCTCCACTTACCTAATCCATACTTCATCAGCTACATCTATTTTAAGTTCAGGTGGTAAACGTTGGACTTGCAGGATGGAGGGTCCTAGCCTGAGCTAGCAAGGGGGTGGATTTAAACCATTGGCTTCTTCTATAGCATGTGGGAGTTGTTACAATCAACCGTCTCAGTGCTTTTGATTCTGTGGTACAGAACACAGTTAAGGCCCTTTCTGGCTTCCAATAGCACTTAACCCAAATAGAGCATGACACGATCTACCTGCTGACTGCTGTCATCATATTTTGCTCTCGATTTTGTCTCAAGGGGTGGCTACATCTTGCTTCCTGCTAGACGCACCTGGCCACGTTTGATTCTGCTCCATTTCTTAAGAGGTCAGGTCTTTAGGCAAGCAGTAAGAGTTGCTGGAGGTGTTTGGAAATATACAGGTTTGTTCTATATCCTGTAGACTTCAATGCTTTGCATTTGTTAAGAAATTCCTGGGATGGCTGGCTGAGCTGGTTTATTTTTTTGCACTGGTCTCTTTTTTTCTTCCCCTTCTAAATTTATTAACATGATTTTCAATTACTTTTAGAACCCTGATAGTAATTTATTTTTAATTATCTACACTGTGTAGCTGTAACTTGCTAAATATGCAGGTTAGTTTAAGGTCTCTATCTGAAAACAAGTATTACGGTCATGGAACGGCTCTCAATCCAGTTCTATTATTGTTATTAATTCTAATTAAAATAATATTTAGTACTTATCTAGCAGTTTTATGTCTGGAGTATTTTGCAAACATTTACCGATTAATTTTCACACAATTATTCCAATGTAGGCAGGAAATAACAGTGAGAAACTCTGCAGCGTAGAGGGAAAAAGAAGAAAGGAAAGTCAGTTACTGCAATAAAGGGAATTCTTGGGCATGTGGTGTCCATAGGCTCATCCTACTGAAAGTCTATAGTTTCCTGCACATGCATGTGGACCCACAATACAGTCACTGAAGCTACTCATCCTGACAGCAGGTAAACTAATGCAAAGTGTCTGTTCTCCCTCAGCCGGCAGCAGAGAGCAGAGAAGTCCACATTGTCAGGTTCAGCTTGAAAAGAAGACATTTAACCCCCCCTGAGGTCAGGATTTAAAGAGAGGATAGGTCTCCCTGTCTTGATTCAGAGCCATAAATAGAATGGGATTCCTCAGCGTACAGTTAAGTACCAGGGGAAAAAGACTAAACAGACAAGATTGGATTGAAAGGAAGAGAATAGATCTAAAATTCAAATTAGTGAAGCAATGATAAGTCCTTAGCCCTGTTGCCAAATTTGACACTGACAGAGATTAGTCTTGGCACCATCAGTAATGAGAGAGTTGGGGTGCTTTTTAAGCTAAATTTGCTGCCAATATCTAAAAGGTTTGCCATCCATGAATGAGCACATCATGTCAGAAGGCCAAGAGCTATTAATACAGCAACCACGTAATGAGTGGGGAAAGACTGAGGGAAGCGCATCTGTAAGATTGAAGTTCCAAGTCAACACCACTTCTGCAGTGCTGCAGCTCTGTGGAGCAGCTACAGCTGAAGTCTGGGACTCCAGCAGAGAACATTGGTGATGCAAGCCGTTGAACAACACATTTGCCAAAAGAAGCCCAGGGGGAATGAGCAAAAGATTTTCTCAGAGAGAGAGAGAGGGGAAAAAAAAAAAAAAAAAAAAAAAAGATGCCTCCGCTGCTTGGAACAGAATGATGCCAGTATGACATTTCCAGGCACAAGATGAATGCAGTCTGATCATCAGCCATTAGGAAAGATCATGAAGAAGCCAGTGCCAAGTGCCCCTAATACCCATGTCATTAAGACACCATGGACTGAAGACTTTCCAGGACTTTTCCCTTAAATGGGAAAAAGTACCTCAAAGTGTAAGTTGCTTGCAAATGTCTCCTTTGCATGCATCAGAGGGCAGGACCCAGGCAGTCAAATGAAGCATGATGCAGGGTAAAGGGTGTTATCATGTAAAGGATAGGTTGTGTATATGCAAGAAAGGATGTTTTATAATGTGTCCAAGTAGTTCTTCTTGCTGTCATGGGATAGGTAGAAGACGATTTGATAGAACTTCAGCAAGGCTGAAGTATATGGCATGAATTACTGGTTGGCAGTGTGCAGGGAGTTGTGAAGGGATTATATGTAGTACAGAGAGGAACATCAGCACTTTGCAGTCTCATTACATCACCTACACCTATCCCCAAAATGAGAAGCAGGAAACAGAGATCACAGCTGTTTTCTGTTGAGTTTTTGATTATCCAGTACGTACTCACATAGGACTCTGATCAGAAACGAGCATTTTCAACAGGAAAACTTTAAAACAAAATAATGGCTAAAGCCCCAAAGAGCCCTGTTCTTTATTACCTTCTATTCCTGTTGGGCAGCTGGCTTGAGCACGGTGTAGATTCTTATCCTGTGTTGACAAAAATCTCAGAAAGCCTCGTAAATGCTGAGTACATTATTTTTTCCTTTTCCCTTTATTCCTTAAGGAGTTGCACACATCTGCCTCACCCTGCATGAGCAGCTCAGGAGTCTGACATTTGCGGGCAAGAAACTCAGTTCATCTCAGAAACAGAATATATTATTGTGGCAGATTTACTGACTCACTGGAACTTCTAACAGGAAGCCTTGGGAACCATGGCAAGGGGAGCAGTGGAGGAGCTTAGCCTCCAGAAACAAAAATCTGCTAGAACAGAGTGTATACTGCTTAAAGCAATGATTCCTCTTTCACACAAGACATCCCCATGCAATGTGAAGTGTGGATGAAACCATCCTCTCCATCCAGTCCCCAGTACTCTGCCCGATTTCCTTCAGCTTTATAGTCAGACCTGGGGCTGCACTGGCCTGCAGTAGTCTCTGGTGAGGCCTACTAGAACATGTCTTCATGCATGGCAGCAAAGCCACGGCCCATGGGCAAAGTTTCCTACATTTGTTCTCTCGCCAATGTCTCCAGCACCCTTCCCACTTCTCACTGGTGCTGGGCCAGCATTGGTGATACAGATTCCTGCTCTCTGTTCACTTCAGTGCTTTACTGAAAACCTGGAAAAAGAAAATGCTTCATAATTTTCTGCTTAGTTGGAGATTTAAGCTTAATACTTTGACCCCATAGGAGAACTGGAGCCATTGCCCTACTTCTTGTGTATCACAGGAAAAAGACCATGCACAGGTCTCTTCATGGCCAAATACACATCACAGCTCTTCAGCCTATGTGCTTGGCACACAGCCTGGGCTGGAGGAAGCCTTTGACTGGTGTGATGACTGCATGTTCAGCCTGCTACAAGGTAACGTGTCTAATCCAGTCTTAAATATCTGTTTTAGAGGGGTGATGGGTGGAGTTTGCAAGCACCATACCTTTCATGCTGGGGAACATGCTACGGGCTGTCCTATCAAGGGGCCTGTGCTAGGGGAGGTCATGGGCCATGGTGTGCCTGCTGAAGTCACTTGCAATCTTCCCTGAGACACACAAAAAGAACAGTAGAGAAATTAAGGACAATCTTCACCCTTATCCAGTCAGTGAAACTGAACTGTTGCTCAAACACATTTAAGAAAGAAACCAACAGTGGCTAGGGTTGGAGACATGCTCTTGAGGGGTGAGTGGACAAACGAGGCCAGAAAAGCAACAGACACCCATGAGGAACTGTGGTTAGGCCAGGGCAGGGACATCCTCGAGAGACTGCAGTCATGGGTGACCCATGCTAGAGTAGGGACACCCTGGGGACTGAGTCTGTGGGTGACCACGAGTCTGGGGAAGGGAGAAGATTGATTTTGAATAGATGTTTATGTAAGTTTTTAAAAGTCATATATATATGTATATATATATATATTTATTTATTATTTTTATTTTTATTTCTTTTTCTCAACACCCAGAATATTTACTGGATGTTTGTTTTGGCTGGTGATAAATTATCTAAGATCAGATTCCCCAAATTGAGGGTCTTTTGCCCATGATAACAGTCCTACTGCACCTCACTCCAGGGTGAGCAATGGAATTGAAAGATAAACCAATGATAATAGTAAGGATAATGTGGACATTAAAACAGACCGTGGATTCAGGATAATCAAGACAACATGAAGGGCATGTGACAGCACCAACACTATCTGATTTCCTCAATTTCAAATATGAATATATTTAAAATAGATCATATATATTGTATATATAATATCACAATATATAGAATCATTCATGCGCATGAGTAAACACAAGTATCTTTCTGTGAATGTGTTTTGTATACATATTTTTATTTTATATACATTAATTTTATAAATATTTAATGCATGAATGTATTAAATTGTTTATTGCATATATAATATTTCTGTTGTATATGTATTATTTATTCTTATATATTTATTATTTATATATTTATATATATATATTCTTTATATGTTTATATATTTATATATATTATTATATATTTATTCTGTATTTTTATATGTTTATATATTTATATATATTATTATATATTTATTCTGTATTATATGTAAATATCCATATAACCATTTGAAATGTGTATATAAGAATAATCTAATCCATATGTGCTCTAAATATATACTAGGCACAATGTAATGCATAATAACCACTCAAAAGTTTAAGCCATACTCTTTATGGATTAACATACTGCTGCTCAGCCATCCAGTCAGAATCTCTGGCAGACGATAGCCTTCTACAATAAAACTCAAAGTATTTTGAAGTTTTAATCTATACTGATGAAAGCTCGATAGATTCCTGAAATGTGACTGGGGATTTTTGTTAGTTTCTTAAACAAACAAACAAACAAACAAACAAAAAAACCACCACAGTTTTTAATTTAATGTTTATATATCTATATCTAAAAAGAAGTTGCTTTTCAGATTAAAAATGCTTTCCAGTTTCTTTTATGAACTCCAGGGAAAAAAAAAAATCTGTCTTTCCCTGCTTGTATCAGCAGGTTCTACTCCTCAGCCACCATCAGGACAATTGCTGATTCCCCTGCACAGGAACCACCAGGACAGTTTGTGTCCCATCCTGTCTAATACATCATGGTGAGAAGATACGGGGTCTATGCAGGAGACCAGCAATGGACCACCAATGCAATGAACCCAATAAGGGAGAAAAATTTATACTTAGGAAAAAATGACTGAAGTGTCTGCTAACAATACATATGAGGACATTTTGCCTCACTATGCAGTGCAATGCCATTTTTTCTTAATAATATTTCTGTTCACCTCTTAAGACCCAAAGTAGTATAATTCTTTAATCATGACAGTTTGGCACCACATCTAAATTTACAGCTAAATGTAGCTTTCATTGAAGTCAACCCCCTGCTGACATCCCAATGGTCGTGAAAAGAAAATGTTCTCTTTCACTTCAGAAAAAAAAGGAAAGGTGGCTGCAAAAGAATAAATGAGCTACTTATCAAACTGCATTTTAAATATGTACTTTCTAAAGTTACAGGATATTTTAAATGACTTATTTTCTTTCTAGTCTGTCTCGCTAACTGGTTGTTCCTGTGCCAAAAAAAAAAAAAAAAAAAAAAAAGGAAAATTAAATAGAAATGCTGTCCAGAGAACAGATTTGATTTCTCACAGCACAGTCATGCTGTGGTTAGTTAGCCACCTGCTCAAAGACATGCAAAGAGCAGGACTATTCAGGTGCCCTTGGCTCAGGAAGAATCTTTCAGACCAGTTTCTAAACCATGAGAGTACTTGCTGCTGACCATTCGGTGCTGGTTAGATGATGTGATAGTCAAACAGACTTGAAAGGAATGGCCCAAGAGGGAAAGAGAGCTGTCACCTGTGTAATAAAAACCAGGGTCACACTGAAGCTATTCAAAGCAACAGTGGTTAAAGTTTTGGGTTTCCTTTTAATACTGTATTTTACTGAAATGTTACAGTGAAATAAGCTGTGGAGGACTAGGGCAGCTGTATGTGACATTTCATTTCATTTCTGGATAGCAGGGGAGATGAATGTACGGGGCCCCCAGCCTATGCATTTCCATTCCCATTCCTCCAGAAAATGAAATATCATGTACAGCAACTTATAATTTATGGCTTAATTTCCTTCTGCCCAACCAGCCAATCAGAAACATAAATGGGCAAAAGCAATTGTACAATAAAACTGTATGTGTATTATATAACAGCCATATTATTCTGAACTTTTGCTCTATTTTTGCCTAAGGATCGATGGATAACTGAAACATAGCAGGAAATATTTTTTTTGCTGTTTGCTTCCTAAAGAAAAACAGAACCACCCAATTGATAATAAAAAGTGGTATGTGCTTTCCTGTGAATGCATTCTGGCGTGGCAATTAAGTATTGAGTAAATAATAAACATCTCAAGGCAAACCTTTTACAGCCCAAACAAGACAAGTGAGTTACAAAATGTGCACTTATAATAGGAAAAAGCTGCTTCATCATCACTGGAAGCAACATGAAACAACTGATGTTACAATTCAGCTACTGGTGCTTTCTTAACAGCACAGTAGAGTATTGGGTATTGCTTGGAAGGAGGGAATTCCTTCATTTAAGCACAAGGAAACTATCATTTTCAGGGCTTCTCAAATACTGCGTTATTCCAGAAAAACAGAAAATAGCCTCCGAGTGCATCAAAGATTTATTTATTTTTAATCAGAGGGCCTTGAGTGTTATTGTACTTATTAAAGCTATCCAGCAAATGATTAGTTTCCGTAATACGATAAAGGACACTGGATGGCCAGCTGGCAGAGACAGCACAGAGTAGCAGTGCGTTAATTAGTCCAATCTGCAGTTTGGAGGGTCCTCCGTGACACTGGCTGCTGTTTTGTGAAGTACTGCTCCTACTGAAGTCAATGCTACTCATCACATCTGCCAAGACAGGTTTCATCTCTCAAGGACAGCTCTTATTTTTGTTGTTTTCTGACAAAAAAATCTCACTGGTACTGCTCTCTTCCTCAGGTTGCCTTGTGACACAGTCTCACTTCTGCTCTGAATGGGGTAGGTCCTGAGCTTGACAAGTGTGAGAGCCCAGCTCTGGGGAACATAACCCTTGGGTTTCTTCAGCGCATAACTCCCTATGAATATTTTCCTTGCAGCAGCGAGCTTTGCAGTTTGGCTGTAGCCCATTTTACAAGTGGACAGGATCATGGACACATCAGGCTGTCTCCCAGGTGGTTTGCTTTCTGGTTTGCTTGGGCACTTTGCTTGGGAAGTCCATTTTCACAGCATATTTTCCTGCATGTTAGCTGAGAGTTTCACTTGACCAGGAATGGCTTCTCTGGGTTGTGCTGCTCACTAATCAATAAGACTGACACAGAGACATAATGTGGAAATGAATTGATTTCTGTGAAAAGAGAAGAATGTGACTAATTATTGTTAAGCCACCTGCTGCTACAGCCGGATTGAAACATCTCCACTATTCGGTGCTATGTTTAGCAGCAAATTGCTAGGTGTGAAAGCTTTCTGTGAGCAATGCAAATGCCCAGCATGAAAGGGTGCCTTATTCATAGCATAATCCCATAACTTCAGTGTTTGTAGACATCCTGTCATCAAAGTAGGTGCTTCTACCAAAACAGGATGTGTATCGCTTACCCCATTTGCCTGGCTTTTAAGAAGTTTTGAAGGCAGTTTTAAATTGAGCTATGGACATGACCACAACATGCAGCCCTGGCACCTGTCTTCATTATAGATGTATTTGGAGTCTGCTCTGATGCAGGAAATGGTTTTCAAAGAGCATTTTCCCTTGATAAGCCTCAAGGTGCTTTACAAAGGCTGCCCCAATTATTCCCTTGCCCAGATGGGAAAACTGAGGCAGGGAGACTACAGCAATTACCTTTGATCATCAAGGAGAGCAATGGCAGAGGCTGAAATTGAGGGATTGCAAAATCCCTCCTAGATGCATTATTTCCCAATATCTCCCCTTGCTTGTTTCTTCAATTCATCTAGGAAGTCATTTGTTCTAAGAGAAAAGAAATGACAGATGGATCTCACCTGAGTCATTTTCAAAGCTGGTTATGTTGTTTATATCAGCCCCTGATATATATATCAGCCCCCAGACCTATCAAGCTGGCCTGGATGCTCAACGTAGCTGCTCCAGGTATACTGCATTGCAGATTTGGCTGGTTAATACTAGGGTGTGAGTGACGGTTGTGCCTGTAACAAATTTATTCATAACACCTTGATAGTCTTTGCATTTTCTAGAGTCCTCATGGTCTTCAGACAATTTCTCCCTTCTTTCTCCACTCACTGAAAAAATTAAGCTTTTAGCTCTTCTCCCAGGACCAACATGTCTGGGATTCCCTGAATGCACTGAATAAATCAAAGTGATTTCTCTAGTGTTTTTGAGCACCTGTCTCTTTAATATGATTGCTATTCTGAGGCACAGAAAAATTTGCCAGCTCAACGTTAGTCTCACTGTTGTTTTTTTTATGCAGACTGGTTACCTGTCAGTCTGGAGAGTACCCTGTTTGCCTGCCACTGTAAAATATTTCTCACACTCCTTCTCCTCCTCCATCCATTTCCAAACAGACACACAAAGAGACAGGAAGACCTTTGCTTGCTTAAGTGGAAATATCTAGGACTGTTTGGGGAGGGAGTTTAATACCTCTCATTTCAAATAACTTTCATCTCAGACTTCCCTGCTTAAAGTCCCTTTGAAGTTCTTTTTTAATTGGATTGGACTCAGAAATTAATTATCATGATTCTCGGCAGTTAGAGAGTGCTTTACCTCCTCCGAGCCTTGCTCAGATGTTAATGAATTAAGGACAGTTTGCATCTAATTTGGATTAGGTGACTAAACAGCTCAGAAAAAGACCATGTTTCTTTATACAGTGACTTATTTTGTCACTGCTGGGGGAAGTTCCTGCTGGGGGATGGCTGACATTTAAGGTGTTGTGCAGCGAGGATATTTCCTTTTGCAGCACAGAGTCATTAGGTTTGCTCCAAGCAGGTTTTCTTGGCATGGTGCTGGAAACAGTTGAGCTCAGTTTGCTCCCTCAACACACAAGCAGCTGCACCAAGTCACTTAGAGAAACAGCCAAAAAGCATGGACAGCATGTACCAAGGTAGATGGGCATATTAAAGTGCTAAATACATTCAACTGTAGTCGATGGTTCATTGCTGGTGGGTTAAACAACCTTCTCCCTTGCTGAGGGATTTTATTTGACAGCAAGGTTATAATGAAACACAGAAATCCAATATCCCTTCTATAAAATACAGAAGGAGAAAAAAAATTATGTGGACTAAAATTATGACTTAATATCACATTTAGTTTGTCCTTTGCTGGGATTGGTAGGCTGTGTTTCAAAGCTTTATAATTGATATTGCTCATAACACAAGGGAAAAAGAGAAAGAGGGCAGACTATAAACTAAAAGATTGGAGCTGTAAGACAAGCATATTGTAAAGTGACAATAGGGAATAAGGTGGTTAAAGCGATCACTAGATGGCAGTCAGCTCTCCGGCAAGGATAATCGAGGGAGGGAGATGCAAGTTTGCAGAGATGCAAAATAAGCAGGGAGGAAAGCAACTGTAATGTGATAAAATTATTGAAATGATGTCAGATATGTTTTGCTTTGCACCAGTAGTCCCAGGGCAGGCAATGTTATCTCAAAAGTGGTCTCATTGTGTCATGGACTTGCTCACATGAGCGAGCAGGTGGGATCCATCTATGCACACAAAAAGTGAGGAAGAGAAAGGATGTCAGTTATGAAGTAACGAAGAGAGGAAGGGAAAGAGAGAAAGAAAGGGAGGAAGGGAGGAAGGAAGGGAGGAAGGAAGGGAGGAAGGGAGGAAGGGAGGAAGGAAGGAAAGAGAAAGAAAAAAGAAAAAGAAAGAAAGAAAGAAAGAAAGAAAGAAAGAAAGAAAGAAAGAAAGAAAAAGAAAGAAAAAGAAAAAGAAAAAGAAAAAGAAAAAGAAAAAGAAAAAGAAAAAGAAAAAGAAAAAGAAAAAAAGAAAAAAAAAAGAAAAAGAAAAAGAAAAAGAAAAAGAAAAAGAAAAAGAAAAAGAAAAAGAAAAAGAAAAAGAAAAAGAAAAAGAAAGGAAGGAAGAAAAAGAAAAAGAAAAAGAAAAAGAAAAAGGAAGGAAGGAAGGAAGAAAGAAAGGAAAGAAAGGAGGAAGAAAGGAAGAAAGAAAAGAAGAAAGAAATTTTTCTTACCAAGTATTTAAGCCTTGCTTTAGGATGTGAAAATATGATAGTTCTAACTCAATCCCTAATGAATTTTTAGATACAGATTGCACACATTAATGTTACTTACTTGTATAGAACCAGTGCAGGAGTGCCGTATATTTCAGCTAGGCTGAAAGCAGTGGAATGTCTGACTGTCTGCAGAGTTTATTAATGTTTTTTATTATTTCTTGTGCATTGTTCATGGTGCTTAAGGATGTGTTAACTTCCATGGAGAAGGAGAGGTATCCTCACTCCATAAACCAATATTAGGGAATTCATTAAAATACCTGAATTGGGGGTAGCACCGCAGCATTTCTCTTCCATGGGCATTTTAGAGGGAGGCAGGAATTTGGAAGGCAAGAAGAACATATCAAAGAGCAGCTATGATTAAGTTTATCTGCTCTTTTCGAAATCATACATCCATTTCTTCCACATCCACAGTCTTTCAGAAATGTGGCAAACACAGCCCAATTCTTCAAACTATTTCGTGAAATTCCTTAATTTAAGGGTCATGGGATGGTGTGAATTCTTATATACCAGCAAAGACCATAGGATTACATTGAACAATGTGCTCCCTCATCAAGAACAAACATTTTTAGTGTTACTAGGGCTACATTTCCTAACCTGTGGGGTTATGATTTCTACTAGATGGTTGCAATTTGAACTGGCAAGTTATCATTCATAGCCCAAATTCTCCTAGTTGGCACTACCACGAATAAGACTTCTAATGCATAAATTTGTTAATATTAGCCTGATACCCCTTTTATAATTTTAAGACCAAACTTGCTTTCCTCAGTGGAGTGAGAAATGCGTCTTTTTAGAGAGCCATCTAGTTTTGCTTAATGATTTGGAATGATGGAGATCTTACTGATTTGTCCTGTCATTTGCTTCTGTGTTGCTCCAATAGGCATCACTCTGAGACAGGGATTTACAGGCAAAAAAACTGAAATCTGCCAGCACCTTGGAGGAAGAGTACGCAGAGACATCACATTTGTGAGAATACATCTTCCTTTAGAGATATTACTTTGGAACTAGGGTAAAAATTCTTGACTTCCAATATTTGGTGTCTCTCCTTATTTTTTTTTTCCCCAAGGATAGCCCTTTCTTGAGCCTGGCAGTGTATTTTTATCCAGTTTTCTTAATGTTTAGTCTTTGGTTCTTTTCTACACTTTACTAGATAACTCTCATGTACTTTCTCCTTAGAAAAGGGCTTGTTCAATGTGAATTAGCCACCACCTCAGCTCCTCAACAAATAATGAAGATGGTACACCTCTAGCCTGTTATTCTGAAATGCACTTTTTCAGACTTCATATCTATTGTGTGCGTTGTTTTTTTTTTCTTTTTTTTTCTCTGAGCTTTGACTTTTTAAAATGTCATTTGCTCAAAATCAATGACTCCAGGATCAAACAAGATATCCAGGACATCATTTCCAATGCTAGACATTGGGGCAGTTACATGTTCCCACACCTATATGCAAGACATTGATTAGTGTCCCCACAAGAAGCCAGCCCCCAGGAGTTAGGAGGAAACCTCAAGGTCTTTTTAAACTTGCTTTTTAAGGCAATTGTCCTACCTGTTTGGGTCTTGTTCTGTATTTCTAAAGAGATAAGTTTATATTTAGCAGCATTTAAATAATTATTTTGAGATTTTTCAACACATCAAAAAACGTTGATTCAATAAATTCAGAAGGACTTGATGGGGATGTGCTCTGTGCAGTGAAACTTACTGCTGAGACTTATCTGATATCCTGATGGCTTTCCCAGGCAAGCTGTTTTATGAGTTCCAAGGAGTCCTCAGTGCACTGTAAGTAGAGAAGCCTTGCTCTTCTGCCCCGGTAAATCCAGAGAGCTCATTTCATCATTATAAAATGAACAAATTGTTCCCAGTGTTTCTGAAATAAAATACTGTCAAACTGCAAATCAGGGGAAAGGGAAGGAAGTGCTTTCGCTCTCCATTCTGACTCTACATGAACATTTTCTTCAAGGTCTTGAGATTTTCAATGGAACTGAAACTGTGGGTGGCTCTGCATTGGTATATTAATTCAGATCAGAAATATACTTTTGAACCAAATATCCCTGCGTGCCATTCGCCACACTTTGGCTTCCATTTCAGATTCAGATTCAGAAGGTTTTGGAGCATCTTGTTCTTTCCAAATGAGGACTTCAGCCTGCATAGTCAGTAGTCTGACCACCTGAAATAAGCATAGCGTGGACCCAGGTTCCTTGGCAACAACTATTTTGCTCTACAAATATGATCCTACTGAGCAAAACTCCTTGCTGATGTGACATTGCCATTGTATTCCAAGCAACCTAAACAAAGCACAAATTTGAACGGACAATTCTCAAGCAATATCCTTGCTTGTCTTCTTTTTTATTACCAAATGCATGATTTTTTTTCCAGCAATTCCTTTACCAACCCCATGCAGGATTCTTGGTTTCCACAAAGACAGATTCCCTACAGATGGACTTTTACGGGTACCAATTTAGAGTCAGCCACTTGGTCTCACTTAGGGCAAAGCAGAGGACCTGAGAGGATTAGGAGAAGTTGGGCTGCTAAGTGCTGCCCACGTTTCTGATGCAGCTTCATCACCCTCTATTGACCCGTAGCCTGAAGAGAAATATCAAGGTCTCAGGATTTTCGAAGGATCCAAGTCAGAATGCTTTCACTGTCCAGCAGTGGACATCCAAAGCTGAGCTAATCCCGGAAAGATCTTTCCACAGCCAGTGGAGAGACATGGGCCTCCAGAAAGCATTTAAACTGATCTGCATTAGAAACTTGTCTTAGGATAAGATTCATCACCGAACAGATATACTTTTTTTTTTTTTTTTTTTTTAATACATTGAAAGGAGACAAAGGTGACTACATCAGATCTATGTGTCTTGGTTTTAGAAGCAGACAAATTCTATCTGTACACTAAGTAGAAAGAGATAAAAAAATAAGGTTTTGGAGAAGCAGAAAATTTAAATTTAATTTTAAATAATTACTATAAATCTCAGTACTAACAAAATAAAAATGCCAGCAATGATGAAAAGTTCTTAAAGTAACAGGTCAGGCAGGCAATTTGTTGTTTCCATGAAAGAATTTAGCTGAGATACAAGTATTGTGTACAATTGGAATAATATGTATGTAATAAGCAATTATCAGTTAGGAGCTCTGTTCCCTGGGCTCATTATAGAAAAAGCATATCAAGGCCTGCCGCTTACTATAACTTTCGTACGCTGACTTTCACCTTACAAGAGTCATGTCAGAACAGTGAGTTCTTTTATTTTACCATTCTCGGTTTCATGGTAAGGATAAGACATTTTTCATTTGTTTTCCTGGTGGTATATTATCTATTTCATGCCTTACAGTTCTTGCCTTTGCCTGTACTGCTGCTTTGCTTAGCAGTATCAAAGCAGTTCCATCTCCTTCTTCATATGTATTTATTTCTGTAATGGAGTGAAGAACTGAGGATAATTCATGTCATGGGACTGGGATTTGTGCATGTCAACATAATTCATTAAAAATAGTAAGGTCTGTAGCTTGTTCCCTATTATTCTGTGATAATATTGGTTGGTATATAGACTGACAAACTGGTAAAAGCAAATGAGGACATTTAAGTTTCCTTCAGAAAGGAAAATCCCTCTGTTGCATTGTTCCAGTTTAGTAATATGTTTTTCATATTGTACTTGGGTATCAATCCTTTGCCATCAATATAAACATTGTTCCTATCTCTTTCAGATACCTCGTCCTCCTTTCTTCTTTGACTTTTGTCCTCCTGTAAGTCATACAGAAGTCTGAAGAGTTTGTAAAGCTTTCTATAGCACTTTAAAACCATGACACAGAACTTAGTAAAAAACTGCACTTCTGCTAGTTGATGCTATGGGTCAGTAAAACAAGATGAATAAATGCCTTGTGAAAGTATATGGGCTTTTTGACCAACTTCTTTTTAGTGCAAACATTTTACAAGACTTCTTCCAAAGATGGGCCTCGGAATGAAGTTTTATCTCCCAGGGATGAGCAAAGAGCCTTGCAAAAGCTCCCAACTGTACATCATACCTTAATGCTACTCTTAGCTATTGCTATCAAGGGCTTGATGGGTGCTTGATTTCCATCTATATCTAGTTGTTTACATTGGCTTCTTTTTCTTTCCTTTACCATCTTATGACTTTTAGTTCTTTGTTTCCTTTCTGGACTTCCTTGAAAAATCCAATATTCTTCTTCCTGATCTCCTCATGCTATTATTAGGTTGCAAGAGCACTTTTTTCCTATAAGTATTTTATTTAAATCACAAAACATAAGAATTTTATTATTTCATTATTCTAGGTGGTTTTACACTTTTAGTAATATAATTAATCAAATGATGATGATGATGATGATGATTATTAATGTCACTCCTGGTATTGTTCCCAGCTGGCTGTTTTATTCGGAGATAAAGATGTTTTGAGACAGGTGTCCTTGGTCATGTGTCCAGTGCCTCTCTTTCACAGTTTTAACACAAAATTGTTCCTTGTGCCAGCTGAGGGTAAGAATTCTGCGTGCTGCTGCCCTTCTTTCATTTTTGCAGAGCCCCACAACAAAGGCAACCACATCCTTTTCTTGTGCTGCAGATCAAACTAAGTATTGATGCTAAAAGCTAATCCCTGCTCCAAGGCTCAATCAACACTCTTTTTTTTTTTTTTTTTAAGGAACAGAGTCAGAAACATACGGTGCTCCCTGTCTTGCTCAGTTCCCAGACATACGGATGCCTTCCAGCCACCCCGGTGGCAGAGAGGGCTGGCAACAGACTTAATGCCAAAGCCATAGGCACACTTGATTGCACAGCCTCCTTGGTGCTTTGTGGGAGCCCTATGGGGCACCCAGGTCTGTGCTTCCACAGGAAAGCTGTCTTGAGGTGCCCCTCAGAAAATAACAGAGCTGCATCCAAAGACCTTTTGGATGAAATGTGTGGGATATTTGTCACTGTCATCTTCTGAAAACAACTGTTGCCTCTGAGCTGAAAGGTTTTGGCAAGCTGTGCGCTTGATGTTAAACTCTCAGTAACAAGTAATGAACCATTCACCGTCAGCTAAAATTAATTTATGAATATAATGACAGTTATTTTCTTACTACTAGATATTTCTAAAAGGAACTTGTGCACATATGGAAGAAAGTGTGTTTTGTGACATCTCCTAACTGTGGTCCAGTTTCATTAACTTTTATTTTCCCCACCTGTTTCCAGTGTCATTATTGTCAGCCTGGGGGCAGGTATTGTTAAAACATTCATTTTAATTACAGCACAATATGAATGCAGACCCTTGTGATATTTATCAGTGGAATACTCCAAAAAACCAAAATTTAATATATTGAAAATAAATCCTGTTTATAGCATACCACTTTCCCAACTGTAGAAGATTTTAGCAGTTCATATATCATGCATTTACCACCTTTTTAACATTTAAACAGAGCCCGGAATTTATACCCTTTGATGACTCACCAGTCCCCGCTGCTCAGATGTAATCATCACTCAATAAGAAGTGGAAGAACTGAGCGAACACAACTAATGCTGCAGCGCTGACCTGAATGGCAGAGCTGAACAAAGCGGATTAATAAATACCAACGTGATCTATTCCGAGAGACAGACATGGGCACCCCACAGCAGACAGGGTCCGATCTGCACACATGCAAGGCCAGGTAACAGAGAAAGTGAGGCTGATGGATAAGCTCATTATAAAAGTTTATGGTAGACTTTTACTGGCCCTTTAACACTTTTGAGGAATGCAACCTTTGATGAATGAATGATTGATTAACCATTTGCTGGAAGCTTGGGGAAATCCTTGAATAAAATATTTGTAGAACATCTTTGAGGAGGCTTTGGAACAAAGTACCACCTTTGACAGGTAAACTGTACCTTATTATGGCGGGAAAACACTTCATAGGTCTATTAGCAAGGAAGTGTCCAAGGACAAGACTAACTTGTCACTGCTGGGAGCCATTAGCATGCAGCAGTACTGGCCCTTTTCCCTGGCATGTTGAAGGGTTGAACATAATAGCCAAATATTTGGCCTCATATCTCTGCAGTTAATGTCCTTCTGCAATTAAACACAGTGAGAGTGTTCTGCCTTCATCTGTGGGCTGCAACTGTGATCAGGCAATGTCTTGGCATATCACTGGCCCTGCCAGGCATCTCTGTTAGCTCCTTTACTGATGTACATGACCTCACTGCTCCTGCGTCCTCACAGCGGACGCACAGTTGGCATCTTCAGGAGGTGCAAGGAGTTGTGGTAGCAGTAGGCTTCACCTTACCCAAAGGATTCCCAGGATCAAGTCTGTTGCCAGCCCAATCTGCCACGGGGGTGGCTGCAAATCCCCCAGCCTACCTGGAGGCAGCTGCATGGTTCCTTCACAATGCACGAGACTCAGCTGCTCAGGATTGCTCACACTGAGATATGTAATTCATGTGCAGTTTAAAGGACCCAATTTCACTGAGGCTATGCTGATTTACCCCTCCTGATGATCTGACCATATATACTTATTTAAAGTGCTGTCAGATTCACTGTATCTTAGAGCTCCGTGTGGTCTATATCGCCTTTAGGATGAAATAGAGTATCAAGTGACATAAACCTCAGTACTGGTAGTGGGTATTTATGGCTGTCATCGTCTCCTTCAAACGGATGCCTGACAAACAGCAGCCTAGAGTAAAGAAAGGTGGCTCAGGGATAAAAAGCTTTTTTAGCACCAATAAAGCCAGAGCACCTCATCTTCTCAAGGCATGACCCTGCCTAGGTGCCTACTATCTGAGGTGTGAATGCAAGCCCATCAATGGCAGAGGCACCTCTACAGGCCATAGGAAGGGGAGAAATGGAAAGATGCCCCTTTGGCATAGTAAGAGCTCCCCCCGGCAATCTGTTGGGTGGTGCCCCTCTACTTCCAGCACAACCATGATGACCTGAACGTTTCTCTCAACGTATTTGGACCACAGAGTAATTTCTTTCTACCACTCAAGCCACGTGGACTCCATGGAGGGCAGTTCTAGGGAGATGACACCTTCCTGGGTCAGAAAGGCTTCTGAGCTGGCTGGCTGCTCACATACTGTCTCCACAACCTCTTCACTTCAGTTACAGACTCCTGCCTTTCCCCTGCACTCTTCTGCCCCACATTAATCACCCTTCCTTCCACTCCTGGATCTCCGTCATGTTCCCTTATTTCATCTGTTTATCTAATCCTCTCTAATTAACTCCTGAAAAAAATAAATAATTAAAAAAACACATCTGAGAATTAATTCCTTGTTTGCCAGCCATCACTGTGTTCATATATTATATCCCTTTTTCCCCTACCCTTTGCCTTGTCTGTTTAAACAAAGCGTTCTTGGGTCAGGGACTCCCTAATGAACAGTAATGCACAGCATTGTGTGCTGCCACAATGGGCTTCTAATCTCAGCTGACCCTTCAACAACCATGAATATCAACATTTAATTTCAGCTGTTTGCGGGATGTGGTGCTAAGTGATATCAATGAGCACTGAGGGCTCCTCTTTTAACTGTGATCCTTGTATTTGCCTTGAAGGCTGGTTTGTGATAGCTGGTAGAGTGAAGTGTGCAGTGGAGGTACTGTTACTTTATGGAAAACCCTTGTGTTCATTTGAGAAAGCAATTTTTAAAAAAGGCCCCAGGACTGCCCATATAGTTGCTACTATGGGAACATGCTGCAAGTAAATCACTTTTCTTGGTGCTTAGTCTCTTATATTTGGGATTCACACCAACTACAAATTAAGAACATAATCCATGGCAATCATTTGAGTTCTCTCCATAGACAGCAAAGAAAGACAGACATTCTCAGAGGCTCCTTCACCTTGCGTATCAAAAGTCCCCTACCAGAAAGCTCCACAGATTGCTCCTCAGGCAGCTGAAGTTCAGGAAAACAAATCCTTCCCTACACAGAGACACCCTTCAGAACACAAAATAAGCTGCCTCTGCAGGACTGATTTTATATTCACTTTTCCTTTCCACGTGTAAACAACAAATCTTATATGGGGCCAACTTGTACCAATTCCTTGGTTTTGTTCCACCTGCCTCCTCAGTTTATTCTTCCCCACAACATTAAAAGATTGCTATAAAGATTCTTGTTACCTATGTTAAATTGAAAATAGAACAAGCAAGAAAGGTATCCCCTAAAAATCATCAATTTGGCAAAATGCTTACAGAGTAGCATGTTTTTAGTACTTGCTCTTCTGCCCACATATTCACTCTTAAAAGCTGTCCATTTTGCATGTCCATTTTGTGACACCAGAAGGTTAACTTTCAGAAGACCCAAGTGCTGGCTACCCTATGTGGAGTCAATAGGAGCTGCAACTTATTAGGCAAGAATTACTTGTAATCTATTTATTTATTATTTATTAAATTATTTTATCTTTATGGTTGGGTTTCTTTCCTATCAGTTTAACCTACTTCAGTTCCAGTATTTCCCATTGCCTTCTGTCTGGAGACACTTGCCAGAGTACAAAGAGCTAGCAATGCATTTTCCCAGATTAAACAAAGAAAGCAGAATGAATCACAGCTTCATAGACTTTTTTTTTTTTTTTTTTTGAAGGAGAGCCAAGAGAGACATTGAGTTAAAGAGTAAAGTAATTGGCACTACTTTGAGTTTTGATCTCACATATAGAAAACATAAAAGTTCAAGAGAACAGAGAATTCATCAGAATTGATTCAGTGTGACAAGGTACTGTAGGACTTCTGAAAAGTCATGTAAAATAAAGGCTAAACCCTCAAATTTTCAGCCTATCAAGTTGTTATACTTCAACCTTTCTTTCTCTCTGGAGGAAACAGATAATAAAAGAGGTTTGTTTTTTTTTTTTTTCCTTTCTCCATTTTATTCAAGGTAAAAAAAATTAATGGGAAGAATAAGTGAAATCTACCTAAGAAATTTCCTCATGTATTACAGCTTTGCAGTTGCAATCTTCTTACCTTAACCCCCAGTAAGAGGTACAGATTAGTTCAATGTATCAAGTCTTTTTGATTTATTTAAATGGGGCTGGGTCAATTATGTGAATAAAGAGAGGCAGTGCAATTCCTAGGACTGAAGGCTGAAATGTCTACTTTGCTGTGCAGATCAACAAATCAAATATAAATCAAGGTACAAGCATCCAACAATCTTTTTAAACATTTTCTAAAAAAAAAGAGAGAAAAAGTGAGTCAATAGCAATAAAGTTTGTCCCCAGGAGCTGAGCAAAACTGAAATAGCATAGGCTACGCTACATTAAGGAGGAAATTGTAGGTTCTCAAGGTGGATTCTATTGAAAAAATGTAATTGAACAAACCAGAAAACTTTTGGCTGTAATGGAGAGGATGGTAATGAAGAATAGAGTTGACAGTTTTCTTCTTGGCTGCTGGGCCATAGTGTTACTCAAAGCTCTGTAGTGACACCTAGAAGACAGTTTTGGTGTTAGGAATACACCAAGACCACATTTGATGTTTTCCTGTTATAACTTTGGTTTTACCTTTCTAATCCAGAGACGAACATTTTCCTTGGTACAGCATGAAGGAGTGGTGGAGATGAAGTGTTAGGGACTAACTGCAGCCCCCATTCCCCATTCCCCTCCACCACTCCTTCATGGTCACTCTCTGCCCCTGCTCCATGTGAGGTCCCTCCCACGGGATGCCGTCCTTCCCAAACTGAAAACACCCCAGCAGTCCTCCTGCTACCAAGCCCTTGCAATGTACACCCAATATATTTTCCCGTTTAGGGGGTCAGGGTCATTTTGAGGGCTACTGCTGCTAGGCGCCTACCTTTCCTTTCTAGGGAAACACCCTACTTTGTGCAGAGACTGATATATCTAAGACAACAGCACCAGCATATTAATTTTGCAACCCCCACAAATTATTTCAAGAATAAACACTGCAACAAAGAGGAGGCAAAAGTGCAAAATCCTCATTTCTGGTAATAAAATATATTATTATATATTTCTGGGAAACAGATGGCTATTTCCAATTTAGAGTTAGGAAATAAATTCTTCCTTCCTTTAGTAACATAATACGGGTTACTAATTATCAACAAAGCAGAAACCTTGGACCATCAGCTATAGAAGTATTGACTGATGAGACTGTTAAACTGCTATTTTCAAAGCAGAATACTGGGTAAGTCCTTTGAGATATTGTAACTGTCCAAAAGATTGAACAGAAAAGACAAGAAACAATTTTATCAGTATTTCAAAAAGATAATGTGTTGAAAATGTAACTATAGGTCTGTCAGTTTAATGCTTATCCAAGACAAAATCTCAGGAAGGCAAACCAGGGTGTGCTCAGTAGAGAATTAAGGGTGTGAACCATAATTAATACCAGACAACATGGTTTAATGAAAGATAAAATATTAAACACAAATAAAATTCATTTTTGGTGGGATTACCAGTCTGATGAAATGTGCAATTATTAAAATAACAGAGTTATGTAAGGACATATCATTTTCTCATTAAAAAAAGGACTATTCAAACTTCAAAGTCTAGGTAAGCAAATTAAAAATTTACCAGAGAGATTTGAAAAGAAAATGCTAAATGCAAATGATATTTCAAAAGGAACGTTTCTTGTATAGATTTCTATCCAAATGTAGTTCAGGTAGTTCATGGATAGAGAGGGAAGGCAAAAGAAATCTGTGGTAAAGACTGTGGTTGGCACTAAAGGAATGAGAGATAAAGATAGCTTCTAGAGAAAGGTCCAGACTGCAGGAAAATCTGGGCTTACCTTCTTTTAATTAAAGAACTAGGTGTAAAGATCACAGGGCTAGGAATGGGGAATGTGGGTGGTAAGTGAAATAAAAAGTGAATTAGTGTTTACAAGAAAAAAAATGTCTCTTTTTTAATGAGGAGCAGACTGGAAAGAGTTCAGATGAGATCTCTAGAATGATGTAAAATTTGGAAAGCCTTTAAAAAGTAACTGAAGAAGCTCAAGTGAATTTTCTCTCATCTTCATGCTTACATTACTACACAGCCCCAACCACACTGAAATTCCACCTGCACCAACATTGCCAGAATCTGCTGAGTGCCTGCCCATCATTGCTGAGGTGAATCATTTAAGAACAGGATAAGAAAAATAATTTATTCCAGGTAATGTGAAGCTCTTAAGGTCCATATCTCTTGTACTGATGAGCCCTGCACTCCAGCTGGGTCTCACCAAGCGCTGAGTAGAGCAGAGTTAAATCAAAACAGAAATTGGCAATCATATTTTGTCCATTTGTTCTTGAACAAGATGTAGTGGAGAGAGAGTCTGCTGATGACCAGAGTCAAGAGTGCCAAAGAAGAATCTATGAATTACAGGCACCTGATTTAATCAGCTGGTGAAGTAGAGAGACTTAACAAGAAAGATGACATGAATGAAGGGAAAGGAGGAGGAATAAATAAGAGTGAAAGAAATTACTGCCAGACAGCCTGTTCTCTGGGAGCTGGACTAGATAAAACAAATATTTGGAAGTGTAAAATACTGAGTGAACTATGGGAAGGAGCCCTCAGGGAAGACTCCCCAACGGAGAGCAGGGTCATCACATGGGCAGGGCAGGAAACATTCAATTTATGGGCTTAGTGTCTTCTCACTTCCCATAATTTTCTATTCTTTTGTGCAAAGTAGAATAACCACCACAGCACAGGTGATAAAAACTACCCTAAAGAGCCTGATGGTTGAGATGTTCTCCAAGAGGGGATCTCAATTTCAAGCAAAGGTGTGAATTGAAGATGGATGAGTACCATAAGATGTAAGCTTCAGATTAGTTCCCTTTCTAATAGATAATAATATTGTGCCTCAGTTCCAGAGTAGAAGAGAAGATACAGTAAACCCTAGAATAAAAGTTGAATTAAATTTTCCTAAAGCATGCACATTGAAAAAACAAAAGTCCCAATAACAAAACTTTTTAATATGCTAGGCAATTGTATAAGAAAATTCAGTAATGAAAATTTGAAACTTGGCAAGTTTCAATTAGGAGTCAGGTAGCTATTTTTAACAGTAGGGACAGTTAAACCATTGGAAAAACTTTTAGGAACATAATGGAGAATCAGTCTTGTAAGTCCTTAAATGAACATTGCATTTCTTCACAGGAAGGTAGTTTCTGATTTAGACAGACTGTAAAATCTAAACATAGGAATCTTACTGTTGGCTTATATTGGATTTCAGAACAGCTGATTGTAATGGCTTAGTCATTCTGTTTGGTTGAATTTGTCTCAGCATGTCCTGTTGTAACTTCCAACCCCATACAATTCCCTGTTAGAAGGGTGGCTTCTGAAATAACACTGAGATCATCACTCCAGATTATATTCAGTCAACAACAATTTCAAAATAAATAAATAAAATAATAATTTAAAAAACCTAACTTCCATTATATACTATAATACTATAGTATACTATGCTATATACTAATAAAATTTATTTTTATGTCACTGCATAATAGATATTTAATTCTGTTGGTGCATTTTGTAACTAGAGGAACCTACTGTTTTTATTTGAAAACCTTTAGCAAAGGTTTACTCTAACAGATTGATAGCAAACACACCCAACTATTACTTCCTAACTCTTGACTGACATGAAGCCATTTTCCCAGTCCAGAGCCTTTCATTTCATTATAACCCCTTTAAAAAGATGTCATACCATCCCTTTACTTTAAAGCTTAAGTTTTGCCAGGATGTATGTGTGGGGAAGTGGTAATTCTGAGATACTGGAAGCCTTCCAACAGGATAAGAACAGCAGTTTCCAGACATCTTGTTAACATCAATTTGTGGATAAATGTGACTTCTTATCATTTCCATTGCAGGCCATGGTTCTCAAAGACATTTCACTGTTCACATAGATTTGTTTGTTCTGCTCAGAAAGATAGAAGAGGGAAAATTCAGATACTTTGACAATAAAAGGGCTGGAATAGTTAATGTCTGAAATAATAGTTAAACTTTGTAGAGAGCATTTCAAATAAGAGATTGAAATGCTGGATAAGGGGAAGCACTTTGAAGATTGTGATCCAGTTTCATCTTTGAAGACAGCCAAAGGAAAGTAGACAAGCTTAATGGAAGAGGTTATTCAAGGTGACTTGCCATCACTGTTCCTGAATGTGAAAGTAGCAGGTTAATAAAAAGTTCTTATTTTTCTTTGGAAATAGAAACACAGCAACATGACCACACTGAATTTTAACTTCTCAGTGACCACAGCCACTTCCACTCAGCCTTTCTCAGTGTGGTCTAGAGGTATGGTACTCCAAGCATGGAAAGCTGCAGGTTCACAACTTCAAAAAGACTACCTGCAAGATTTGGTATGATCAGAATACAGTACAAGGATCAAGACATTTCCTTTAAAATATATGTGCATGCATGTACATATATGCCACTCTGCAGACATCTAGCCCCAGACCTGATATCTACCAAAGCAGGTTGGGTGATGGCATTCTTGGAAGGAGATGTGCATTTAATTTTTAAAGCAGCAGTCCAATAGCAGAGTGAAGTACCATTTGAAATCAAGTGTCATTCTGTAGGAATGCAGAAGTCTTCCTAAGGAAGTTTCCCAATGTCAGGTGCTTGAAGAAAGGTTAAACCATAGAGCATTATCAAGACCTCTGGCACTCTGAATTAACATCAGCTAGCTAGTAATATGAGAAGCTAGAGTAATTCTCTGAGGCAGAGATAACCAAGAGCAACTGCAGAGAATCCCAGAGGAGAAAGAAAACACGGCAACATGCCAGGTTCAGAAGAAAACATCAGGTGATCCATTATGAAATTACCATATTACAAGGATGGTGGGAAAATATCATGGCATGCCTGTACACTCCAAAAAAAATATTTGTTCGAGAAACTTTTAACTTTGCATAAGATGTACTTGCAAATGCAGTGGATACTTCTTGTCTGCATGGTTTATCTAACATACTGTGGACACTTCTTTTTTCATTAGAAATATCTAGGTTGTGCAACTGCCTTTTGGAAAGTATTAAAATGTTGTTTGTAGAAAGAGGGATATATAAATTCAATTCCTTTAGACTACAGAGAAAAAGTAAAAAACTAACCTTGTAGTACTTTTCCCCATTCATGTAACAGAAAGTTATCAAGGTAAAACAGGTAAAGTGAAAAGCTGATATATCACAAAAGATGTGAGAGATCAAATACTGTGACGAAGTTTTCAGTGTTAAAGTTTTATTTCTTTCATGTGTCGTATTTTCCTAAAAATGTGTTTAGAAGAATTCATCTACAATACACAACAATACACACACTTGTTTCTCCTTGAGTCTCTACTTAATACAATGGAAAAAGTCCCTCCAAACCCCCCAAAAACAAAAAACCCAAAGCAGCAGCTCTCCTATCCCCTGTCCCCAAAAGAAAGCACTGTTTTTCCAGTTTAAGTCTCTAGAAGTTTTTTTGCTGGATACAGCAGGAAGTAAACATAGATATTCCTGCAGCTTTTGCAACCACTAATGTCTTCTTTTTCTGAGATCCCAAAGACTGGGATAATTGCATTCTGCAAAAGGCAAAACAATTTAAGGGAGGAAAAAAAAAAAAAAAGATGCATTCACTTATTAAAAATTAAATAGGACTTTCACAATCAACTGCTTCAAATATGCATGAATTATGACAGCTAGAAACCAGTCTATGCAGATCGCTCATGAAGTGGGTGCGAAGTTGAAGTCAGGGTAGGAAAAAAAAAAATCACAATGATAAAAGAGCTTTTTCTTGGAGTTTTTACAAGGTCATTTGGCCAAGACCAGATAAAAGTGAATATTTCTCCAGTACCCTGTAACAAGAGGGAGAAAACAGAATTAAAAATTATCTTTTGCAGCAAAAACAAAAATCAAAGTCATACTACCCTAGGATTAAGTCCACTGGAAAATAAAGTCTCCCTTTTTGTGACAGGTTTTAGCTTTTAATTATGTAAAGCACTCATGAAGGGATTTCTATCTTTTTGTAAATTTAATTCACAAAACATTCTAATTATCTGCAGACATATTAATAAGTCTTTGAGCAATATATTAATGTAGCAAGCTGAAATGGGTTTTAAAAACAACAGTAATACAAGGATTTAAAAAGTATATCCATCCATAATTCTTATACGGTTCATATGTAAATATATCAGTGGTAATGTAGATACTGAGTAAAACAACAAAGAACCCAATATGTTGAACTCCTTCAGCAGCCCAAAGTTTACAAATCTTAATAGTATTTTGGGCTGCAAAAGATGGTCATTTCTACCCCTGTGGGGAATTGCCTTTATCCACTTATTGCAATTTCTTTGGTGAATTTGAGTTAATTTTTAATAACAATTCTACTCCTCATAAAACTGAAAAGATGACTCACGGGAGGCCAACTGTATTATTTAGATACTACCTTTAGGATACAACCCTGCTATGAAAATATTAACTAAAACTACTGTTGGAGCAGAAAATGAGGAATAAAGTTGTATAAGAAATTAAGAATATGTCAATTCATGTCTAAAAGAGAAGGGCTTTTAAATTGTTATTTTTTTAATTTCTCTTTAAAAATCCTAGGTTTCCAAAAAGGAGTTATCAGTCATTTCCTAAGGCAAGAGTAATGCGTGTCACAACCTGAACCTGCATCAAAAGTCCCCAAGCCTAAAAGTAAAGGTTCTGGACAAATCTTTAAATCAGAACTGGGAATTAGGGCAGGGAACCCCTTTCAGAAAAGAACATGGGTTCAGTGAGGCTTATGAAAAGGTCATGTGAAAACAGAGGACCTCATTTTTCTGATGCAATACTGTCAATTTTTTTTTTTTTCACAGCCTCTACTGATACAAATAGTCTCCCTTTTTGAACATGGGAAACAGCAGGAAGACTGCAGCCCACAACAAAGTTGTAGTCTTTCACTTACAACCACTGAAAGTTTGCAGAATTACTTTCTGCATTTACAGCCACACTTCTCAGCTGCCCAGAGGTATCCACTCACAGTCCACAACATAGAGAATGTGACTTTATTGAGGTTTTAGCACCAAATATCACCACACCCTGAGTGAACACTTTCAGCGGCATCAGAGTTTCCTCTGACTTGATATAAACATTCTGCAGTTCTTTAAGAGAGAAGGAGTTTAAGATTTGGTATGTGCTTCGCATAGCCCCATGCACACAGTTGGAAAGTTTTTAAGATGTCCTTTCATAATACTACAGAATCAAACCACACAAGCTGTCATACTGAAATGTCAAGATGAAACAAAATGAATACCAGCTTTGGTACTAACTGTGTTGGGTTTACATGGCAAGGTTTTGGTAGCAGGGGGCTTCAGGTGTGGCCTCTGGAAGCAGAGCCCAGCAGCTGCCCCATGTCAGATCAGAGCCAGCTCCAGCCAGCTCCAAAAGGGACCTCCTGCTGGCCAGAACCAAGCCATGAGCAACACTGGGCATCTGGGAGAGCAGATTGAAGAAAAGGAGAAACAAAAAACCTGCTGCGCAACAGCAGCTGGGAGAACAAGGAGTGAGAAGCAGCCCTGCAGCCCCCAAGGTCAGTGCAGCAGGAGGGCAGAAGGTGCAGCAGGAGGGCAGAAGGTGCTCCAGGCACACAGCAGCAGTTCCCCTGGGGCCTGTGGACGAGCCCCTGGTGGAGCAGGTGGATGTGGCCTGGAGGAGGCTGCGGCCCATGGAGAGCCCCCGCAGGAGCAGGCCCCGGGCTGGAGCTGCAGCCCGTGGAGAGGAGCCCACGCAGGAGCAGGGGATCTGGGGGTGCCAGAATCTCATGGGAGAGACCCCACGTGGAGCAGGGGCAGAGACCAATGGTGAGGGAGCAGCAGACACAAAGCGTCAGGGACTGACCGCAGCCTTCATTCCCCGTTCCCCTGCACTGCTCGGGGAAAGGAGGTGGAAGAGTGTGGATGGGGGGAAAGTGTTTTTTGTTTGCTTTTAGTTTCTCACTGCTCTAGCTTGTTAGTGATAAGCAATAAATTATATTAAACTCCTCACTCTGAGTCTGTTTTGCCTGTGAGTAATTGTTGAGTGATCTCTCTGTCCCTATCTCAATCCTTTAGCCCTTTCCATTGTATTTTCTCCCCCTTGCCCTTTGAGGAGAGGGAGTGAGAGAGCAGTTGTGGTGGAGCTCAGCTACCCAGCTGAGTAAAACCACCACACTAACAAGAACTAACAAATTCGTTATTCTTACCTTTTAGTAACGCTGATCCTTTATTCCAAGTAGTTTGACCCCTAGAAAAAAAAATGCATTAGTATAGTTCAATATGCAGTACAGTACAATGAGACATTTATGCCAGGAATTATGGTTATCCAGCTACGTGTGTCTTTCCTGGTTACTTGGTGCCCTTTCCTGTCTTTTGAAGCTCCATTTAAAATAATAAGCCCTTCTGCAAGATTCCAGTTCCAGTAATAAATATTTATTTGATTTGAACTGCATATGAATAGTGGGATGTATTGACTCAGGAGATAAACATATTTTGATTTTGCTGAAAAAAAGTCAATCTAGAAGTGTTCCAAATATCTTTAGATGTCTTGATCCTGTCTTGGTCATACAGAGTTTGTAAGAGTGAGAGGTTTCTTCTGCTCCTCCCCAGACTACCACTATTCTCTTTGAGGATGAGATTTTCAAAAGAAAGTATGATTGAGCTCAGTCAAGCCAGGCAGAACACATCTGCATATGCTGTTTGACTGCCTCATCAGAGAAATCATTAAACTCAGCTACAGCATGCCTGGATCTACTCATCTTAGGTCCCTATATCAGTACCAGTACTTCTGCTGAGTGTTTTTTTTTTTTTTTTCCTTCATCATTCTGCCAGGAAAGACTAGCCCATTACTCTAAACAACTGCAACAAAACAGTTTAAAAAAAAAACAACAAACCTTTAGACTAACCAGGCTAAAGCTAAGATAGAAAACAACAGTCTAAACAACAGTCTAAACAACAGTCTTTGTTTGCTAAAACAAATTTAGCCATTGTGGATGGCACTCTGGAGCCTTCTCATATAAATACTCTGTTCCAAATATTCCCATGTTAAATAAAATATTTTTCTTTCTCCTGGGAAACCAGCATTTTCAGCGTAACTCTACACACGTAAAAGCTCAATAAAGTCTGTATTAAAGACTGATTGTGTATGGAAAACAATGGCATGCATGCCAGCCTTGTAACTTCATTGACTTTAGAGCTATGATTCTTCTTTGCTGTGCAACAGTAAAACTACATGACTGTATTGGGTTTACGTGACAAGGATTTTTGTAGCAGCTGGGGGGGGCTGCAGGGGTGGCCTCTGTGAGTAGCTCAGAGCCAGATCCAGCCAGCTCCAAAAGGGACCTGCCAGTGGCCAGAGCTGAGCTAGGGAGTGATGCTGGGTGGGCATCTGGGAGAGCAGATTGAAGAAAGGGAAACAGAAAACTGCTGCGCAACAGCAGCTGGGAGAGCAAGGAGTGAGAAGCAGCCCTGCAGCCCCCAAGGTCAGTGCAGCAGGAGGGCAGGAGGTGCTCCAGGCATGCAGCAGCAGTTCCCCTGGGGCCTGTGGAGAGGCCCCTGGTGGAGCAGGCTGTCCCCCTGCAGCCCATGGGTCCCACACGGAGCAGATCTCCACGCTGCAGCCCGTGGAGGAGCCCCCGGTGGAGCAGGTGGATGTGGCCTGGAGGAGGCTGCGGCTCATGGAGAGCCCCCGCAGGAGCAGGCCCCGGGCCGGAGCTGCAGCCTGTGGAGAGGAGCAGGGCGCCTGGGGGCAGCTGCTGCCTGTGGGGGACCCGTGCTGGAGCAGTTTGCTCCTGACGGACGGACCCCGTGGTACAGACCCATGTTGGAGCAGATCTTGAAGAGCTGCTGCCTGTGGGCAGCCCCCGCAGGCTCAGTTCGGGAAGGACGGCATCCCGTGGGAGGGACCCCACGTTGAGCAGGGGCAGAGAGTGACCATGAAGGAGCGGTGGAGACGAAGCATCAGGGTCTGACCGCAGCCCCCATTCTCTGTTCCCCTGCACTGCCCAGGGGGGACATAGAAGAGGGTGGATGGGGGGGAAGGTGTTTTTAGTTTGCTTTTAGTTTCTTACTGCTCTAGTCAGTTATTAGCCGTAGGCAATAAATTACCTTAATCGCACTACATTGAATTTGTTTTGCCCATGATGGTAATTGGTAAGTGATCTCCCTGTCCTTATCTCAGTCCATGAGCTTTCTTTCTCCCCCTCCTGTTTTGAGGAGGGCGAGTGAGGAAGTGGCATTGTGGAGGTTAGCTTCCCATTGGTGTGAAACCTCCATGATGATATGCTCCCTCTCAGTTTCCTAGCGAATAGTGTAAATCTGGTTAAGACTCCAAAGTAACATTTCCATGGAGCATGCTGCAAGATCTAAACCAAGTGCTAATCCACAAACCATGCTCATTTAATATAGTTTTATCCCCAAACCATGTTAGTTTTGTCCTGCATCCTCTTAGTTCCTGTCCCGTGCAGGGGAAAGAAACACAATGTGGTTTCCTGTCGCATTGCACCTGTGTATTCAGTGCATAGTTGTTTCCCCCTCTAAATATCTAGAATTATGCATCAACTGAAAGAGCAGAGTCAGCATCTGAAAGAGCATTTCTCATTCATATGCATGACACAGGGTGTAATGGAGGCATGAAACATGAAGGTGCAATATGTCACATTGCCTTCTAGATTCTGGGTTTACTGTAGCTCAGAGAGTTGCAACAAGACATCCAGTACTTCACTAAAGAAGAGTAGACATATAAATTTCACCTATTCACTATGTGACCTCTCCCCATAAATAGAATAGACAATAGGGTCCTTGACAGAGACCCAAAAAATAAACAAGGGCTCTGTTACAGTCTTCCCTTGCATTAGCACGTGGTCTGTGCAAATCCCTTAGTGCCTGAGCATGGGCAAATCTCACAGGGGAGTGAATATAAAAATGTGCCATTATTTTAAAGTTATTCTTTTGTAAAAATAGAAGTGTTTTTGTATTTAAATAAAACTGATCATTTGTGCCACTATAGTGAACAGATATTGTCTCACTTATAGGCCCCAGCTGAGTAAAGATTAAATCTTATTGATTAAACTTTGATGTTGATATGACAACCATTATTTTTTCCCTCCTATCCTAGAATGTTTGTACTTATGTTAGAGACAATGGCAGCACAAAGGACATCAACATTTTCTTGGTAGCATACAAGAAGACTCATTTCTCTCTCAAGGGTGCAGTACCTCAACAGAGAGAAGTAGAAATTCATTAATTTGTCTTCCCATTAAAAAGGCAAACCACACAACCACCCAGAGAGCGCTCTGGCATTTATAACCAAAAAGGGAGAAAAGACTACTTTCATGAAGATACTTCTTGAAATAACAGGATATAAATATTCCTAATAAAACGCAAGATGTCTGGAAGGCAGAAGAACTGGTTTATTATCAGTTGGTGGACTATTGGGCGGTGCAACTGCTCTCTTCTCCCCTGGCCAAACACACGGAACAAATTTACCTTCCCCTTCCTTTTTATGTCCCTCATGATACCCAGCCACTGCCCAGCTTCTGCTATCTGCCTAGCCACTGCTTTTCATGGAACAAATGGAAACTTAATTATCTTTGAGACTTATACTCCCTTTCAAATTCATCTAAGACCAGCCAGCAGGTTGAAAACCTAATTACATGCAGACAGACAGCATGATCATACAAACTTCATTTCCGTAGGAAACCAGGCTAATAGAAGTAATAACGAAAAATACAGCAGGTATATTGATAACGGTGCAATGATCAGTTTCTGTAAGCGTGAAGCATTTGTGACTGTGAAGAGTTCAATCAGAAAAAAAAAAGAAAAAAAAAAAGAACCAGGGAAGAACAAATATTTCCTCTTCAGTGCAACTACAAAGAAGGAGTACGCTCAAAAATTACCTGCAGGTCTCAACTTTGGGAACCTTTTTCTTTTCTCTTAATCTTAGTATATGCTCTGACCTCCTTCAGTTAGCTCCCTTGTAATGCAAAACACCATGTTGCAGACGACATGACTTGTAAGCCACTCTTGGAGTTCATCTCTTTTTGCTTAAAATCCCAAGGGAACGGAGAAGAGCCTCAATATAATCAAAGACACCAAGGCTGCAGCCTCCAGCCTACCGTTTGAGAGAGATTTTTCTTTCTTGCTCTTGTTACCAAAATTCATTTTAATTTCTCTCCTTGATGACATACTCTTTCATACTTTATTCTTTCCCTGCTTTGCTCAGTCTTCTGAACATTTCATATTGTGGCATACAGGAAAAATGGATAATCTAGCATTATGCAACAGAAGGCAGGCTCCTTGGGAACCATTAAGTAAACATCCAGAGTAGGAAATTTATCACTTCTGCACACAGGGTTTTGTTGTTAATTATGTTGATGTATTCTTTGAATATATATATTTGTTAAAAAAAAAAGAAAAACATAAATTGGCTGTGGACATTACAGAGCTGTCTGCTGTTAAAACTCTGCCTGGGCTGCATGCGGTGGCACTAACACCTGCCGTAGGGAAGAGGACGTATGGCAACTAACGAAAGGCAAAACCCTGCTCCTTCTGCAGACAGTGCAGAAGTTTTAGGTGGTGACAGCAGATGCTCTGGTGGAGATGCTGGAGTTCAGATATTGAGACTGTTGGTTGTTGTAGACCTTCTTTTGTCAGGAAACAGTTTACACATTGGGATAAAGGACACAAAGTGAAATAAAAAGAATTATTTCTACCTTTGTTGCCTTGGTTAACCAGGCCCCCTCCAGCAGATTTTACCTTTTGCATCTTACTAGGTATTAGTTACCTCTGTCCTACCTGAAGTCTAACACTGCTACTTACAAAAAAATCATTCAGGCCTGCCATGTAGAGTTTGCCTCAGCAAGTCCAAGGGAACTGCTGTGCACAGAGGTGGCTTCAGCCTGTGGTTCCTGAGCCTTCTGCCATAGCTTGGGGCTTGCCTAAAGCTTGAAGGGATTGAGACTCCTTTTCCATTTTCAGTATCTGGTAAACTCCAGCGGCAACACTATCTTCTTCTCTATCATTCCCAGATTTTATAGATGCCCAGGTTTTCCTGGCATTCATCTGCCAAGATCTAAATCCACACCAAACAGTCCAAGCAATCCACCTCAAGCTTTTCTTCTGATTATCTTCTAGACAGTTTTCCCTACGCTGGCACATACACTCAGTTCTCTTAGACTCATATCATTTTGCTGCTCAGTCTTTGAAAATCTTCCATTTCTACACTGTAGTCCTCTCAGCAATGGAATTTCACCCTAATGGAAATTTTCATGGTGAGAATACTGCAGTTTTTTTGGTTTGTTAGTTTTTTTGATCACTGAAGCAATTCTAAATAAGTCATATTAATGCCTCATTAGGACAGCTGAAAAAAAAACACAGTACTTAGTACTGGCTATTTAATAGGCTCCAGTCAAGATACCTTTTCTTCAGAAAAAAACTGACAAATACTATATATTTTCAATTAGATGCAGTTGGTTCTTCCTTACCATAATTTTATACAGGAAGAGATGAACAGAAATGAGATTTCCCTCCTCCACTTTCAATAACATATTAAAGCGTTTACAGCCTTTCCAAACATCTTTCATTTAAAGACTTTCCAAAAACCCCATACAATTTCACTACCCTTGTTCTGAACTTCAGGAAGTACATTGGATTCGGTTCCTTGCACTACCTTCCATGCAAAGAAACAGAGTTCTGCTGCAAGAGCAGCTGTTACTCCCTCCTCCCATTTGAACAGCTTATATTATAGACAGGTTTTCTTCTTAAAAAGCTACTGTAGGCAGCCAGCCAAGACAGCCAGGCAGGCTAATCACACACAGACACATAATAGTGTATGGGAAAAAGTCAATTTTTAAACAATCCCGTTGCTTTCATATTCTGTACCCAAAAACTTACCCAGGCACCATTACTGAGGTAGTCCAGACTCCCAGAATATCCAGGCTGGCAGATGCTATTAGTCTGTGCTTTGTTCTGGAGTCGGTCCAGGAAAGCATTATTTACCCTTAAAATATAATTAAAAATGAATACTGATTGAAGATAGCTGAGGAGTTCACAAACTCTTGAAATTTAACATTCTGTGAGCATCTTTCCCTATTCCCAGTTAAATGCACATCATTCTATGCTTTTCAAGCCTGTGTTGAATAACCACAGCCTGGCATGAGATAGGGTAGTTTTCATTTTCAATTCACGAGGTGCATTCTTATCCTGTGATCAATCCATCATGATTAAAAGGCATACCTTGGCTTTTGTGAGAAATGGCCCAAAATTCTCTCTAGAAAGTCATCCTGCATACCACTCACTTGATCAGCGAGGTTAGCTATTTCAACAATTCACCTTAGGTAGTCTTTCAGCTTTCATTATACTAGTTTCTACAAGTTCTGATTTCCTAATGAAAAAAAAAAAACAACAAAACACTTAGGCTTCTTCCTAACGGAGACCAGTTGTATACCTGACAACTTTCCCAGCCATCCAGCTCTGAAAGCAACTCTAGCATTTTCTTGTACTGCTTTATCAATCTGCAATGCATGCATACAGACAGATGCAGTTTCCCTCCATCTGTTCCAAATATTTTCAAACCATCTGAAAACTATTTCTTTTTATCCTTATTAATGCTTAAGACTGACACACATGCTTAGACATGACTGTTGTTTCAGTGTTTTACAATGCTCGTTGCACAAAGGATGCAAAATGCAAGGTACTGGATTATTTCTATCTGGGGACACGAGATAGACTCAACTGAAAATCCTTCATTAACTTCTATGGGTAATTATCCCAATATCTTTGCTGGAGAAATAAAAAGCAATGAAAACTGTACAGAAAGTGGTTTCCTACAGAAATAATTTTTTAAAATTTACCTAACTATAAAAAAAAGGTTGCTTTAAAAAAAAAAAAAAAACAGTTCTGAGGGCTATTTCTTTATACCTGCAGAAAAATAAAAATAAAGCTAAGAAAAAAGCTGAGCTTCAAGATAATGAAAAGTCATTTAAGTGACAGAACTGCAAGATCAGAACACAGTGCAGCAGTGGGCACAGCCTGGGACATGAAGCACCACAGCAGCAGAAAGCCTCGCTGCACTGCAGGTATCAGTATCTAATCCCATGCTTAGCTCTGTCTGTTAGCTTCAATGACAGTCAACTGCAAAAAAGTTGTGTGAACAAAGTAGCCTGTTCCAAAATAATATTACATATATATGTGTATATATATACAAATATATACATATATATATTTTTTTTTCCCCAACTGGCTTTAAGTTTTCATGAAACTACTAATAGTTTCTGTCCCACGCTATATCCTGTGCTGATAAAATAAAGTGAACAAGACACGCTGGGTTGTACTGCATTACTGTGAGTAGCTGTAATGATGGATATCAGTGGTTTATCTGAAGGTGATGTTAAACCAGAGGCTAGGTCACGATTCCTCACTGTAATAATTTTCTTAAGCATGAATGCCTGCAATTTTGAGACCCTTTCCAGATATAAAATAAATTAAAGTATACTATGAGTTTTTGCATCATACCTCCTTTGTTCATTTTGAAGTGCTCTTGTCCTGGCTTCCTCCTCCTGCTTTTGTTTTGATTCCTTTAATTGAGCCTGGGAATGATAAAAGTGAAAAACTAAAACAAAAACAAAAAATTAACTTACTTCTAGTTAACGTGCCTATGTTGAAAACCCAATGAATTCCATGTGGCATTAACTTCACCTAGAGCTATGTGTCATTCCTGCAATTTCACTCAGCAGCATTTTATTTACATGACAGCACGGGGCGCAAAACTGAGCTCCTTTTTCTGTTCAGCATTGCACTGGACTGGATATAAGTGAATTCAGACAGCTACAGTCCTATATTTGAAGACACCAGCCTGAACACAAGCTTTTTACATGGGCAGATAATGACAGGACAAGGGGGAATGGTTTTAAACTAAAAGAGGGGAGATTTAGATTAGATGTTAGGAGGAAATTCTTCACTGTGAGGGTGGTGAGGCCCTGGCACAGGTTGCCCAGAGAAGCTGTGGATGCCCCATCCTTGGAGGTGTCCAGGCCAGGTTGGATGGGGCTTTGGGCAACCTGCTCTGGTGGAAGGTGTCGCTGCCTATGGCGGGGGGCTTGGAACTGGGTGGTCTTTAAGGTCCCTTCCAACCTGAACCATTCTGTGATTCTCTGATTTGCCTCTCTAACCTAGTCCTTTTCTTCCAGACAAACACCGTTCCTAAGCATAGCGAGCCCCCATTAGCTCCAGTTGGCCATACAGTATGAGGCAGAGGCACACAACCCTGCCTGTGCTCCTACCCAAGTGCCTGCTGCTCCTCTGCCCTCCAAAATACTCTAAGGAAGCTTTCCTAATGCAGTAAGGAGCAGACCTTCAGCTTCCTCTTCCCCAACCCCCAGGTTTGAATTTCCCAGCAGGTCCAAGGGGAAGAAAACTGGAGTCATCTAGCAGGAGCAGACTCAGCCTGTTGGGTATGACCGAGACGTGCCCCTTGCCTCCTGCCTCTGTGGAGCGTGAGAAGCCAACAAGAGCATGTGCCACGGTGATCACCTCCATCTCCCTGGGACTCCCCCTAGCATGAGGGAAGGGCAAATGGTGCCTACTGGTGTGGTGAAAGCATGTGCAAGCTCCCAGTGTTGCAACAGCCTACAATCCTTACATCGCACAGTATTGAGTTATATAAACAGTGTCAAAGGGACTTCTCTGGAGAGGAAAGTTTGCTTATACAATTGTAGCTGGGACTGCTAAGGAAACACAGCTTGTATGACTGTGCTTTGCACATGTGCTTGTTTGTCTATCTGTTGCTCCCTGCAGTGCACCCAAGGACTGAAGATGCAGATTTTCCTGCAAAGAATTTGGCTTGCAGGGTCAGGGGGAATGGATGGGAACGGACCCATCCTTCATATTTTCCATAGCAACTGAGTAGCAGTAGGCATAGGAAGTAAAATAAAATGATGCGGTTAGATAAAAGCTTCAATAACTGAATGGAACTACAAAAGTTAAAAAAAAAATCAATTTAAGTGGAACATTAAATAAAAACTATGCAATAAATGTGTGAACAAAATCAATAACTGTGAATGTGTTGTGTATCAATATTTGTCTAGCCTTAAAAGAAGAAACAGAATTAAGAAATAAAAAAGCCAACCTTAATTTTCACTGTTTTAAATAACTATTCAACCTGAAAATTAAAACCCGGTATCTGACTTTCCAATATGCTGAGTCCTCTCTTGGAGTAATGTTCTGAAATATATTGCATGTATATGATGCGGTGTTCAAAGTGTACTGAATATTTTTAAGTCAAGCAATACATACTAAAACCTGTTCTGAAAAAAAAAATGCAACTGACAATACCTATTGGTTTTATAGTTACACTGTGCTAGGAGGTGCACACAGGACAGAATTCACAATTACTTTAATAAATATTGGTTTGAAGTAGAAATGAGCCAACATAAATCTGAGGGACAATTATTGGAGCCTTTAAAATGCATATTATTTACAGTAGGTTTATACGTAGTGCATTACTCTGCGCAGTAGGTAATAGCAATGTTGAAGGCAAGGAGCACTGGAAGTGTGTACTAAGAAACAGCAGACTTAGAGGCAGTCCACAGCTTCTTCCTAATCTATGGAAATCAGTGTGGAGTCTAAAGCTCTACACAAGTCCCTTAAACCAAGGCAAATAAAGAAGGGGCATGCTAATCCACAGTTTTATTTATTTTCTCCATGGAAGGATAAACATAAAGAATACAACAGCTACAGGCTTTATGCCGAACAGGACTAGCATTCAAAGATTTTTCCTCCGTATAGTTTCTAGGAATAAGGATGTACCTGTGAGAAAGCAATTAAGAGTCTCCTTCCCTACCCCAACCTTTTGTTTCCAGCATCCAGGTTGCTATGAAAGGAGCACGATTATGCTCAACATTTAGAGAAAGAAAGCCATGAGGAGGGCTCAGTCACTTGTCCAGCTCTATCAGAAACTCACCATATGGAACTGGTTGTGCTACCAACGAGTCTACTACTGGGGAAATAGTTTAACATTAATTTGAGTGTTAGTAACAGCAGATGCATAAGTAGAGCCTCAGTTAGAGAAAAGAAGGCTTTGGGAAGACCGTATAGTGGCCTTCCAGTACCTAAAGAGAGACTACAAGAAAGCTGGGGAGACACTCTTTACCAGGGAGTGTAGTGATAGGACAAGGGGGAATGGCTTTAAACTAAAAGAGGGGAGATTTAGATTAGATGTTAGGAATAAATTTTTCACTCAGAGGGTTGTGAGGCACTGACACAGGTGGCCCAGATAAGTTGTGGCTGCCCCACCCCTGGAGGTGCTCAAGGCCAGGCTGGATGGGGCTTTGGGCAACCTGATCTGGTGGGAGGTGTCCCTGCCCATGGCAGAGGGGTTGGAACTAGATAGTCTTTAAGGCCTGTTCTAACCCAAACCATTCTGTGATTCTATTTGCTAATATCTTTTTGCAGTCAATGCTGCCTTCCGCACACTTGCACAGTTAGACCTGGAGCCAAGAAAGACAACTTACTACAGTGCTATTGCCTGGCATAGATGAGCTTTAAGTGGATCTAGTACCCAAAACCATGCCAGAGGGATTGCAGTGGTTCAGATGCATTTCAGGCAATGCATGCTGTACATGTAGAAGAAGGAGTTCAAACCTGTAGTTATGGCATGCCCTCTTTTTAGGCAATTCAAAACTTCATTTAGGTGGTTAGCAAGTGTAGACTTGATAGCAAATCTGAGTGCTTCCACATACTCATTTGGGATGGCAGGGTGCACAGGCCTCTATTCTCTAGAAAGAGACTATTGAGAATCTGAGATCATAAATATCTCAGTAAGATTACTTCTGCCTGAAAGAGAGGAAATTGGTTTCCTTAGACTATGAAATTGTGCACCACAATCCAAAAAATGCTCTGCACAGTTGTTCAAATGGAGAGGCAAACAGGAGCTAGTCATCCAGACACAGGTAGCCACAAACCCAGAAGATAACTCTGTCCAAATTTTACAACTTCGCTCATCTCTCTCACAATATTTGAAAACAGTGACTAAAAACACTTTCCTTATAGAGAAGTTGTGTGCGTAGGCTACAAGTAATCAATGCATTTAATTGGTTTCACAGCATGCAAAAATGATACAATATGCAAACTGATAATGTATAATTATCTTCCTCTGTTGTTCTTGCTTCATTTCCTCTAATCTTATGTTTTCATTCTCTTGAAGAGCTTGCTTATAAGAATGGCTTCTAGCCTATTGTTCAGCTGAGAATATACACATATTGGTGTGGGGAGAGGGAGGATCAACATCCCAGACCTCATTCCCAAATCTTTTTACAGGTTATTAACAAAAGAAAACTATTTGAAGGATTCAAGTGACTTAAAAAACTGATCAAACTGAAGACTAGAATTTAACCAAGGAGTGGTCTAAAACCTTTCAGGCATTCAGTTTGGCTGAATGTTCAGCTGCACATCACAACAAAGCAGCCACAGCACGTTCTATTCCTTGTCCCAGTGGCAAGCATGAAGTTACCTTGAGCAATCAGAAAACACAATCAGGATATACGACAGTGAGGTGGGGTGTTGTGGGAAGACAGAAAAACACCGGAAGTGTTACCAAGATAACAAAGCAGAAGGGAGGACTGGTAGCAGAGGGGAAACCCGGATTATTTCCATAGGAATATCAGAAAGGGATGTGTGGTCGTAGGGCAACATAAGCTGAGAGATCAAGCTTACTATATTAGTTGGGTGGCAGCCAAGAGAACTGAAAATCTGAACCAGACATCGTGAATAAAGTATTCAACTGTGTAAATTTCCATTACAGTGATTAGCCCTGGTCTTTCATAAACTGTAGCTGTCTGCAAAGGGCCAGCATAGCATTAGGATCTTATAGGATCCTTAGGAACTTATACTGTAAAGTCTTTGAGCAGGGACAGAGCGTAGCACACTAAATAATGAGCCAGTATAATATAATACAAGAAGTGTGCAGGTTTGACTTTAGTGAGGAATTTGTTGCAGGTCTACACAATGTTCTCGAAACTTGATATATGTGTGCAGAATGACACCATTAAAACGACAGGCACATAATTTGCTAAAAAGACTGAATAGAGAAAGCAATTATTAATAGCTCAATTTTGAGCTGGGAGGAGTTGTTACATCTGTCCTGGGAGACTCATTCTGGGTCCAGTATTATTCATTACTCTCCGTAATGGCTTGGAGAATTGTGTGGAGTGTATGTTAATCAAGTTGGAAGACAATAAAAATCTACACAGGATTGGTAACACTTTGAAAGACAGGATTAAAATTACTTATGAGCTTGATTAAATAAGTAGGCCAAAAAAGTCACCGATGACAGAATCACTCCAAAGAAGGCAAATTTGTTCACATGCATCAAGTAATATCTGACACTGAAATTTGAACTAGATGTACTGAATTAGTATCACTATCAAAGAAATGCTGCAAGGGAAGAAAATCAGTCAACATGGAATTGTCCCAGATTTGTTTTAGAGCAATAACTTTAAATAAAAAATACATGTATATATATATATTTTTTTCCCCTCTTTTAACATGCATATCAGGCACTTCGTAGTTTTATCACACATCCCAGATTCAAATACATTGCTTCTGAATGTTTTAGTTACTCCAGACAAAGGAGACAGATCCGAGATAACATCAAAATTAGAGTGTAAGGTTCGCCAGTGGTTTAGCCTTTTGGTACTATGCCAAGTTTATTTAGATAACAACTCATTGGTTAGGTGCTTCAGATTCCTTACGCAGAGCACAGAGGGTGTGTGTATGCCTATAGACCGTACCTCATCCAAGTTGGTTGAGGTCTTGCTAACTGTATTGCTGCATTATAAGCGAGTGATAAATTGATTCACAAAGGTATAGAAATGCTGCCACACAAAAGACAGGTATCAGATGGTATTAGTAAAGAACAGTACAGAAAAATTATGAATTTTATCTGCTTTGATACTGGTTAAGCAAAAGATGAACTGTGGTATGTAATTCAGCATAACTTACTAAGAAATTCCTCAAAACCTGCAACTAGAAAGGCAGGTGTATGTAGGTCAAGTAGAAGGCAAAAGCTACAGGTACACTGGTATGTCTGAAACAATTAAGTGTTACTTTAGGCATCCACCCACTTCTCCACAGACATGCAGACACCACACTAAAATGCTGAAATCCAAGTCAGTCTCAGGGCCATGAGCTCACTTATGTTCACAGTTCCATGTTCACACCGTATGAAAGGCTGTGGAGCTGGGTTTTCCCTATTAAAGAACAAGCTCCTCACCATTCAGAGCATGGGATGCTTCAGAGGGAGGTAGAAGGAGTTTCAAAACGTCTTTTCTCCCTTCCCATAGTCCTTTATCTTGCTTGTCTACTCAGGACTACAAAGACAGTCAGAAAGCCACTCTGTTACAATTAAATCCAGAGGACCAGCACTGCTGAGCAGAAGTTGGCTCCTTCAAGCTATAAATCTGCTCACATGTGCTAAGATTTCTCCTTGTTTTTCAGAGACATCAAATGACCTGGGGAATCAAAGGGGAAAGGAACCTACTTTCAGTAACACCTTCCCTCTTCAAGCAAACTGAAAATCAGGAAGAGATACTAGAAGCAAGACAGAGCTGTTGTATATTGTTTGGAGCAATTTCTCTAGTGAGAGGGTTTTGCACATTTCCAAGGCTTCTGAGGTAACATGCAGGCAAATTTTTACATCCCTTACACAGCTGTTGGTGTTCAAGGTTGTATACAACAGAGGATTACCCAGATTAGATATTTCCAAGTTTTGCTGACTTGGGACCATTGTAACAATAATTTCTGTCTACTTGACTGCCTGCTTTGTCATCTCCCAGTTTCAAACCCCCCTAAAGGGGAAGATTTCTGTCTTCGGGGTTAATATTCCTCACTGCAGGTTTTTACATCAGTAGGAATGCTTGGTTTATATGTGGAGAGACTAATCAGATGTGCAAAAGGCTTCTTGAGGCAATTAGAATAATGAAACTTTAGCAATACTTTATCTATTCCCTAATTACATTGATACTTACCAGGCTCATTCAAACTGGGATAAAGTCCCCAAGCACTCTACGGAATCACTTTTAGGATGCAGTGAGAAATAAGCTGCTCTTCCGACTAGATTTTCAATGCAGCAGAGCATCTGCTGACATGAACTAGTTGAGATTTCATAAAAGCTTGCCACCGACTGATGGGTACAGAGCACATTTAAGATTCTGATCTGAACATAGAATATAAATCTGGCTCATATTTATCAGAGAGAGAACGGCGAGTAATAAAGGCAGTCCCCTACTATGTAGGATACTCTGCCAATTTATCACAGACAATGTAGGCAATTCACCCAGAAAGACTCCTTGGTTCTCTCTGAGTTATGTATAGGCAATTAAAGTCAATTAGAATATTCTAATATCACACTATTGACAGCACCTGGAAAGTTGACAGAAAAATATTGCACATTCCACAGTTTTGCTTACCCATGCTGTTGATTCTGGGCCACGATTAGCAATCTGACAGGAATCACTCTTTGGCAAGCCTAAATCCAATCTGTTCAATAATTCATTGGTTTTGCTACAAAGAAATCCAATCCAAATAGAATTGTTAGTGGTTCCATAAAAATAAATACAGATTTTTATTCCACCCTTGGAATCTAGACTAGACATTTTATCATGTGACTGCTGGAAAACATCACAGGTGGAACAAAAGGTTATGGGAACAGACAGAATGAAAGGGGACTGAGGAAACAGAACCTGTATTATGGATAAGACATTTGCTGGGAGAATTTTTTAGGCAAATAGTTATTGTCATTTGCATATTTGCAGTCTATAGGGGCTATGCTTTCTTTCTGCATGGTAAAAGCTCCTAAAATACAAACTCACATACCGTTGGACTTCATCAGAATGCAAGTGCTTCACTGAATTGTTGCAAATCCTTTTACCAGATCCATAAATCTCAGATAAATAATTTAAAAGATTATTTTAAGGCATTTTCCTTCATTGTTAATACAATGCACCCTTACAACATATTACTTAATCAGGTACCATTTTGTAGCATTAAAAAAAAAAAAAAGGCAAAAAAAAAACAAAAAACTTGTCTTTACCTGAAAATAGTTGCACAACATTGTCATTTCGTATTCTGGCAAGGACAATTTTATTTTTCCAATCACATCCCTTATAAACCATATTTTCAAAGTAGCATCAGGTCTCTCACAGTTTCGTAGAATCACAGAATAGCTTGGGTTGGAAGGGACTCTAAAGACCATCTAATTCCAACCCCCCTGCCATGGGCAGGGACACCCCCAACCAGACCAGATTGCTTAAAGCCCAAGTACAGATAAGCAAAGTCACAAAGAATAACATGAATACTAAAAGCAGGACTTTCAATGCCGTGATCAGGAATTAGTTTCTTAACCTGCATGCCCAGCCATATATATTCAAGTCCTTGCTCTCTCAAAAGCGTAGAGTTAGAGGCAATTTTATTTCTGTATACAGCTTTGCAAAGCATGAAAGTACTTCAAGAGGGCTTCAATACAAAGATTTACTTTCCTGACAGGGCAGCCATCTAACTCTGTGGGGGAGAAGATGCCAACAGCAAAGAAAGCTACTTAACCTTGCAGAAAAAGCCTTGTCTGCCAAATAGTGATGATGACTAACTGCAGAAACAGACTGTCAAAAGTGGTTTTATCTTTCACTCCATGTCCTGAAACAGAGAGTAGATGCAAAATGTTCTGCTGGTCAGTGGGTGTATTGAGGAGAAGTGCAGAAAACGAAAAGAAACCTACCTACAAGTTCTTCTGTGCTACTCTACAGAATATAAAAACACGTTAGCTATTTAAGTACAGAGGACTTGCTCACACTGTAGCAAACCATACCTTTAGAGTCTCGGCATTCCCAGTTCACTCCCTTTCCTTCATTACCTGGGAAGTTATGATAACCTCAGCCAAGGCACAATATAGAAAGAACCAAGTGAAACACAAGAACACAAGATTCCCTGATCTACAAAGCACCTACAAAGTCAGGGTTAAATGAATTAATAGTATCTTCTTATCCAAGCTTTAAGCACACACTTTTTTTTTTTTTTTTTCTTTTCAGGAAAGATGAGTGGTACAGTGGTAGAGTGGTGAGATTGCACAGAATAATTTTGGGAACTTGAAGTTTTAAATTGCAGATTGTGTTTCTCTACCTATGCTAAAATAACTATTTATTTCTATACCAGAAAGACTAAGAACTCCTACAGAAAGTCTGGACTATATCTGAGAAGGTTGTAGCTCTGTAAAGAAATATCTGGCCTCTTGGAGGTATATCTGGATGCCTTAATTCCTTACAGATGGTACAAGAAGGACTTGGGATATGCACAAGTTCTCAGTACTTGCATAAAAAGGAGGTGGATGGCTAAGACATTACTCTCCCCAGATCACCACACTGATACTCAGTTTTGGTATTAGAAAAGATGCTTACAAGAGCGGAAGCAAATAAAGTTTCTCAGCAAGAATGTGTACTGCTTTTGTGTACAGAAAACATCCCACTACACTGCATTAAGTGATACAGTAATAATGTTTTCCTGTCACAAGAAAGGGACTCAGGTTTCTGAATATGACTGAAGACAAACTGTGTCAAGTCAGTCATCTATGTTAATTCATTGTGTATTGTTTCTATGAAAACCCAGCAGAGCATCTTGAGATGCCAGACTGTCAAAATGTTGTCTGAATGGTACTTTTCATAATATTAATCCTAAAGTCATAATAATGTAGAGCATAACACAAGCCATGCTGCAGAGAATGGGGGAAGTCAGAGAGATGACAGTCCAATTAACGTTCCAGAGAGGAAAGCATTATCTCCAGAAGGAAATCAGCATATCAAAGTGTCCATAGGTATTTCACATACAGACAGTCGGAGCAACATCTCACTCTCATTTGCTAAAACTTCAGGGGCTAATCAAAAATGCTGATAAAATATGGTCCTCTAAAATAATTAATATGAAGGAAAGAAGAAGATGAGCTGAAGAATTGCGCCAAGCATTATTCTGCATACAACAGCCTCCTGATGTTCTTTGAAAATAGTTAGGCAGAAAGAAATACAAAATTTAGACAAAGCAATAAGATGGCACCCTCCTAACAGGCTGTTAACCTGAGCTCTTACTTCCCCGAAACATCAGGCTGCAGGGAAGAGAGCAGTGTTTAGAAGCACTGGTTAAGCTGAGGCATTCTTACAAAAATATTTTGTGTTTTGTGTTGTATTCTGTAGTTCTGTTTCCCGTCACACAATTGAGAACAAGCCTTTTGCTGCACTAATTAAAATAGGCTACTCCCATACTGGTTTAATAGCACCAGGCAATACCCGTAGCAATGGGAACTCAGCCATCTGCATTGTGGTAACAGTTCCTGGCATAGTTTTGACCTGTTCCAAATAGTACTTTCCCAAATAACTGTTGGCTGCTGTCCGGGAACTAATATTAACCACAAATACCTCCCATAAGGCTCTATGGATGCAATTGCCCCATTTTGGGAGGTAAAAAAACTTTGCTAGCAACAGAAACAGGCAGCCTCAAGCCTGTTGGCCTCAAAAGTGACAGTGATTGACAGTGTTAAATTTATTAGTACTGATGCAGCTGTGGTGGAGTGAAGCACTGTCAAGCTTGGGGTTGAAAAACTCTTAAGAGCTGTCATGGGAAAATCCTGACTTTGTTGCCAGTAACATGTTGAGTAACATGGGGACAGTGTGTGACCGTCGAAGTCAGTCCATGTTGCTGCTCTTTCTGTGGGTCCTTAGATATAACACCTTACATTTCACAACTCTTCTTTAAGCAGAGTCTTTTCTTGTGTACCTCTTACAAGCTGTTACTTAAAAACTTGAAGGGCAACAAGTACATGTAGAGTGTAGAAACGTGAATCTGTTAGGTGTTCCACTGAGAAAGGTGTAATTTAGGGACTTACAGTAGTATACCCTGCACCCTCACGAGCTACATCTACATCAGGGAATCTACATGCGTTTCAAATTTTGGGGGACTAAAGGCATGTGCTCTCCACATTCCCACTGAGGTAAGACAAGGGGGTGGATATAAAAGCCTGAATGAGCCTAGGTTCCTTTGGCCTAGAAGATGAACATAATTTTTCTTCCTACAAATATAGTTCTTGGCTTTAGGTCCTTTTTACAGACTAACATTAAAAATGCATCAATTAAAAAGGCCTCTCATAATTTCATTACCGCTTCCCAATGAAACCAGTGGCAGTTAATTCTTTTGCTTTAATTGATGGATATTGAAATGCCAGAATGTAGAAAAATATACCAGCTTTAATGCCAGTGCTTTAAAAAAACAAAGCACAATATTGTTGTATATATCATAGATCTATTTATTTCTCTTGACAATTTTAGAAAGATAATGGACACTTACTACTGCTGAAAACAAGACAGTTCCTGATCTCTTTGGTTTCTCAAGCTGCAGGATCTCTGGCATTACAATTCTACTCTAACAAATGTCTATAAGTATGCTAAGAGCCATAAAAAAAAAAAAAATGTAGTAAAAAATAAAAATAAACAAGCCTAAGCCAGATAAATCATTATATTCATTTCAGAGAGGAGACAACCTGAGTGGCTAAGACAACAAAAGGAGCATCTCATGTTGAATGACACAGACACACCAGGTTCCAATTCATGGCCAGTGAGCAATGCTGAAGTGATTTTTCACCCTTTCCCTCCAATTCTACTGAAAAATTAAGAACCATGCATAATGCATACACAGTGTTAGTTTCATACATCACCATTCATGATGTTTTTTAAATAGTAAAAGGACTCCCCTTCTCAAAAACAAAATCCCAAACTTAATTTCATTCAAGATGCATTTTTTTTGCAGCACCAACAAGCATATCTGTACTTCTCCACACCTCAGAATATTTAATTGGCTAAGCATAACAACTTCATCTACTTTTGCAGAAATTAAGATCTGTTGCTTAACGCTACATAAGTCTATTTGCAAGAAAAGCTGCTGTTCATTGCAGTAAAGTCCACGGTAGGTGCATTCTTACTACAGGCCTAAAATTAGGCTAGGTTAGGCCAGGCCCAGACAACCAACAGACTGAACAGAAGAAAGCTTTGAGATCTAAACCCTGCTCTTGCTCCTTCCTCAGCTACAGCTTTGCCTTGTGCACTACATCTCAGCTACACATCTGCTATGACCAACAAACCAGGCTGGCTGGAACTAGGGTGATTGCTGCTCCTCTGTCTCATGGCCTTACAAGGGCCATCAAAATCAAATGTTAAAATAGGAGAAATTCCAGAAGCTGGCCCAAAGGTAGATGAGATGACTGCCCATTTATGCAGCTTTCCCATTGCTTCCATGTCAGGAGATGGCGAAAGAGACTCCAAGCAAAGCTGTAGTTGGGATTTTTGCAGATTAAAATAATTTGCTTAAGTGTGAATGAAGCTAGAGGCCGAAACCAAGATCTGTGAAAACAATTCCACCAAATGCACATACTTCAAAATTAAGCCATTAAGAAAGTTATTTTTAAGAAAAACACCTCCATCTGTTGCCAATAAGCATGCCCTCAGCTCTACATGGATTCTCATTCTTTTCCTTTACCTCAACTCTAACCCACACACAGAGGACTTCGGGGTAAGAAGAAAATAACAAACATTAATAGTATGCAAAGTTGTCAGCATGAACTGATACGCATTTTTTTGGTGAGTACGTGTGTGGAGATTCATCTTTTGCTGGAATTTATAAGATGTAAGACTACAGAGTTGAATAACTAACCCATTAAGTTCCTGTGGGATGTAGATGGCTCTTCCCCAATGCACTTTCCTGGGAAGAAAAGCTATCCTCTGGTTATGTAGTTTACTTGCTTCATGCGGTATTCACAGACTTCACTGGGAGTAATGCACAAGCATGCCAAGGAGGACTTGCACAAATCTAATAATAGTGATCAAAATGGTGCTATCTTTGGCTGGTAGCCATTCTTGCCTGCAAGTCTTTGAGCACAAGGTCTAGGGAATAAGAACAAAAAATGTGGCAATTGTTCATTTTAGGTATAAGGCTTGAAGAAAGTATAAAAATAGTAATAAAAAATAGGAACTTTCTCAGCAGAATTATTTTCATCACTTCCCACTCACACCCAAAACTATCTTTTTGTGTCAACCCACTTCCTTTTTTTTGTTTTCCTGACAGAATGAAATAATGCTACTGAGCTATTTTTTCCTCCTACCGACTCATCCAATATTCTTGGAAGTTATTTTAGACATCAAGTTTCATTTATTATCTGAAGCAATAAGCATAAATCCAGTTTTAAGGAAAATGCAGTTTTGTATAAGTCTATTGCATAGATCTTCCATTCTGTGTGCTCCATCTGCATGTGCAATCTGCTTCTATATTTTCAGCCAGCTTGCATGGGCAGATTAATGCATACAATTAGAAAGCAACCTCACAGGCGTTCAATAAACTGCCTTCATTATTACACTCAAGAGAGTCCCTTTGGATGTCTATAAAAGCCTAGTTTTCTGCCTGTTAGCTAAATAATTGACAACGCTTAAAATAATCAGGAGCAAACGAACAAAATGAAGACCATTGTGGTGAAAAGAAGCAAACAAAAGATTCCTAAGGCTGCAAACCTTTTTGTGTGAGCCCTCTCACTCTCTTTAGCAACCTACATTGAAAGTCTGGTCAGGTTTACATTTGCACTTCTGTGGGGAAAATTTGTTACCAGCCTTCTGTTTGAACCACACATCACAGAGGACTGAAAACTGGCAAGGAAGCGAGTATTTATCCTGTAAAAACAGATAAATAAATAAAAATTCTGGTTTGATTCAGGTTTTATTTTCTTGCATTTTATGACTTTTGAGAAAACTGCTTTGGCAGGCAAACGTATATCAGCTTGGTTTGGTGAAGCTCCTGTACTCTGTTTGGAATATGCACTCAGAGGCACTCTGGCAAATTGCGTTTCCAGCTCCAAATTCGGAGCTGAATATATCAAGCACACACATGTAGCAGAGTGCAACAGTGCCAGGAATTTTTACAGGAGTACAACCTTCACAAAAACAGTGACATGGGTGTGTAACAAAGGCAAGGGTGAGGTTGTACAACTGCTATCGTGTGCTATTAAAATGAAACCCTATGTGTGGACTGCTTTTTCCATTACACAAATTGGTAGATGGCTATTAGAAATGCAGTGGACCACATCCAACGCTACAGTTTCTGGGAAGTCAAATTCAAATTAAATGAAAGCACCTTATCAGAGAACTGGGCTAAAACCTTGTGGAAAGATAGCCCACAGTTTAGGCTCAAATTCACACAGCTTAGACAGGGCAGTCATGCAAGCCACAGAGAAAAAAAAGTCACGAGCTAGTCATCCCTCACTGCTGTTTAAATGACAAATTTTGTGTCCTAACTAAAGAAGGACATCCTGAAAAGTCCTGAGCCAACCATCTAACCTCTTCATTCCCATTTATAACGTTACACTCAGTCTTTTCCTCACAAGGATTAGGTAATTGCAAAGCATGGACTATACATTTATTATCTTTTAATGCAATCTGACAGAAATACTGTCTCTACCACAGGCCATCCACGTAAAATGCATCCAAGACACCATTACTCAGAAGAAAAGACTCCATTTCACATATAAGTAGCTTTCAGTAGGTAAATGTGCACGTACTCTGTATTTTCTAGATCTGGTATCTGCAGAGGCAGAGCCACAGCAATGCTATCACCAATAAATCCCTCAGGTGTTAGCACCAACCTCAGCAATCCTGTCATGAAGCAATTCCTTCAGCCCAAAGTCTGCTCCTGAATGTTGTTCGGACTTTGTATAAAAAGCTACTTTAGGAAATACCTTGTGAGTTTTACCCAGTTCAGTTGCCTGATAGAGCCTGCGTCCAGCTGATCCCCCAAAAGACTCACAGCCTTCTCCACAACACTCTGCATGCACGCCTAGACCTCATTCTTGCAAGAAAACAACACTTACTCAAACAACTGTGATAACACATACAGTTGACTTTCAAGGGCCAGCTCCATACAAAGACGCTAACAAGGGTTTCAGGAGATAGGAAATACCTGTAGTCTGCAGGCAGGGGACAAGGCAGCAGGCAATTTTTCTTTTTGGCATTTGCTCACTTCACGTATACATCGTTTGAAAGGGGATTTCACTGAGAAGTTCATGTTTTTAATAATGACGGGAATTTAATCAGAACAAGGAACTTCTGGGCAGTATTATGCTTTATTTGCAGAGCATGCTAATGACACGAGAACCATATGTGCCTTTCCATATCAAATACAATCAGCATTTCATACCAGAGAGGTATGAATATCGGGCTGTACCCTGTGGAAGAAGATACAGCTGATGGTGGTGATCAATTTAAAAGGTTTCCCAGCTAATGAGACCATTGGTAGGCATTGATCTCCCCAGGAAAATACTGATGTTGCAGCTAGCGATGCTTGCAGAAGACAGACTAACAAGGCAGCTTATTTTTTGAAATGGCTCCGCAGACATGGCTTTGCAGAGGTCACTGCTTTATATGCAGTGCATGACCTCTCCCAAGCAGGGAAGGAAATCAAAATATTCTAGCACAGACAGTAAGGAAAGGGTCACAACCTCATATTTGTTCTCTTTGCCACTAGACACAAGCTCTTAGATGATGGAAGTAATGAGTCACTCATTTTTGCATAGTGCACAAAAGCACACAACTGCTTTAAATACCAAGCACTTTTCTAATAAATAGCAGTGCATCATTGGAGTTACTTGGCAAGATCTGAAGTGTCACACAACATCTTCCCATTACTATGGGATGGTGTGCTCCGAAACACTAATGTATCTTACCAGTGACTTCAACATCTGGTGGTAAATCCATTACTGCTCAAGACCTCCCTTCCTCTTCCCATCAGGGGATTTCATTGTACCAGGGAAGGCAGTAATGTTATTTTGTAAAATATGAAAGGTTTTCCAAAATTGCATTTGTTGTAGGTAGGCTTTCAGCTCACATCTTTCAGTATCTACGGGACTCTCCTGGTATATGTTTAATAAACGGTATATACAAATAATCTTTTGACAGCTAGACATCTCTGCTGCAATGGAGCTCAACAGTCCACCTTTAATTTCAGTCATGTCAGTCAGTTTGGTTTCCTGGGATGACTCCAGCTGAACACTCACAAGACTCTCCTAAATCAGTGGACAGAGTGGCTGCCAGCCAGTCTCCTCTCAGTGCCCAGCCAGCCTGAGCCCCTGCTACACCTGGGGACAGACTGACTGCCCACATGAAGGTGTTTCAGAGCATTTGGGATTGCTTTTGACATGACCAAGCTTACTTTTAACAGAAAAAGCACTAACCAGCAGAATTCCTTTCACCCTAAGGGGAAAAAAAAAAAAATACAGATAGAGAAGATGAGGGAAAGGGAAAGATGTCTCCATTCATGACTAAATAAGCCTTAAGACAAATAAACGATTTAAACAGGAAAATATGAACCCTCACAATCCCCACAGGAAAAAAGCAAGTCCCATAACTGAGGATCCTGTACTGAAAAGATTTGATGAGGTTGTTTTGGGCTAGGCTCAAAGAGCATGAAAGTGTCTATCAAGAACAGGCTGAGATATTAACGTTGTGCAGGGTCTTCAGAAATCCTGAGGAATCAGGGTGTGCTGAAGGGAAATCCATGCTGGGAAAAGCAGAGGACAAACTGCAGGCAAAATGCCAATATATATAGATGAACATTAGCAATATATTTTAGGAAAGAGCTGTACCTAAAACTAAACAGGAAGAAATAAGAGAAAAATGTCAAGAAAGGCTGAGATCAGTGAGAAAGCTCTAAAATGTCTATAGATTAGAGAACAGAGTCTGGGCAAATGATGAAGGAACTGGAGCTTCTAGCATGGGACAAAACTGACTCCTCCAAAGGTCACAGAGGAAGAAAGAGCAATCAATCATGCTAGAAACACAGTTGAGTAATTTCAGGAGTCAAAGATAAAAAAAGGTAAAGGTGACTGAACAGCATCGTGTGTTAATTATGTGATAGAATTAGTTTGGATCAGTTAAAAATAAATAAATAGGGTAGAGTGAATTAGCAAGGCAGGAACTTCATTGCCAAAGGAATTAATTATGTCAGGACTTAAGCCCTATCTAAATCTGATATTAAAGAGAGATTATTGGGAAACAGGTCTTCACAGCAGATCTCTACATCTAAGCTGTAGAACTGTAGTGAATATAGAGTCCTCATTTTTTTTTCCACGTGGGTTAGATTTCTTTACTATTCACTAAAATAAATGGGTGGAGATGTAATTTAGATACTGCTTTGATAATTAGTCTTGGATTGAATGATCACATATTGATTCAGTTAGAGAAAGAAAGCACAAAGTCAGTCTATAACTCACAGTTTTCGTTTCAAAATGTATGCTTTGAGAAGCTAAGAGAAATCTACTGAACCAAAGAGCTCACAGGATAAGGTATGGAGGAGGCTTGGAATATTTCAAGTCAAAAAAAAGTACGAACAACAACAGAAGCCAAACCCTTCCTGATCCCCAGACCAGCCAAAAGAAAACCGTCCAACCAAGCAAGCAAAAAAGAAAGCCCAACCCCCCAAAACAGAAAGACAAGCAAATGAGGAAATTTAAATAGTAAGTTTCAAATCTTACTTACTAATATTGTTCTTCAAGGAACATCTCTCTTCTTTGCATTTCTTGTTGCCTTTTTTTAACTTCAAGTCTCTCTGCCTACAGCATTAAAAACAGAAAAACATACTTGAGATTTCTAGTCAGCAAGAAAAAAAAATATGATTATTTCAATGCAAGCATTTCTATATTCTGGTTCTCAAAAGAACAATAGGTGGGTGCACAAGTAACCTAATCCCAAATTTTAAAGTATTCAAGCGCGACCAGACAAACAACTCCTACTAAACTCATCAAGAAACTAGTCTGAAAATAACACCATGCTCCTGGATGATAGGTGTACCCTCACAAGGGGCCTTGTAAGCCTTCATGACTCTCACACCACTGTTAGGACCATGTCTCCAAACAACCGGTGCAACATTGGTTCTAGTGAGAAGGTGGAGGATGAGAACCAGAGCACAAAAGCCAGTCATAGCACTGTAACACTGAAAGGACAATGATTCAAGAAGATGGACCTGTGGCCTTCAGGAGCATAAGGTACTGGTCAGTTTGGATAAATGTTAAGGCTGATGAGGATGGGAGACATTTATGCTTATCCAGTGTTATCCATTTATGCTTATCCAACTCTACCTCAGATACTATGTCCAGTGCAAGAGTCAACCAAAGTCTCAACACATAAAACTCGTGGGCAAATCTGGATACCACACAAACTATCAGGTCCTTTAACATAAAATTGCACAATTTCCAGTGGAAAGATAGTCTGAGCTACCCCATCCCTCAAGCTGAAGCAGAATAAAATGTTAAAATAGAGCATAAGATAGAGAACTTTCTGCAGCAGCAATATGTAGCTCGAGCTGAATTCCAGACAAAAGGAGGCCAGCCATTTTTTTTTTTTTTTTTTTTTTTGACACACAGGCTGTAAGTAGGTCCAGTGGGAAGAGCAGTCAAAAGGCAGTTCGTTGTATTAAAAGCAACAAATCAGAAGTGCCAAACCATGATTTCAGCCCTGCTATATTTTGAGCACAAGGCTCCCACTCTGCAGTTGGTGGGGGGATGCTGCAAGGAGAGCACCTATCTGAAGCTCAGAACAGCTACCACCACATTGAGCAAGCAGGCACTGCCACCTCCAAGTGTCACTCTGCTCACCTCCCACCTTCAGATGAAAAAAAAGCAATTGTTTGGTAACCCAGCAACCAGACCTTGCTCTAAACAAGGTGCTCTGGAAATTTCAGAAAATACCTTAAAGAAATGAGAAAGGGACTGTAGCTGGGAATGGCCCATTTGGGCAGAGCCCCAAACTGGAGATGACACTGGGACCTGGGTGGAGGTGTTGTGCAAGACCAGGTAGAAAAGCGTGTATGTGTGTGTCGGGGGATGTAAAGGGGAAAATTGATGTTAGGAATATGGCTGTAACCCCCCATCCCATCATTTTCTTTTTGTAGTACAATCAATAGCATTTCAGAAAAAATGCTGTTTACTGCCAGTCACTCAATTACTTTGCCTTCAGTGATTTCGGGGTGGGTATTTTTTAATTGGATAAAGAATGACTGTCTGGAAGAGATTTGCCTAACAAGTGCAAATTCCTTCTCAGCATGTGTTGGATTAAGAAAAAAAAAATCCTGTCAGATGTATGCAGACAGGAAAAGAGCCACTGTGTTGTGTAACAATGATATAAACTGTTGAAAGACAAATGACTTAGAGGTTGTTATTTGGAAAAAGACAATGGGAAATTAAACAAAAGAACAAAGACAAATCTCTGAATAAGGTGTCCTGTTGCTCAGGCAGTTGGGATGTTGAGACAGAAGTAGAATGCAGGAAGTACTGACATAAATAAAAGAAAACTCAAATTAAAGTAAGGCATATCACCCCACAATATGAGTACATTTTGACTGTTTAAAGAATAGCTTGTTTGCTCCTATCCCCTCCATCCAGAGACTGTTTATTGCAAAAGTTTCCCATCCATCTGTGCAACTTAACTTACAAGGGAAGAAAGGAAAGACAAAGAATCTGATGGCATCCTGTTATTGGCAGAGGTGATGCTGATACCCTCATGGCAGCAGTGAGAGTTCCCAGACTTTTCACAATCACTGCTCAACAGTGAAAGCTGATGCCTTCACCTCCGAAAGACCATTTGAAATGGGATCCACCATCATGCAGGCTTCCTTTAAGTTCAAATCCAAAGCTCGCTGGAGTTGCCCTGCTCTATCTCCTAGATAGGACAACACAGTAATAAATATAATCCTTCAGTATCACAGTATCACCCCCATCTCCCACTAGATAAAAAAAGAAGGAAATATCCTACAGCTGTTCTCCCACCAGGAGGCTGCCTGAAGAAAATCCCAGCATATTCAAATTACTTACTAGTGGCTGGTGCAACTGCTTCCTATTACGGAGGTTTACCCTGGGACCCTTGCTTAGGATGCATACAAATGATGGGAAACGGGACTCAGACATTCTCTAACTAATGACAATCTATCAGTAGGCATTGCCAAAGCACTCCACATTTGGCATCATCTTCAAAAACAAAGCCAAACGTGGAACAGCTGTGATATTGAAGGTAAACATGTTGAAAAGCATTAGCAGAAGGTCTGTAAAGTGCCTGGTCTTAACAAATTCCTGAAAAAGGCCATTTGTGATGATTAACACAGTCAAATTAAAGAGCACATGGTTTGATAAAGAATAAAATGAAATTACAATTTGTTCTAAACAGGACAGTTTCTAAAGATGGCAGGATTGTTACTATGCAATGTAAGAGCAGAAGTGAGAAAGTGGCATGCAGTTGAATTACACTCAGCCTTTTTACTTCAAATCTTCTAACCTTCTAATATTTAGTCAACATTTAGAATATACACAGGAAAGGCTAAAGGCAGGATAACAGGAACAGAGACTGAGTGACAGGAAACAGAAACACGCAGCACACTGAAGTTACGCTATTTGGTATACAGAAAGCTTAAAAATCAAGAAGCCAAATATCAGCCACTTGTTTATTTTCTTGGGAATTTTGACAGTCCTTTCATCCAAAAGACTCAAAGTAAGTTATGGCTCAGTCTGGTCAAAATCTGTCATGTGAAGGCTGTACAAAAGACACCAAGCTGCAGATGCCTGCTACTAATGAGCAAATAACAACACTGCTTTTCCCGTACTCCCACACCGTCTGCAGATCAGACACATATCTCAGCACTAGGGAGAAATACAGAAATAGGAATTTCCTTGCTAACATTACAAAATCTCTCCAAAATTATTTCTGTGAGCACTCAGAGCTCACTAGCTTAAGGGAAAGGAAAAGACGAACTCATGCAACCTCGGGTTACCCCATGAACAAATCAAAGCAGTCCCAGGACGAGCTGGCTGACATTGAGCAAAAGTGATCCCAAATCCCTGCTCAATCCTACACACAGAGACTGGTCTTGTGGAATATAGAATGGTGGGGAAAGGAACCCCCTTCTTTTCTTTGGGAGTTGGAGAGAGACAAGGTTGATGCCAAGAGTGTTGCTATTCCAGCATCTACCCTCATGGTTAATTAAAGAACAACAGAGACAGGCAGGTGGACTTGTACATGTGGTCACACAGACCTTCCATATTTGGTTACAGCTTAGGCAAACACCCATTTTTCTCTTGGTCACAAAGATAAAGGAAGAGTAGATGTTGATTTTCTGTGAAAAACAACTATTTAAGTATTAACATAAACAGATCCTATGTTCATGAGCAGCGTTGGGTTATAGCACATCATCCTGAGAGTCAAGGGAGAACTGAGCTGAGCACCAGCATCTGTTCTTATCATGACACATTAGTCTGTAGGGCTTCACCATTCGAGTTTGTTGGCAGAGTAGCTCTCCAACTGTGAAAGTTTCAGGGTCCCTGACAATAAAGGCAGATAGCCTTTCAGACCATCAATTTTGTTGTTGTTGAATGAATTATAACCTTGAGCAAAAGAAGGGCTGGCCAGGAAGAAGGTGGCTTGTGAATTTGCAGAAAGACTTTCTCTCAGCCAATACCCTTTGGCTCAGTGGTCTACAAATCTATGACTTAAAAAAATTAAAAAAAAAAGTTTATCTCCTGTGGTAGCCTATAGTACCAGTACCTAAAGCACTAGTTCTTTAGGATCCCCTTTCTGTCATGTCTAGCTCTCTGGGTGAGAGACATCTGGGTGAGATATGCAAATAAGCATCTTTTAGTGGCTTTCTAGCATGCTTTTCTTAACCACAGAGTTGCCTTTTTAATATACTAATGTCTTCCAAGCAGAAATCTTCATCAGCTCAATTACTATTGTGGGAGACAACACGAATAAACAAATTCAGATTAAGAGTTCCCCTTCATGCTTCTCAGTTTTGTTTGCTTGCTTTGTGGGTGTAAGTTTATTTATTCAAATTAAACAGTTTGTTTGGCAAAGATGTTTGCCATGGTGTTGCACTCTTCTTTAGAAGAAACTGATAGTTACAGTTTTACTATCTACAACACCTATAAAGATTTTATAATCTGTCGGTGTGGAGGTAAGGAAATTAAAGAGCATGAAAACAAAACCGATATATCAATATATTTTCTAGGTGTAACTATAAGTTATTGCAGTCTTGCAACAACTTGTCCAATGCCCATGGGCAAAAAACATATATTTAATAGCTGAATAAAATATAATTAATCCCCTTTCTACCATTGCTATCATCACTGCTTCTGGAGCTACACATGAGCTGGTAACTGTTAAAAACATTTCAGATGGTACTATTTATTGCCTCTGCGAGTTATTGTGTATGGGCTTTTTCACAAAGATTAATGCTAACCACTAAAAGACTGGGAACAGACTAAGCTTCATCTAGAGGCAATTAAGGCTATTTTTGTTTATGCATCTCCTTGTATGCAATCCAGTAGCAATGATTTGGGAATTAACTCTCAGCTTTCAGCTTCTGCACAGAAGATCATTTTTATTGTTATGGAGACAAAACTTGCAAACCTGAAATCTCCCTTTCCCTCATTACTATTGTACACATCAGTGTCATGTTCCCCCTCCTCTTTTTTTTTTTTGTTGTTGTTTAAAAATGTTACATTCTCAACCAAGTGCTACTTGGTGTCCACCAAGGAGAAATGAATGAATTTTTACAAAGGTTTATAGAGCACACATGATGAGAAAACGCTTTGTGGGAATAACTAACTCAACAAGACAAACACTTGCAAAATAAAACTGATGATTTGGAAGTGAGCTGTTGCTGGTGTCAACATAAGGATATACAGTCAAAACTAGGAGGAAAAGAGATCTTAACATTTTAGCTATGCACCTGAGTGTGCAGGCCATAGAGGGGCTGGAGAAGCATCAGGAATTCCGGGGGCACTCAGCACAATGCAGTTAGGCCATAATGACCTTTTCATGTTTGGATGCCTTTTCCACCATGACAGGCTGGATTTTCTTGTGTTCTTCCTGTGTGTACAGCAAGCAGCTATGGATTTCTATAGCCTTTGTGCCACTTGCCACAATCAGATCTTACAGAGAAAGCTCGTGCCAAAGTGAACTGTATAAGCTATATCACTAGTCACAATATTTGCCCTGATCCTAGTGTTCTCCCTTTCTCTCTACTAACTCTCCAGGTTGCAAGCAAACACAAAGCTAGAGTTTCTGAAGAACCAAAGGAAGGCACAAACCCCAAAGAAAACCAGGCCAGATATTCTTCAGTGAGCTACTATGAGGAGGGCTGGATTTCCCATTTCCCTGATGTTATCCAGGACTACCATTTCATTTAATGAGCCTGTTTCACGTAGTTCAGCAAAATCAAGCATCAAGAAATAAACTTTGCTGTTTGGTTCCGAATCTGCAGTAATCACGTTTTACCTTTTCTCTCTGAATTGCTTTCTTTTTCAGGATTTCAGCTTCTTCAGCTGCTTTTTTTGCTTTCATGTATTCTTCTCTCTTGTGCTGTATGAAATTAAAATTAAAAAATATTTTACATATGTATATAAAAAGAACACATAAGGTAACATGACTCTTGTACCACATGTCTTGCAAAACTGGAGTGCATTTGATGAAAGTTTCCAGAATTTTTTCTTAGAGACACTGAATAAAGCAGGCTGTGTAACCACTGCTCCAATATTGGCTTTAGGAAGGCTGAGAAATCTGTGACTGATGAATGGGCATCCATACAAGGAATCACACAGATGATTGATAACTTACAAGCATTTATACCTTTTATAAAAGGACCAACACATCTACTACATAGCACTGGATGGGGGTGGTACATTGATCAATTAGTGAAACTGTAGGCAGCATGCTGGAAGATACAGTGAGGCTTATAAGTGTCTGTACTGGTTATCATTTTAGATATGATCTGTGATACTGTTTGATACATATTCATGGGCAGATTTCTCATTTTCTTTGGTGAAGATCATTTGTTTCTAGTTTTCTGCTGCTTCCTTCAGGTTTCATGACTTTCTTTTGTTGAGCAGCTGTGAGTTCATTTGATAGCCATATGAAACACTTCATGAAAAGCCCTTTTTGAATTCCTGAAATAAACAAACAAATTTATTCTTCCTGACCTTTTGTTGGTATTTAGATTGCACGAGCATCATTTGCTGTTTTTGTCTTGCTTCAGCCTCTGAGTCCTTTCCACCTTAAAAAAAAAAAAAAGTATAAATTGCATTTTGCATGAGCATTTAAAGTTAAAATGCCAGTCATTTCTGAACAGAGCAATATAACAAATTGAATGTACGCATATACAGAAAATTTTTCATAATTACAGTAGCTGTCTGACATTAAAGAGAATGGGCAGGAGATCTTTTTGATCATTTTATCCATCCATCAAAAGCACTAGGTTATTATTTGCAGAGCATCCACTGTATCATCCACTCTAGCAGCAAATATATCCTACTGTATATGATCAGTTTAGTGGGGAACCATTCCATTTTCAGAAGATCAGTCATGCTTTGCAGATGAGTCTTGATTTCCAGATCTAGCTCACCCCACCTTTGCTCAGTTTGTCATGCACACATACTGAGTCAAAAACTTTACTGACCAAGGGTTTCTCTTTTATCAAGTTTAGGAGCCTGGAGTTTCTGCCAGCTGTAATGGGATACTATCATTTGAGTATCTTCTTAGCAATGTCTTGGGGCTTGAGGAAGAATCTGCTTTCTGAAATGGAAATCAAAACCTTTTCCACAGACCTCATATTCATATCCAGCTAGCAGAAGGTGTCCTTTCCAAAGGCAAAGGCTCCCTACTGAGACCACCTAGACCTCTGCCCATGATGTTCAGGCTTCCAATAAAAAAAAAAAAAGAAAGCAGAACAAATAGAAAGTGCTAGTAGCTCCCAAGGGATGTGAAGGAGTGCTTTTGATTCAATTATTCTGCTCTATTATATTCCAAAGTATTTTCTTGCTTTAGGAAAGCCAATAATTTACTCCCTTGGTTGTTGGAAACAAGCAAACAAACAAACAGAAAAAACAACAGCAGTCCCCACTCGATTCTGAGGATGAGGGCTATATTTACACCTATTGATTTTCTGCAAAATTCCCCACTATATGACCGTTAGTTTAATACAATCAGCTGGACCAATCTGTGCTACCTGGGGTGCCTGAAATATAAGACAATCATGCTAGATCCTTCAGGATGGATCACCCTTGACTAAAAGTAGTGTTCTCCCCTTACTAATGGAAGACAACCAATCTTTACATGACTTTGTGAGATTCAGCAAATGGGAGATAATTCCCTAAGCACAAAAACATTCTTATGCACACAAAAAACTTCGTAGGATTGAGCACTCAAGAATGACTGGCCGTGCAGGATACAAGCAACAAGCTTACAGTAGCAACAAGCATACAGCTGGCATTGTGAAGTGTGGGAAATAAAATTGTTACTAAACAAGTTCTGAAACCTTCCAGATGCTTGGTATTTCTTTCTTTCTAACCTTCTCTTGTCAACATTTAACACACTTGTGTTCACTGTTTGTTTCTGCATGTATTGCTAGATATCAGATCTAAATAAGTATTTTACTTATCATTAATTGCCATTGCCTATAGCTTTTCAGACAGGTTTAATTCCTTCAAGTTGGTTAGACTTTAATCTGTCAAATGTTTCACTGAAGTCAGGATGTGTTATGACTGGCTAAATTTATACAATATGATGGAAAAAGAGGCCATTGCATTTAACAGGCATGATTTTTTTTTCCTCCACTCATTGCTCATGGAGGAGGGTGCCACTTGCATCATTCATTGCTCTCATCCCTCCACAGTACCTGAAAGTTTGCCAGTCAAATACTACAGAGTTGAAATCCAGAATACTTATTTCCCTATGGAAAGCATGAGTGTAAAGAAACTTCAAGAATTCTCCGGTGATTTGGACTAGATGGGTAGTCTCTTAAAATCATTCTGAGAAAATAACATAGGATACTTTTTTACCTTAATGAGTACCTACAGTTGTGAAATTAGAGATGCTAGATTTTTTTTCTCCCTGCTTGAGCTCTCTTCTGTTCCAAATTTGTTCCTCTGGGAATGCTAAGATCTAATAATCTTTGCACCTTTCCTCTTTGCAGAGACACAGAACATAGTGCATGTGTCTCAGTCTCCAGGGGTCTTTCTAAATGGCAGCTAGATGGAGACTGAAGAGTTCATATAACCTTGAATTCTTTCAGAAGCTTTTTTTTTTTTCAACTTTTTTTTCTTTTTTTTTTTTCTTTATTTTTTAAATTCACTTCTTTCCTTGGGAAATTTTTAAACGCGGTGAGATCAGAGGGACGTTAAGGCTCCCCACATCCAGTGCAGGCTTCCCACCACATCCCCAGCCACGCAGTCAGCCTGCACGCTTCCTGAGCAGACACCACACACCAACTTTCTGTTTTTCAGATCTCACTTTCTTCAGCAATAAACTTTGCGGTCCTCTTGGGACACAAGCATCTCTTCCAGGAATTGCTCACAGGTAGGAAGCAGCTAGTACACACGAGCTCACAAAGAGTACATCTGGACACAAGACTGCATGTGGGAGTGGAAACACAAGGCCTGACACGAACTTGCAAAGGTTATCTCATCAGTGCCAACAACTGGGACTCAGGCTGCAACTGGGACCAGTATCACCTTGACTCCAGAAATAAATCTGGGCTAAAGACAGTTCAGATTTCTCCAACTCCCATCCAGTATCAATTTTTAAGTGCACAAAGCCACCCCAGACTAATCTTGGGTAGCATGGCTTATCAGCTCCATTCCCAGGAGGTCAAGGCAGACAATAACCTGCAGTGTACACCCCCAAATCCCCTACAACAGCCAAAAGAAGGAAGAGGAGCTCTACATTTATAAAACTAATAAAGGCATCATTATAATCATTCATTTTGTCATAATGAATTTTGCCCCATTTCTGCTAATGCAGGCCCTCAAGGTCATCCCACTTTGCTGCTCAATATCCTCATCATGTTCTATAAGAATGATGCTTCCAACTTTTGTCTTGTCAGCAAGTTTCATCAGCTCTCTCCTACCTTTTGTGCCAAAGACATTAAAGAAAGATATTAAAACAAGATAGGTCTGAAGACTGATACCTGAAAGCATTTCTAATAACCTTCTCCTTGCTGTAGCACAACCTGCAACTCTATTCTCTATAGAAGACTAAGGGTGGGTTGTTGGCTTTTTTCTTTCTATTTCTAATTAAAACACACACACACACACACACACACACAAAAAAAAAAAAAACACAAAAAAAAAACCACTAACTGTCCCAAAGCAGTACATTAAATGCTTTATAGTGGTTACAATTGAAGAGATCTACTACAGTTCCTCTCACTTGTCTAGAAAAAAAAAAAAAAAGGTTGGTTATCTTATCAAGCACATCAGCTCAATTCAGCGTGACCTAAGTTTATGCAGCTTTTTATCCTGCTTTTCATTTACCCACCCTTGTAGTTACTTTTTATAAAATTGGTAATACAGAGCCTCATGTGCATGTAGCCTGCAAATGCCTGAAGCTGCAGGGATCACTTTTACCTCTTCAGGAGCCAGAAATCAGGAAAGCATGTGTACTGTCCCCTAAACCAGAGGAGTTTTTTTATGGATAACCAGAGGGTCTCCAAAACATGCTGTCCACCTGCATGCTAATGCCATATGTGCAACCCCTCTGACACATCAACCTATCAATGTTACCAGCAGAAGGACTCATCAACCTCTTTCTTCCCAAATGTAACTATAGATTTTCTACACTGATGTTGACAAATTTCTTGAGTGACATTCTGTGCTGTTTTGCTTCAGAAACATCTTCATTGTCATGACCATCAAAAAGCATGGAGCGCATACAGCAGGCTCATGTCAGCACTTATTGACACCAAATCTCCTTAATAAGTAGCATGAGAGAAAAACAGTGAAAGATGTCTTTATGTCATAAAGGGTATGTGAGCGTATATAGTATGTATTGCATAAAACAAAAAGTACTGATTTTCCAATTCATAATAGCTGATTTAAATGTCTTACCCAGTCTCTGTGGAATCAACTTAATTGGCCTTGGCCTGTGCTCTTCCTTCCAGCGCTCCAGGTCATCTAGCTCTTTCTTAGCAACTGAACAGGTACAAAATGAAACAAATACATGGAAGTTATAAGCCATCCTAAAAAGCAGGTAAGTGTCTTTAGCTGTATATAACACTGAAGACTCATCCAGGAACAGACCCACTTGTTCTCAAGGGATGCAGACACCCCTGCAAGAGGTTACACAGTCACTGGAACAATCAGATGGAGAGGCAAATATTTTTGTTAACTTAAAACCATATGGTAAGTACTTTTTCCCTCCTGACCCTGTTTCTTAAATAAAAGCAAGAGGCATGCACAATTCAGCTTCAAATTAAGACACCTCAGCATAGATGCCCACAGATGAGCTGGGTGCCAAGCTTCCAGTGTATTCATTGGAAATCCAGTCAGTGCAGCTAGAGGCACTGGGAGACTTGTGGAGCCAGCCCTATGCTCTAGGATGGCTGGTTAATTAAATTGTTCCCCAGATTTAGCTGACGGAGAAAAAGGCAATTCATTTCCTATCAAAGTCCATAAAGTGCATGAGAAAAGGAGCTGTGTTTTAAAGTAGTACCTCAGTTACTCACTTGTACTAAACACACGAACTGTATTTTCTAATGCCAGGCTACAGCTAACAGATGCTAGCACCAGTTCTCCTCTAACAGCATAACCTGCTAGTCCATGGGCAGGTCTCTAAAGAGCCCCAAGACTAACACCAGCTTCTTATTTCACCTTTAAAACAAGCCCTTAGTTTGGGATTGGATTCAGTGAGGCCCCCTTTCTGCCAATACTGAAGGTGGAAGCAATCTGCATGCTTGAGACTTTGCATGCTGGTGGCACAAAGTCAAAACAGACCTTTACTAAAGCAGCAGAACCTATCCTCTTAGAGTCAGTCACCTCTAAGATGACCTGCTTTTATTCCTCCTTCCAGAGGATTATGGTTTGGTTCAGTGAAAGTCCATTACCTTTCTTGCAAGAAAAGGAAATCCCACCCCACGCTAGGCTGCTGATAGAGCATTTCAGCCAAACTCACGATGTTTGAGAAGAATTGTTTTAATTGCATTATTTACTCGAGGGCTCAAAACTTGAGGAGTGCTGACTGACACTCCCTCAGCTGTCATATTCTGCACAAATAAACAGCCAGGAGTGCAGGACTGCAGTGTTTGGTCATGTCTGTACACAGATTTTTTTTCATGGCTCTTTTGTAGTAACTTTGGTCAATGAAAGACTTTTAACACGTGCCTATTCTTTCTGGTACAGCTTCAGGATGTTCCTGCTTACCTACTTTCACCAGCAAGACTTGAAGCCAAGCGAAAGTGATCTTATATAACTGCAGGCGTTTTGCCATCTAAAATCTTTCCCACCTTCATTAAAAGATCCATATACAATCTTTAAACAGGGATTCAGGAACCAACAGATGATGTGGTTTGAGTTACGTTAGCTTCCACATGAGAGCACTTTCAAAAATATTTCTTACTTGTATTTTTCTTCTTCCTCCCCATAACCTAAAGAGTGTTCAAAGCTGGGTTCTCCAATCTAAATTCAATCCTGCAAATACAGGGTTGAGTTAACTCCAGATGAGTCTTGTACAAGTCAGCTCGAGGAGCTACAGCACTGCTATTACCAAAAACCTGTTCCCAAAGAAGCCTTACTATGCGTGCAGTTTAGCCAGATGAGAAGTTGATCTTGAGAAAAGCCTACAGGGTGATGGCGAAGGCTCATAGCCCTGACTTTATACTTAACAGCTGCAGACATAAAAAGTATTGAAAAGATGCAGATAAAAGTTGCAAGGGTGATAAAACACACACAAAAATAAACTTATTCAAGTAGAAATAATGCATTAGACATCTCAACTTACTTTGTTGCAACTGGTTTCTTCTGGTTTCATTTGGAGTTATCAAGACGTACGAGCTGACACTAGAATGAAAGAAAACATTTTTTCTGTTTATAGAAAAACAATTAGACTGGAAGGGGTTTTCTTCATCAGTGAGGTCGGTGTTCTGCTGTTGTAACAACAAAAAATTATATCAAAACCAGTTTTTACTTTGATTCAGCTCTTCAGGAATTTTTGGTTAATATGTTAGAAATACAGTTATATTTGTAGTAGACAGTGAATACCAAGGATAATATTTTCAGAAACTTTTGGCACAGTCTCCATGTTTCTTATTAAGTCTCACTCTAGACTGCAGACCTCAAATCTCAGCTGTTTCAAATCAAATCACTTCATCACATCACGAAGTTCCTCTTGGTAGAGGACTACTTCCCCAGCAGGGCTATTGGTGCTTTCCAGCACAGCTTGCTCAAGCACACATCACAGATCACTGTCGATGGGGAAGAGCACTCGTGTTGGTAGTCCCACCCCATGCCTCAATGGCACTGAACTCCTCACAAATTCAGGCAGTCTGCCCAAGAGTTGTCCAAAGAGTGCATGAAGGCATGTTGTTTGTCATGGGCTTAGGTGACTTGCTGCCTGACCAAGCCTCAGTTTCTGTCAGATTCGTGTTTGTCCAGTACCAGGAATTCCTCGGGCATATTTATTTTGCTGTCACGCCTCAGGTCCAACACACTGAATAAGGGCTGAGGCCCTGTTTTGTTAGGCTGAATTCAAAACACAGTTGCTGTCTCAAAGAGCTATCAATCTAGCATGACAGCAAAGAAACAGGACAGGGCTCGGAGTGTATTAGAGACTGGAGGTGATCAAATGAGTGATGAAGACATGTCAGTTTCACTCGGAGGAAACAAAGGTTTTTAATCTACAAGGTATACTGTGTGGGTAGGAGTTTGCACTGCCTGCACTCCACCTCAGCGAAAGCAAAGCCACAGGGGTGCAGGTTCACCAGCCATGCACTGAGCAGAGGTTGGCTCCACATATCAGAGTGTGCTCACATCTCTGCAGCGTTTGGCACAGCTTTATCTGCGCACGTGGGCACTGGTATTTTATTTGATGTTATCTTTGGGAAGGCAGAAGGAGAAGAGCAGAAAACAAAGACTAATGAGAGATGAAAACTGCACCCCTTGAAAGAAGAAAGGGCTAGAGGACAAGCTAGGAAGGAGAGCTCAGTTGGCTGTGGAAAAGTAATGAGAGAAGGAGGTCTGAGACAAAGGCTAAAAAGAGGAATGAAAATCACGCAAAGAGATCAAAGTGCAAAAAGCCGCCTGCTGCCATATCACTGTAATTCGGCATCTGGGAAGGAAAGCATTTATATCCAATTACCTCTTTCTCTTTGAAGACTTGTTCTAGGAGGATGTGGATTAATTTGTGCGATTAAACTAGCAAAGACAGAGCTGCGAGCTTTAATGGTGTCATTTTAATGTGGAACTTTCCCTGCCTGCCAGCTTCCTCTGGTGCCCAGTGAGATTGTTCCTTGCCTCTCCACCAAACCCCAGGCCCTCAGAGGCAGGAGCAAGGTAGCAGCATTGCCCTTCCAGCATCATTGCACAATTTCAGCCATTACTTAAAGTAAGTTTTGACAACCTTTGCATGCTACAGCATAATGTTCTCCATTAGTGCCCCAACAAGCTGCTGTACAGCTGGTCAGTTTCAATAAGTATTATTTTTTTCTTGACTTTTTCAGGTATTAATATCATATTTCTCTCAAATTCATACACAAAAAACATTGCATACTTTTTACACTGCCATCCCTTTGTCAGTGAAAAAAAAAATGGCTGGAATTGTTAAGTTACAAGACTACACACTTCTCCCCCTCAAAAAAAACATTAGTGCATCTAAGACATCCTACTGATTCATAGCATAAGGGTCAGAAGAGTTTTTATATCATTAGATGTACTTTGATGACATTCTGGTTTTTTTTTGTTTTTTTTTTCTAAATTAGGAATCCAATTAAAAAGACAACAAGGAGCTCTGTGTGTCTGCACATATTTAAGAATCATGATATCAACTCTAGGCTTTATGACACGATAGCCTTTGTGCCATGAATTATTTCCTTTATCTGCTTTTGCTTTTTGGCTGGAGGAGGCCAAGGTGGGGCCACTCTTCTGATATCTGTCCATGGCCATTATCCAGGAGTTCAGAAGGACGGCACATGAAATATAACAAAGATCAATCAGTTCATTAAAGGGATAGAAGTGAGACCAGTGACAGGGAACTACACTTACTGCTAGAGACAGCTCAGCTTTGTTTTCCAAAGAGTAAGAGTCACTGTGGTTAAAAAAGTGCTTGTTTAAAGCCCAGTTTGGTTTTCATGTTATTGAAATAAAAGCAAAGTTAAAATAAAATGAGGATTTCAAGTCTCAGGTTCAGGAAGAAAAAGGAGAACAGGATACCTTTGTTTTTCTTTTACCTAGTATTTATACCACATGCTCTACATTAGTCCAAGTTAAAAAAAAAAATAATTTTAAATATATATATATATAAGCATTAGTGAGCTTATCTATTTTGATAGTGCTCACCTCGGTCTCTCTGGAAAGATAAACATGTCAAAGTGTAACATTGGGTATTTGGACTGGGAGAAGGAAGAGCAAGCATATAGTAAGATTCCCATGGGATGGGTGAAAGCCAGGGATTGAACCCATCCTTGCTTTTCAAATCTGCAGCCACAGGAGGAGCCAGATGAGCTGCTGCCCAAGAGATTCCACCTGCCTACTAGTTCTAAAGCTAAAATTCAAATCCACACTGACTGTCCCTCATTTTCTTTATTTTTATTTTTTATTTTTTTTAAGGAAAGAAAGTAAAAAATCCACCAGCAGCTTTCACCTCATGTTTTAGCCAGTTTGGAGGATATTGCAAGTTAGTACTTTGTCCAGACAGAACCTCTGATCCAGTAAAGCCAATAGAATATGCTACAGCCTGTGAATTTAATATTTCAGGCAGTTTCTGAGTTGCCACTGCAGCTTTAAGTCTGGAGTAAATTATCCTACTTACCTGGATAGCAATTAAGGAAATGCAAAGATTTTAAGCTACCAGCAGTGTGCAGACCTTTTCTACTTTATACCAATACATGAAGTGAAGTTGAAAAGTTTACAGAGAATTTTACTTTTCAGGTTCCCTAATAATGATTCTTATTGTTCTATGGCTTAAATCTATCTTTGACGTATGGCTGATTTATAAATACAAATATGGAAGTCACTGGGAGTGGGAAGAATATCTTACCCAGGTTATAGCTCTTCATAAAAGAGAAACAAACCCTATTCTGCCTTTGTAAGTCACATTAATCTTGATAAGACTTTTTTGGTCTATTTTTTTTCCCACAGAAAAGGGGAATGTATTGCCTAATTACTCAGACTGAGCAAATATCAACAATTGTGAAAAAGTTATAACCCAATAAGAGAATGCATCTGTATTGGGATAAAATTCAAAAAGCAACCTTATATGAGTTTTCAAACACATAGACATCAAATATCTCAATAATAAGAAGATTAATATCTATATAGCAATATATACAAATAGACAGAAAAATCTTTCAATCAGGAGAAACATACAATAGCCTCACAAAAAAATCTGCAAGATAGCTTACAGTTTGAATTATCACCAACACTGAGAACACCATGTCTGCAATCTTAAATTTGTAAGTCTGTGGGCGACTTGACATATTTAACTCAGACTACTCAAGGAGTAGTCTTCAGTGTTTTCAGGGCACAGCCTTTGCGCTACTTTCTTCTAGGTTTGTATAAAATAGATTATTTCTGAAGTTGAATAAACACATGAGAACTGCTGTTCACCAATAATGTTTTTTGCAGAGCTGTGCCCTTCAGTTTTTCCTCGAGCCCACTCCAGCCAGCTACCACTGGGGAGCCTTCCAAATGAAGTGTGAAATAGTTTAAAGAGTTACAAAAGTAATGGCTGTTATAAACTATTTCCAGTTCCACTGTGTTTTATATTGCTGGTGCATCAGTACATGAATGCCACAAAGCTGAAAGCTAAATATTTTGCTCTGCTAGGCAATGTGCTGTCTGCATTCAATAAGAGCCAGAAACCAAGGAGCGTGCAGGGGAGAGCAACACAAATGACTAGAGCTTGGTGAAAAAAAAAAAAAAGGTTTAGTCTAGAGGAAGGACTGAAGGGAACCCTTGTGGGGCTCTATATGCATCTGCATATGAACCACTGAAAAGAAAAGGTTCATTTATATTCAGTAATCAATGAAAAGAGAAGCACAAAGAAAAAATACATAGGTATGTAGACACGTACTTGCACATGTTTATGTGCATGACTGTGGGTATATGCATGCATACTTTTTCCTCTTTTTATAGTACATGTGCTTAATGTATATGCTTAAGGCAGAAGAAACAGATGAAATACTGCATTAGAGAATATGTTAAGACTGGCTGACTTTAAGAGAAAAAGAAAAGGAGCAAACTGCCAAGGACAATCATAAAGCCTTCTTCAAAGACACACTACACTGAACTTTGCATCCAGTTACCAGGAATTGCTTGACAACAGTCAAGTCAACACCACCACAAAATATTATTTTCACCGAGGCTCCCATGCCTGATGGAGCAGCCCATATGATGCTAAACAGCATGAAAGCTGCCAAATCAGAGGGCTATGAGACTCCAAACCCCAGCAAGGAGACAACTGTCCTAGTACCTGTACTGCGCAGTGCACAGGCTAATGATAATCAACAGCCCCAGCGTTAGGACTCCGTCATTCGATATGCTTTGCACCCATATGTACGAATCTTGCTTGCAGGTTTGGGGTTCTGGCTTTCTATCTTTATGAGCAGCAGTATCTTACCAGTTTGCAGCTCAGACACAAAAGTGAATTACCAGGGCTTAACGTTATACACTGCCTGAGTCATCCTAGCTTTCTTAACATGACAGACCAAAAATAAACTGCTTTTAGCAGAAAATGTTTACCACCGAAAATCTATGTTCATGGGTTTTGTCCTGTACTTGTCACAGGCTAGGAGTGCACTTAATTACCACAGTTCAGCTGATGTCTGGAAGCTTATTAAACTAGGATAACTCACTTCTGTATCTGGTCCCTCTGTTTAGCTAAAGCTTTCATTAAAACAACATTTTTTTGCTATAGTCGAGGCCTAAGGATAAAACAAAGACTTAAATCCTGGAGATGTGAACTTGCACTGGGAATGAGTGAGAAGGAAAACAGCAGCAAAGAAGGGCCTGGGAGAAGGTTTGACTGAGAAACAAGCAGTAAAGCAACAGCCCTGCACTCAAATCTCAACTCTCAGAAGCTGCTAGAGAACTTCCTGAAGTTAAAATCAGGTCCAAAGAGTAAAACCAAAACTCAGAACTGAATTTCCCAGCTAAGACTCAGCAGCTTGCTTTGGGCTTGGTGTGTGATAGCACCGCAGGAAGAATGGCAGGTCCACAATGGGAGATTTAAATTGGACATTATGAAGAATTTCTTCATGGAGAGGGTGGTCAAGCATTGGAACAGGCTGCTCAGGGAAGTGGTGGAGTGCCAATCCCTGGGGGTATTTAAGAGATGTATGGACATGGCACTAAGGGACGTGATTTAGTGATGGGATTCAGTAGGTTGATGATTGGACTTGGGGATCTTGAAGGTCTTTTCCAACCCAAATAAACAGAAAATCGAACACTAGACCCAACAAAGTCCATGAAGTCCCTGCTGTCAGACACATTTGTCTTTATGCTGTCCCCAAATAGTTCATTTGCCTTAGCGCAGCACAGTGCCAGGGATGTGGCGAGTGTGCCAGAGTCAGCTGGAGCACCTGGAAATCAGCAGCACAGAGCAGCTATATTGAGACAGACCAGGCACTGGGCTTGGCAGCATCAGTGCTGAGCTGAGCTAAGCCCCACAGAGGCATCTGTGTGCCATGAGTTGTGCTTGCCAGCACACCTGGAGAGCTGAGCAGGTCAGACGACCACATGAAGACTAAGACCTAAACTAGTGGCATGTTTTCACCTCCGCTTCTACCACTTTCTTTCCAACAATATGCTTCCTCCTCCACTCCCCCTCTACCATAGTTCTGGTGTCCTTTCATTCCCTGCCACTGTGCTATTTTTCTTAACCTTAGCTCCTCATCAAGTTATGCATCAAGAGAACAAGTCTAACCTCACGGAAATCAAGATCTTCCTAGGAAGTCTTCTAATGCAGAGTTAGGACACACATACACCTTATGACGAACACAGCAGTCCCCAAATCTTACTGCACAGCTATCCTCCTACTTAGACTCAGTCACTGAACGCTTAACTGGAGATAAGGTTGGCTACTGATAACACCAAAGCCAGGCATCTCTGAAGCGCCCCACCGTGCTGCAAAGATTAGTACAACACCCTGAAAGATACAGAGCTGGGAGATTTTGTCCTGTGCAGCAAATAGAGCGGTCAACTCTAAACAAATTGTCTGTAATTCAGATTACACATACACCAGTACCACCAGTGGACAAAAGAAGCATTTAGAGAAGAAGCCTCCTCCAGTTTAATAGACCATTTTGGAGTTATTAAAAAGAAGAAATTTCAGATTGTGAAACAAAATAATTTTCCTAAGAACTGCTAAGGACACTCTATCAGCAAAATATTAAGAGATGCTACAACACTATAGATTTTCTTTTTAATTCAGGATGAAGATTGGAAAAGGAAGGAAAGAAAGCCCTGATGGATTTGGCTCCTGCAGTCAAAGAATAACATTTCTCAAGTCAAGCATTCTAGTAACTGCTCTCCTTTCACACTGGACAATAAAGGACTATTACCAGCTGTGTGACAATATATCTTCACATTTTATTACTTTGAATTTGATTTCTTTTTTAATGTATTTTACCAGAACCAATATTATTCTTGCGTGGTTTAAAGACACCATGGACAGGCTGCCGTTGCTGAACGGGGGCAGGGACTATCACAACTTTTTTCTTTTTCAGACACTAGCAATAGTTCAGCTTCTAATTTCCCCACTTTCCTCCACCTTTTCTTCTGTACAGACTTTTGTTTCTGAATAGATATGAACAGGGGCAATTTGGGAATTCACTTTCTACAAGTTAATTTCATGGCACTTAGCAGACAAAGTGAAGTAACTTAACTGCAAGCTTATTATTATAAGCAGTTTCAAGCACTTGTCATCCTGGTGTTTTTTCTCCGTAGCCTGAAACCACATCTTGTACAGAACTGGAGGGGGGCGATGTGTGAAGTTTCATTTCAATTTTGCATTTGAACAAGTATTTTTTGTAACTTAATTAGAACCACTTTATAATCACTTCACAGCCTCAACATATCATATAAGAGCTTTTCCAAAGCAAGAGACAAATTACCATCTAATACCAGTTGCCCAACTTGCACTTTTCTGGGAAAGAGTAAACTTTGATTTGGCTGGTGGGTGAGGCTTTAACATATCACATCTCACATGTATTTCACGTGTCCTGTCTACATGAACCATCACCTGATCCCACACTAAGATGCTGCTAAGGTGCTTTCCCACTTCTAATTGCTCCAAAGCACAGGCTGAGACTTTGCATGGAAACAACATACACACACCCCACTCACACACAGGCTTCATCAGAGGCTCAGACTCCTGCTCTGTTGGCATCAAGACCAGATCTTGGCTGTTTCTGGAAAATGGCGAGCAGTACACTGACTGGAATAGAGCCACTTCTTGGCACACAGGCATCCTTCTTGAGCCCCTCATGTTTCCTCTGCTACACATACACCAGAAAGCCCTCCTAACTAATGCTTGTCTGTGGATTTTTTTAATTCTGCAGACACCCTTCGACATTACCTGACAAACTTCTCTGTTCAAGCCTTTGTCAACCCTGAGCCTGAAAACCTGGACTATTCTGAGGGTGTGCTAGCATTTTAGTTTGAAGCATCATGTTCAAAGGGACCGAGAGCCAAAAGGCTGAGTTAGCTTTGCCACTACTGAAAGGATATTTTAATATGAGAGCTGGCTTGAAACATAACTTGAAATAACAGAACAAATATTTATCAACAAATGTTATAGTTTTTGGTTTAAGAATAGAAGACTCCTCTTGTCTGCTTCAGCATTTCAGATACTTTCTACCACTTTCACTTGGTTTAGTTAAAGAAATCCCCATTTAAGTGGCTTCAACTCATAGAGTCATTGAATAATCCAGGTTGGAAAGGACCGTCAAGATCCTCAAGTCCAACCATATGCCTGACCCACCAACTCCTATCACTCAATATGTCCCTTAGCGCTATATCCATGCAACTCTTAAATACCTCCAAGGATGGAGACTTCACCACTTCCCTGGGCAGCCTATTCCAATGCTTGATCACCCTCTCCATGAAGAAATTCTTCCGGATGCCCAGTTTAAACTTCCACTGGCACAAATTGAGACCATTTCCTTATGTCCTATCACTTGTCACCTGAGACCTGAGCAAAGAGACCAACATTCTCCTTGCTGCAACCACTTTTCAGGTAGATGTAGAGAGTGATAATGTCTTCCTTCAGACTCTTTTTTTTTTTTTTTTCCAGAGTAAAGAGCCCCAGTTTCCTCAGCTGCTCCTCATAACTCGTGTTTCTAGTCTCTTCACCAGCTTTGGTTCTCTTCTCCCCAAGGGCAGTGAGGAAACCCCAATCTCGTTCACTTCTTTGAGTGTTTGTTTCCCACTCATATTACATGGTTCCTCTTTGACCCAGCCCCTCGTTCATTCCTCTTTCTCATTAACTTCATAATACTGTAGACTTTAATTTGTATACTCCTGGTTTAGGAATGAATTCACTGTTACAGCTTTATGAAGATGTGCAGAGAGAATCTTTCATATCACATAGTGAAAAATATTGTGTGCAGCCCTTGTAGTAGATGTGTACCAGTTTTCCCTCTGCAAGCATCATATAAACATGAAACAGGACTTTTAATTACTCTTCCCCAAAAGTTTACCTGGTTTTATAGGGATTCCATCATCTGGCCAAAATCTATGTAGATATATTTACTCTTGCTGTAAATTTTGCAGGGAACTCAGGCGAACCAACTGATTAAGTATTTACTTAACTTTAACCAGGGGGTTGTACCCCAGACCAAGCCTTGGGCAAAGACAGCTACATCCATGGGAAAAGTCTACTGCCCATCCCCAAGAAAAAAATAAAATTCCACATATGACAAGTACCTGGGCTGCCTTCACTATACTGTGGATATATGCCAGTGTGCAGGAAGGCAAGGCAGAGGGTCCTTCATGTTTGGAAGTGGCATGAAATAAACATAGAATAACTTGAGAATGGCTGTTTGCTTTCCTGAAGGGGAGTTGTTAAAGTGCTCGAGGATTTCCAAGCAGCCCAGCTCTTAATAGTCCATGTATTATTACTACCTAGTAGATAGTCATTCATGGGTTACAGTGGCAAGCTGCTGATTGCTGCTCATGACCAGCAGTCTGCCACCTCTTGCAGAACCTGGCTCCTCCTTCTTCAAGGAAAGGAAACTGAAACAGCCTTTAGATAGTGAAACCAGTTTCCATCAGCTGCACTATGAAAGATGGGGGAGAAAAAGCAAGCCAAGCAAACTCAGTGCACAATAATAACAAAATTACATGCACTAACAGCTCATAAAAAAAAAAAAAAAAAAAAAAAAAAGATTTGGGGAAAAAAACTGTTAACAATTAGTTTTGGTCAGCTAAGCACATGTGTACAAAATACACACATGCTACTGACAATTTATATTTTGCACTATTTTTGCATGTTAGAGCTTATAAGGTATCTAAGCTTGTCACTAGAAAACCACAGGCGGACAGGGCATAGATCCCAGTAAAACTTAAAATGAAATTTGGGGCTGAAGCTTTGGTTTTACTTCTGTCAGTATGAAGTTGTTAGAAGCTGTTCCACGTCCTGGATTGCATTCAGATCAGTGCTGGAACGCAGCCGACATCCGTCTCTGCAGCCAAAAGAAGTATTTTTAGACTTTCCAGGATGAAATATTAGGAGAGAGAAAACAGGGAGGTAGGACCGGATTTGAAATTCTGGTTAGAAAACGATGCCAAGAAGCAGATGCCATGTACAGCAATACCAAATGCACAGAACTGGCTGCTGCTATCACACGTAGCACTGATGCTGTCCACACACATCGCATACAAGCAGCCCCAGGTGTGAGCCACACTGTCACAAAACCTGTCAGCACACCTCACGTGCCATTTAGGAAGCATTGCGGGTGGGTAGGCTTCTCTGAGTGCAGGAGGCCATGCTGCTTCTGTGCCCGATCCCTTTCACGGGATCTCTGTAAAGTATTTCTACATTTACAGGTCCGTACCTTGAGTAAAGTGATCTCACCTAGTAAATCTCACCTAGGCTCCTTTCTACTTACTGCTGCTCTTGCTGCTGATGGTAGGCTGATGCTTGGTACCTTTGCTCCTCTCCAGATGTCATCAGCTGCTGGGGTTTTCCAGCCGCCTCTGGTTGATTGTTGTAACCCTGAGAGGAAAATGGGGTACTGGAGGCAGCAGCCGTCCTGTACCTGCTGTCTCCCCTCCATCCTCCAACCCCAGACATCCTTGTCAGGAAGGAGGATTGCAGCTAAGGCTAGGGAAAAGCCCAACACTGACTTTCAATTAAGTTTCAATTCCCTGTAAGACCCACCCCCAGCTGGACTCGCAGCCATAGGACATGCAAATCCACAAACTCCTTTCTGTTTCATCCTCCAGTTGAAGCTCGATCTTCTGAACCACAGCATTGAGTAAGACCAGAGGTGGAGTCATCAGCTGGCAGCAATGCTGATTTTTGCTAATAAAACATACAAGTAACACTTTGTGCAATCTTTGAATAGACTGATAAGCAAGGGGAGGTCTGGCTGAAAGACATATTTCTGACGATTTTTTACCCCAGTACTTCAAATGTCCCAATGAGGGAGGGGAACGATGCTGTTTTATTATTATTATTATTATTATTATTATTTATTGGTTTAATTTTTTTCAGGAGTGTACATAGAAAGATGAAAGTGAAACTAATAGCTAACTAATAATAGTTAGCTAATCCTAATAATAGCTAATCCTAAGGTGATGGTCATACAAAATTCCAGCTCTGACTTTCAGTTCTGCTCAGTCAGATTTTTTTATTTTTTATTTTTTTTTACTTTAATCTTCCTAATTCTAGCTTGTGAAAAAAGAACAAATACATGATCCTTTTAAGCAAAAACAGATCCTCTCAGTGAACACACCTGACCAGTGGTACTGTATCAATCAGATGAGGTACTGTGAAATCCGGAGGGCTGGTGAAAACTAGGAACCAACTTAATATCCATAGTACAATAAAGATGTTGTGCAGTTCCTAACCCAAGGAAAGCATACTAATAATGCAACAGAGCTAAGGAAATCCAGCTCCACTCTGGGAAAGAGTGTCTCCTCTGCCACGTCTTCAGGAGCTGCTAAAAGAGCAAGAGGCCTCACAAGGGGCCTTGGAGTAGTTGTGTGGGCTTACTCTTTTCTGGTCTCTCCAGAGAACACAGATATTTTGGCCTGGATAGTGATCGATCTCGCCTCAGAAATCTGATGTCAGGCACTTGAAAACTTGAGTCATCCCCTAGTAGTCCAGAAAGGGGTTCAGGTAGGTCAGGAGGCTTGAGCCTTGCTGTCCTGCTTCATATGGGCTGCCAGTTACAGCGGGGAAAATCTCTTAACACAGGTTCCCCTTCATCTTCACATTGATTTCTTTATGTACAAGGTGCTGGCAAATGAAAGTAAGCATCAGGTTTAGTCCATTATGTAGGACCGCTGAGTCCTACGTGAAGCGCAGAGCAAGTGTTTGGAAAGTCATGTCTGAGGACAGCAAAGATTTGTGGCCCAGCTGTGCCTACAGGCATTCTACTTGGTAAAAATCCAGCTCCAACATCTGCATTCTTCTTAACCCATGCACATTTATGTCTTAACAACCCAAATTTAATTACCAAAATCGATTATAATGAATGCGCCTACTGCTGCTGTATCTTCTATCTCACATTGTTATGTAAAATTCAGATCTAATAACTGTTTCCCGCTGAAACTTGTAAAGTTTTGGCTGCAAACAGTAACTGTAGAACCTATACAGGTTGCATCTATATTGCTCAAAAAGAGAGGGATGTAAAATGAACCCAAGCACTAGAAACTCAATCATTCATGTTGCTTCAACAGTAGTTTATTTCTTCGTTCTGCTTTGGACAATCCAAACTATCTCTCTTCAGGACATGTCCAGGCTTAGCTTGGAGGATGGCTCATACCAACACAACTCCCAGAAAGTCAGTATAGATATGACTGCACCAGGTTTAGTTTCTTCCTCCCCACTAACACCATCTCTGCATATCAAATGCATCCAGCCTCTTTGTTGTACTCCACAGTATGTCATTCACCCCTCCATGCTACTAAAACACAGCACTTAATGGGCTACAACACTTCCCTCAAACTTTTTCAGACACATTTAGATGAAATATCCCCCCATATAATAATGTTTTGGGGTCACAGCAGTATCACCTGGGGCTCTCAGGACACTTGTATCTAAGTACTATATAGTTTGGACATGTACTGCCTCCACTAGGCTCCTTCTAATTCCTTCTAGCCTAGTGGAGGTTAGTCTTAGGTAGCCTAGATATGATCAAGTCTGTGATATCTGGATTTAAGATGAGGTATCAGTTTCTGGACCTATTTTATTCAGCATTATAGATGCTAAATAACTGCTAAACAGTCTGTGCTTCCTAAATTTCACAATACCGATGCATTCAGCCTCCTAAAACATAATCTCCTGCCAAATCTCAACCCTTCCCAAATACTCTATAAGAATTTTAACACCGTACTTAAATTTTTCTAGACCCATCAAATATTGGCTACTGTTTGTATTTATAGTTGTCTTACATCCCTAACTGTGTCAGCTGCTGTGGTGTATTGGCCCTTTCTAGCAGACAAGCACCCACACAGCTGGCCCCACTTCCTCCCTGACAGTCGAACAGGGGAGAAAACAGGAAAAAGGGTGAGAAAACTCATCTGTTAAAATAAAGACAGGGAAACCACTTGCCAGCTATTGTTGCAGGCAAAACAGACTTGACTTGGGGAATTTAACCTAATTTGTTGCCAATTAGCATAAATATTTCATTACTGATTTGAGTACTGGGAAATCAAAAAAAGACAAACATTTAAGGACTTTGGGAAAACAGTTTTCCTCCAACTTGTCCAGGCTCAATTTCACTTCATAGTCCTCTCATTCCCCACCACTTTAGCCAGTCTCATAAAGCTTGACAGCATATGGCTTATACCAGAGCCAAGCACACTTGGCCTGATTACACTTAATTAACAAAGAAGGGCAAAAGGAGCATTTTTTTCTTGTTTTTCCTTTTAGCTTTTAACATGAACTGCTAAACATATAACATAGATGTGTCTTGCTGGTAAATAGGAGTAAACCGTGCTATTAGACTTCCCAGAGATTTGACTCTTAGCTTCAAAAAAAAAAAAGAAAAAAATAAAATAAAAAAAGGATTACCAAAATGAGAACCTGGTAGGCAGGAGGAGAATAGAGAATAACTCTATTTAAGCTTCCTAACAGTTACCATGCTTAAAAAACATCTTGTGTGGTTTTGTTGTTGTTGTTGTTGTTGCTGTTGTTTTTATGGCTGTAAATGTAAAGCTCTGTTTCCTCCAGCTATTAACATTTTTTTCTCTATTTTGCAGGAGAAAAGTCCTCAGTAGAAAATGATCTTTTTTTTAAATTGAGAAATTCCTTCGGTGGAGATGTAAAACATTAAGAATCACCACATTCCTTCCCTCAGCTGTTTTTACCATGAAATTGCAATAATATAGCTAAATAATTTCTGGAGAGGAACATTCTATATTGAACTTTTATTTCCATCTCAGCAGCACCATGAACTCTTCCAAAAGTGAAAGACATCAGAGATCCCTGCTCTCTGTAAAGGATACTTTCAATCCTCATCAGCCCTTTTCTGGGGAATGTCAGAGAGGATAAAACTCTCTTCTATAAAAGAAATAGTATTAAAAAGGAAAAACAAAATAAGTATTTAAAACAATGTCAGGGCCCCTACTTCTCCTCCCCTGAAAACACCTACCTATTCTTCATTATTTCATTGTTGGTATCTGGATTTAAAATTTTCACACTTTTATTTATTTATTTTTTTTCTACAACCACATACACTTTTCATTAAAAGCTAAGATCTACATTTAATCCGAAGACTACAAGCCTAAAACTGAAGAAAAACAGATGACTTTTGAGAAAGATAGACAGGACAGGCTAGGTTTCCTACAATCCCACTCTCTCATTTTTTCTCAGGAGTCAGCAAATGGTATCAGAAGACCTGAACTGCTGGAGAGCTGCTTTTCTGTTGCTGTCAGCTAAAGTACTTAGCCCTACATCTGTTTGCGATGCTCAAAGGTTCACATACGTAGTTTTTTCCTTGTATGTTTTGGCTAATTAGCTAAGACGCTACACTACTACTACATGTAATTGATCATTGGGAACATCTCTCTATATTTTAGGGGAATGCCAAATATACACAGAAATATACCTATAATTAGCATTGCATATAGAGTCTTTATATACTGTGATGGCAAATCGGAAATTGAATTTTTAAAGATGCATTTGTTTTACTTTACCAAGGTTTCTTCTGGCTGACTACTCTAGCTTGTTGTCCAATTAGTCATGAATGGAAAACCTTAAAACCAGAAAACACAGTACCATTCAGTTCTGCTTTTAAAATACTTGATCTGAAACCTGCTTACAGTAAGCAAAATGTCTGAGCTCACTTGTAGACCAAAACCACAAAACATTAATATGAATGAATGCTGTAGTAAGACTTTGGTTTTGGGATGCTGTCAGCTTTGTGCACTTCACTTAACACGTTCTGTTAGGAGCGAGACTGTTATGTGGTGCCGACAGTGTGTTCTGCAAGGTTTATAGCACTAATTGTTACAGCTCAGGATGCTGAAGAAGAGAAATTTCACTGATCCCTGGAGAGGTAGCCCAAGAAGGTGGGCAAAATGTTACATTTGGCCAAGATTTATTCTTGTTTAGATTTAGGACTGGAATTTGTCAGGCTCAGCAGAAAGAATGTCATTAGCTTTGACAATTGTGTGTGTGTGTGTCTGTGCTGGGTAATCTATTTAGGAGATGTAAAATGCTGCACACACTTCCCATTTTATTGCAAAAAGCTGAAATTGACAGTACCTGTCAAAAACTATCATCTTCCACTCTCTGAAAGAAAATTGACCCTTGCTTTCTCTGCACTATCCTCCAGCACTAGAGCAGGTCCACCTCTCCTTTATCTAATACCACTTTAGTAAAAGGAAGAGGAGATTGAAAATATAATTGAGCTGATGTCCAGAACTTGCTATATTGAGGTCCTGAAGTAGTGCCTGAAAATTATTGCTACACAATAGGTGTAGGGTATTCTTATGCCCGGAGAGTGCTATGCATATCTATATGACTATATAAACAATAGCAAATAATAAAGCAGGGTTATTTAAAACGTCTGATGTTATAAAAAGCATCAGGACTACAAATGAGTGCTTTATGCCATTAAAAATACCTGTCTGTAACAAATCTGTTGGGAAAGACAATTACAAAATCAACTGTTAAACTACACAAAAAAATGCTATTAGAAACAAAGGACTCTTACGGCTAGTGCTCCAGCATTGCGTCCAGAAGGAAAAGTCCTTGTGAGGTCTGGCAACATTAACATAATATTTTTAAAATTCATGAATATATCTTTTTCTTAACAGTTTTTTAAAGTAGAGACTGATTTCTGCATAAACTATTTTAACACTCTTACTTGCAAAAGGTACCTGAGCCTCCTGCTGTATATACATACCATCTTCTCCACCATGTCTTCAAGGAATAATTATACTCTTGTAATTCCTGAAGGCCATGATTAGTTCCAGCTTAGGATTTCATATAATATATTTCCCTGCGGTATCTAGTCAACCAAAGGCATCATACAATTATTATGGTATCTAGAAAGAACATTACATTCTTTATTGTTTAATGTTTCAGAATATGTTACTTAAAGAAATTAGGAGAAGCCCACAGCCCATGCCTCGTTTTGCTTTTATCGTATATTGTGGTAATTAAAGAAACATACAAATGCTTTTAGGAGCAAGGAACCCTTCCAACCTCTAATCCTGGTGCAGTGCCTGGAAAGATTCTTTCTTTATTCATTAGTATGCACATGACAGTTCAGCAAGGCTCAAGTACTGACTCTACGAATTTTATATGATACGCCTTATGATTTTCTTGATAACTCGTAATTATACTCCCTTCTCTGCATGACCTCAGAAACTTTAATCTTCAGCGTGAAGCTTGAGTCCCTGCCATTCTCATGTCACTGGTCAGCTGCTACATTTGCAGGCACTTTGTCAACTCTCAGTAGTAAAGAGTAAATCCAAAGTCCTTGTTATCAATTTCACAAGCTTTAATCTGGTTTCTGTTTCTCCTTCCTTCCCGACAGAGATTCTTGCCAACATTGATCCTGACTGCAACGCGGAATGCTGTAACACAGACTGTTTAGGAAAGTCATTTACAGGAAAAATATGCAGACAATTAACTTAAATGGCATAACAAATATGGACAACATTGCTACACATTAATAGTGAAAAAATGCTGGAGCGTTATCAGTGCTTAGGATTACATTAAAATAGTAATGGACAGATTGTCTCTACCAGTACCATCCTGCGCACAGCACAGCACGCAGCTGTGCCATGCTGTGAGGAGCGCAGGGAGACAACCATAACCAAAGAGCCAGCAGCTTTCATTCCTCCCCTCTTTGCTTCCAAGGGAAATGACCTAGTGTCTTTCACTCCCAGGAAAGGATCGATTTTCCTTGTGTTGATTGACTAGTTAGCTCTGCTTAATCTACATTCTTCCGGAGTCTAACTCTTCAGAATGTGCTAATAGTAGCATAGCTGGTGATATGAGGAAGGCATTCAGAGCAACATTTTCCATCTCAGAGCTTGACCAGCCGTATTTGGATGGACTATAACGTGTCTCCATGTCTTTAAAGGCCAAGTTCTGCTACCCTTTCAATGGCATAAGATGTTACTGGAGTTCACTGATGATAATATCGCTGCAGAGGTGATCAAGGAGCTGACAAGGGGAGATGTTCTGCTGGATCTAACACTTGAAAAAAAAGGACGAACTGGCCAGGGGTATGGAGGTTGAGGGCAGCGTTGGCTGCAGTGATACTGAGACATTAATTAGGGCGAATAGCAGGATCACAACCCTGGACTTGAAGAAAGCAGACTTTAGACTGTTCAGGGATCTTAGAGATCTGCTTGGAAGGATCCCATGGGATATAGTACTGAAGAGGAGTCCAAGAGAGCTGTTTGATTCGTAAGGAACACCTTCTACAAGCTTAAGAGCAGTCCATGCCAACATGCAGAAGTCAGGCCAGAGCAGCAGGAGGCCTGCATGGATGAACAACCTGCTCCAGACTCAACTCAAGTATAAAAAAGTGTGCAAGAGGTGGAAGCAGTGATAGGCAACCCATGAGGAATACAGAACCAATGCCCAAACAGACAAGAGGTCCTTTGCAACCAAAACAATTCTGTGATTCTATGACAGTGCCTTGGGTCACCACATCTGTAGGGCTGTTCCAAGAATTTTCCACTTGCCATTTACACTAAATATTTGATGTAGCAGTTTTTTACATGGTAAATATCTTCTTTGCTCTGCTATCTTCAGCCAAAGATCTGCACCACCACGACTAGCTGTAGTAGCCTCTTCCCTAAATTATCATAGGTGCACTAAATACTAAGAGAAAAAAAACAAAACAACCTAGCAGAAATACATTGTTTAATATACTGCACTACTACAGTATATCACTCCAAGTATAATGTTAAATTTTACACAAGTAGATGTTTCACTAGGCAGCTCAGATTATTACATATTAAGTACAACATCCTTGTATTGTGGTCAGATGTTGACCAAATGTCTTTGTCGACAGCTATTTCCCAGCGCTGCTGGTCCTTGATGTGCTACCAGCAACCAGAAAACTAATAACATATTTCTGAAGTTACAGGTAAGATGTGTTGTTGCTTGGCTTCCCTTCCCAAACTTACTCCCTTGCTTTTGATTTTTGATGTTATTAACTTTCGTTGGTAATACATTCATCATTTTTCTCTATAAAAAGTTGGAGAGGACAAAAAGTAAAGTAGGTAGTTTCATTACTTTCTTAGGATTTCTCAATTTGAAAATACTGGTGCTATTACCAAAGAAAACTATACATAGCAGAATGAGGAAAAAATATTTCCTGCAGTCTTTCACTTCACAGATTTGCCTCTTACTTTCCCCTGCTCTAATTTGTTTGGCTTTCTTTTATTTCCTACCATTTCAGTTTTCTCCCCAAAACAAATACAATGTTTCTCCTCTTATAGCTGATTATCTTTTGTCAAAGAGTACTTTCTCACCAGGTGAGACACAGATTTTTTAAACACGTTGCAATAAAATGCAGGAGAGGAGAATTAAGGGGAAAAAAAGCCTACTCAATTCCACTATTTTAAATTTATTACTTTTAAACGGAGTTTGCTAATCAAAAAGGTAGCAAGTGACATGCTACTCTGCATTACTGCTATACAAATCAATGAACAAAAAATGATCAATTGGGGACATCTTTATTGATTTTGAAATAGGTTTCAAGATTACAAGAAATTCAATTCCACTGAAAATTTAAATATTAATCATACATGATCATATGTTATGTGTTGAACGAAGATGTAAAAAGGTATATATTTCTTCCCAGATGAATCATCAGACAACTTCCAACGACTTCTGTGCTGCAGCAAGTTAAATTTATATATCTGTCTGAGATTAATGAAATGCTATTCTCACCTTTACAGCTAATAGTAGCTGTACTTTATGAAGATACTTAAAGATGAATTAAAGTAGTTGCCTGTCAGTGGTAGAGAAGATTGATAAGTATCAATCAGATATACAAAATCACAATACAGGCTCAGAATGATGTATCTGAAGAAAAATCACTTCAAAACAGGAGATACTTTTATTATTTTTTTTTTTGTTCTTGAGTTCCATGGTGCCCAGACAATTCCAGTGCCAGTACTACAAAGGTAAGGTAAGGTTAAGGTAAGATTAAGGTTGAAGTAAGGTAAGGGCAAAAGAAGATCAGTTATGCTGCATTACTGAGAAGAGATGGAACGTTCTAGTTGGTGATACAGGACTAACAGTGACCAGCAACTGCTGCATTTGAAGTATCACTTGAAGATTTTCAGCGGGGTGAACTATGACCCCCAGCTGCCAGGATTTTCAGGACATCAAAATACATTGACAGATACAGACATCAGCCAAGATGCAAAAATATAAATATTAAAGAAGAATTTTTTATTATCATTATTTTTTTTCCCCCAGATCTGACTTCCTTTATCCTTTCCTTTGTAGACGTCTTCCCCTTTATAAAATCCTTTACTCTCTGAAGAGCGACATGAATAATTTCTGCCTGGCCTTTCCTCCTTTCAAGTGTTTTCCTTCTTGCACTTCTTACCCTAAGTTTTAATGCATACGTTTTCCCTCATCCCTTTCTCACCCCCCCTTCTCCCGTTCTTTCTCTGGATTTTGAACAAGAAGCCACCCGTCTGACAGCCCCCCAGCTCCTCAGAGTGGCCGAAGGACAACAGAAGAAGATCGGGACGCATACAATACCCCTCCCCCCCCCCAGGCCCCCTCAGGGGGTAAAGCACCGCGCCCCGCCCAACCGCCCTTCCTCAGTGCGGTGCGTACCACCTGCGGTGAGGCGGGGGGGGCTCAACTTCCACCTGAGAGATGAGCGCCCTCACGGTAACCTCAGCGGTAAAGCCGAGCCCTCAGCCTCTTTTAGCAGAATCGGCAGTCTACGCGAGGGCGACCACGAAGCGGGGACGAGGAGGTGAAGGACGAGTCTCCATCCCACACACCCCCGCCAAGTCGCTGTGGTACCGCCCGCCCCGCTCCCCGCCAGGGGGGCCCCTGCCTCTGTCAGGGCAGAGTGACACGGGGCGGAGCTTCGCGTTTCAACTGGTTTGTCCCTCCGGGCAGCCCGTAGCGTGCCGTCACCGACGCCATCATGGAGGGAGCCGGGGCCTCCTCTGAGGCCCTGCGCTATGCCGAGTACACCGGGGCCGCTACGGGTGCCGGCAAGGGCCAAACTGAGCCGGGCCGGGGGCTGGTGAGCGCGCTGCGGGGCGGGCGGGGCGGGCACTGGGTGGGGGGGACAAGGACGGGCTCTGCCCGCACCGGGGGGCTTGGGTTTCACGCTTATTAAATGCCTGTAAATACATGCTTGTGTCCATGCGTCTGCTTCTACGAGTTTACTTTTTAATGCCATTTTTCACATTATAGTTCTCTATATATGATATATGGGTTCTATAAACTATCTGTTCCTTGTTACAGCAGTCTAGGAGTACAGTGTCTACAGCGGGAGTTGTTTTGTCGTGTTCTTGGTGTGTTCCGGGTTATGTGGAAGGGTTTTATATTACCAGGTTCTGGACTTTTGGGATTTTCTCCTTGAATTTTATTCTTTAGACAGGCCTTTTGGTGGAGAATGCAGTGTCCTCAGCATTTATGGGTTTCTGCTGGGGTTGTGGTCTTTGGGCTTCTGTCACAGGGATTTGTAGGATTAGCACTTAGGTTTTAGTGGGAGCTGGAGAGTGATCCTGTAACTGCTTTGAAGGTAAGGACCTTAAACTGACATTACAGAAGAAGTGCAAAATATTTCAGAGTGGGCTTTTGTTGCGCACTGGAACAGGCTCCCCAGGGATGCAGTCACAGCACCAAGCCTGTCAGAGTTTAAGAAGCATTTGGACTGTGCTCATAGTTATATGGTCCAAATTTTTGGGTAGACCTGTGTGGTGCCAGGAGTTGGACTCAATGATCCTTGTGGGTCCCTTCCAACTTGGGATATTCTATGATTTGTGTAGTCTAAAACATGTCAGCCAGCTTGGTACCATAGGGACCAGCCGCGGTGTTCACACATTGAGGTTCAAAGGCTACGAACTATAGAAAGTCTAAATGAAAATCCATGCGGTACCATGGTCAGAGCCTTGAAGAAAAAAGGGAAGAAAGCTCGCCCTTGAGCTTCCAGGTGCTAAGATACGTTTTTACATTTAACTATAATTGATAATCCATACTTTTTGAGGAATAACATTGGTAAAGACATGCCGTTTCTGTGATAGTTAGAGACTACTGTTCGGTAAAAGATGGGAATATAAATTAATTAAAATGGCTTCATCTCTAACTCATATGCTTTCAGTCTTGACTAGATTTATCCTGAAGTGCTTCTTCATGAAGCTCATCTTTAACTTGTCTATGTATTATAAAATGCATTTTCAGCCATATTTGTTGTAAACTGTTAGCAAATGGTTGGCAATGGGAGCTAATTTGTAGTTTGACTGGAACCTATTTCATGGCCTCATGTAAGCAGTGGAAGAAGAGAGGGTACATGCTTATTAGATTCCCAGTTACGGAATTCTGGAATTCAGAAGGAGGTGAAGTTGTATATAATTAAATGCAAAGGTGTTGCAGGACAAAGCAATTTTTTTTTATTTTTTTTAATTTTTTTACTAAATTCAAAGGTGTAGCAAGATCAGCTATAGCATTGTGTGTCTATTCATTACTGCATCCAGGGTTAAGAGTGTCTTTTGGCAGTTTCACACTAATGGCTACGTAAACTCCGTCACACTGCGCGCTCACTCCTCCTCCTCAAACGAACAGGGGGAGAAAATATGATGAAAAAGAGCTTAAGGTTTGAGATAACAGCAAGCGGATCACTCGCCAATTACCATCACAGGCAAAATAGATTCAGCATAGAGAGATTAATATAATTTATTCCCTATTACTAACAGATTAGAACAGTGAGAAACTAAAAGCAAACTAAAAACACCTTCCCCGCCCCATGCACCCTCTCCTAACTCGACATTGATTAAGATATTAAACAGGACCATTCCCAGGACAGACCCCTGAGGGACACTGGTTGTCACTGGTCTCCACCTGGACATGGAACCGTTGGCCACCACTCTCTGGGTGCGGCCTTCAAGCCGATTCCTTCTGCACTGAATGGTCTGCCCTTCAAATCATCTCTCTCCAATGTGGAGATCAGGATGTCATGTGGGACTGTGTCAAAGGCCTTACAGAAGTCTAGGTAAATGACCCTGGTTAGTCTTCCCTTGTCAACTGATACACCCATTCCATCATAGAAGAAACCAGGTTGGTCAGGCATGATTTGCCCTTAGTGAAGCCATGCTGGCTGTCTCGGATCCCCTCCTTGTCCTCCTGCATGTGCCTTGACATTGCTTCCAGGAGGAAATGTTCCATGATCTTCCCAGGCGCCGAGGTGAGGCTCACAGGTCTGTAGTTGCCCAGGTCTTCCTTTCTACCCTTTTTAAAAATGGGAGTGATGTTTCCCTTTCTCCATTCACCAGGGACTTCACCTGACTGCCAGGACTTTTCAAGTAGGATGGAGAGAGGCTTGGCAACTCCATCAGCCCGTTCCCTCAGGACCCTGGGATGTACAGCGTCGGGCCCCACAGACTTGTACCTGTTCAGTTCCATCAGGTGGTCTCGAACCTGCTCTTTGTTTGCAGTGGGAGGTACTTTGCTCCCCCAGCCAAACCTTGCCCAGAGGTTCAGGGACTCGAGAGACATGGGAAGCCTGAGTGGCAGCGAAGACTGAGGCCAAGAAGTTGCTGAGTACCTCAGCCTTCTCCATGTATTTCCTTACCAGTTCTTCTCTCTTGTTTATCAGAGGGGACACGCTCTCCATGGCCTTTCTTTTCTGGCCAACGTACTGAGAGAATCCCTTCCTGTCATTCTTTGCATCGCTTTCCCAGCTCAGTTCCATCCGTGCCTTGGCTTTCCTGCCCCCATCCCTGCACACCCGGACAGCATCCCTGTGCTCTTCCCAGGCCACATGTCCCTGCTTCCCCTGCCTGTGCGTTTCCTTCTTGCGCCTCAGTCTGACCAGCAGGTCCTTGCTCAGCCATCCCGGCTGCCTGCCCTCCCTGCCCGCTTTCTTACACAGGAGATGGAGAGTTCTTGCACTCTAAGGAAAACATCCTTAAAGAGCTGTCAGCTCCTTTGTTTCTAAGGACAGTGTTCCAGGGGATCCCATCCACCAGGTCTGTAAACAGCTGGAATTTTGGTCTTTGGAAGTTCAGGGTCCTGACTTTGCTCTTTGCCAGGACTGTATTTCTTGAAATCACAAACTCAGCCAGGGCATGGTCACTGCAGCTCAGACTGCCTCCAGTCTTAACCTTTTCAACGAGTTCATCCCCACTGGTGAGCACCAGGTCCGGTAATGCTTCTCCTCCAGTTGGCTTGTCTCATACCTGGAGCAGGCAGTTGTCCTCAACGCACTCCAGGAGTCTCCTGGATTGCTCAGAGCCTGCTGTGGGACTTCCCCAGCTCACAGCCAGGTGGTTGAAGTCCCCCATCAGCTGAGAGCATGCAAGCGTTTTCTTTTTAAACTGAAAAGAGAAAAAAATGCTGTAAAATAGATGATAAAAAAATTACATGAAAATTGGGTGAGTATGGAGAGGAGTATCCAGCTGAAATTACTTTTAATTTACTATTGGAAAAGAAATTAAATTTCATAGGAAGGTAAGAGTGGATGCAAGGCATTAGGTTATGAAATCAAATCTGTTGCAGATAGTTTATGATATAATCCCAATGTATCCGGCTCCATATAGAGCTGATTAGGTGGTTTGCTCTGAAACAGGCTTCTAATAAGCTGTAGCTACTCTTCTGAGGAGTAGAAGAAACCTTCTGCCTTCGATGCCAAATACAATCATTTATTTCAGGCATTTTTATTTATTCTGAATATTAAACAATATTCAGAAATATTTTTGTATGCTTGGTTAATATACATGTGAATCCTATTTCTTAGCAGCATACAGCTGTTTAAAGAGAAAAAAGACTAATAAATTGCTGCCCAGCCCATCAGAACAAATTATTATTTTCTCTGTGCTTTTTATTCCATTAGACTGTAGCTTTCTGTGGCCCAAAAAAGAATTGAGCTCTTGCTGTGTATCTGAAAGCTAATTGCAGGAAAAGCAAAATATTTTTCATTTAACCAAGAAAGGTGTTTTCACTGATAGTAGTAGAAGAAGCAGAGTATAAAATCCAAACCCTGTTAAGCAGGTATATTTTGACATTTGTGAAGTTGGTTTGGGTAGCCTGTAGTCAGATGTATTGTGCTGAAATTTTAGAAGCATGTATTTGAAATTCTCTTTGTTTGTTAAATTAACTTTTTTTTCTACTACATAGAAGAAAAAGTTGTAATGCTACGAGTTACAGAAGTAACCTTTTTGAGCACAGTTAAGTTAGCAGGGCACTGTGGATTAGGAATTTGCAGAAAGAATAACTTATTCTTCCCAGTTTTACTCTTCCCAGTTTCTTCTTAAAAATTAAGGTTTCTGGAAAATTGCGTACTAAAAAACTAGGCCATAGATCTCTATGCTAACAGCATATAATGTATACCTCTGCATATATACTGTATGTTAGTTAATATGCTTTTATCCATTTTTGTTTGCCAATGCTCTGATAAGTCAGGTATTGCAGTTGCCTTTCTAATGTGTCTATTTCCTAATACATAATTCTCAAAAGAATAATAAAAAAAAAAAATCCAGGTTTTGCAGATTTAGCAAAACTTTGTTTTATTATCTGTATCGAAGAGGGTTTGTTACTGAAAACTGAACTACATAGTAAAATTAAAATACTGAGATCAGCAGAATAGCACAGGGTTGATGACTTACCTTTGGGAGCTGATTCATTGAATCAAGAAAGGGACAGATTTTACTTTTTAATCTTTTATTTCTTTATTTTTCCCTCTTGGATCTTAAAAGAATGCTTTCATATAAAAACCCACATATTTTAAATTTCCCCAAAAAATAAACAAGTTTAAGAAAAAAAAGCTAATTCTGTCATAGTTGAAAGTCAGAGTTGTTGCTTTTTGTTGGTGGTAGGTTTTTTTGAGCCTTTGAGTCTGAAATAGCAGGCATTTTCAAGCAATGTGATCCAAAATAGTCATGGTGCTTGTTGTCTTAGCATGCCATAAATAAGCTGATCCCTTTCACATTGAGAATGAATTGTTTTCTTTAATATTGATGAGAAAAGGGTGCATTTAATTAAAGCTTTGCACTCACTATAAGAATAAAATTTTGTGTTCTTTATTTCAAAGCACCAGGGTAGCCTTGATTTACTCTTCTAAATAATGATCTGAGTTAAGTGAGCATGGAAAAGGAATCTGAAGCAGACTGGACTTAAAGGATTTACTGGTTAGTACTTGAAGTTACCTCTGATTTTATGAGAGAGGCTGTGACGGTAAAAGATGAACCATGCAATCTTTCTTCCATTGATTTAAATTCAGTTTTTAAACCAACGTTCCTCAGCTTTTTGGGTACCTCACCTGTAAATGTGGACAATCTTTCATGCCTCTCTGGCTTGATCTTCCAATTCCTTTTAGCTACTTTTCTGGCTGGTCTTCAGATTCCTGCTGATCTTCCTTACAGTTTTTAAACTAGAGCTGCTGGCACACTTTTTTTTTTTTTTTTTTTACTTTTTTTTCTTTTAAATCTGCTTTCCACTCGCTTTCCAGTAACTGTGAGTGCTTTCCACTGAGATTGCAATAATATACGCCAGTGGACATGACTGACTCTATCAAAGGCCCTCAGGGATCTCTGCCCTGTGTTCCCAAACCACTCTGCAAAAACACTTAAGCAATGTCTGCGCTGAGCTGACAGGGTCCAGGTTTTATTTATTAGCCTGGTTTCTGCTCTGCCTTTACCTGCGAGGAGGTGTCTCTTACCAGTGGCAGTGTACCTTGCTGTAAATCGCTGACATAAGCCACCTTGTTGGTGGCAAAGCCAGTATAACTTAATTTTGACAAGCACAGGTTAATAAATATATATTTTTTCCTAATATGATCTATTTCACACATTGTTGGGCTCTTAATTGGCTGTAACCACTTAGTGAAAGATTCTCACTGTCACTCTGAATGAATTCTGGAAAGTCTGTACTGCATATAAATCAATGATCGCAGGCCACAGAACAATATAGGATTTCTATAGGGTTTTGATATTTCCAGAAACGTGGCAGTTGCTGCTTAGTCTCTAAACAGAGATTAGAAGAATTTCGTGGAAGGTTTTTGTATATTGAGAGCCTGGGAAAACCGATTTGTGAGAAGAAATGAAACGAATTTTAGTTTAGTGAGATGAACTGTGTGCTTCACCGTTTTATTTCATCTACCATTTAAGGCAGCATACTTATATTTTTTTCATGGTCTGAAGATGAAGGGAAATTTTGTGCAACTGAAAGGAACAACAGACATTAAACTACTACGTTATTTTTACATGCTTATAGTTCAGAAATGATTGCTAATATCAAGACTTAAGGCTACACTGAAATGGAGAGTTAGACAAATAAAATGGGATAGACAGGTGGATGTTAAGCACTTCTGTATAAAACTCCCCCAGTCTTAACTTTGGAGCTCTAGATGGGTTCTAGCCCCTGATAATCCAATTCTTGAAGGCTTTAAAACCTGTATTTCCCAACTCTTCCCCTCCTCTGTCTAGAAATAGGATTGGCTACAAAGAATTTTAGCCCTGGGGGGTCTTAGTAGCGAAGACTACATGGTTCCAGATCCTGTTACTGGGACACTAATGTTGAAAATTGGGCCTCCAGTCCTGCTCTCAGCTTTGTTGGTAGAAATCTTATAAGCCAGTTTTTGGATAAATGCAGAAGTAATAGGAGCAGAAAGCCATACACAGAGGAGGCAATCTGGTGATAAAAGCATTTTCACTGTACTTATGTTTTGAGTTCTAACTAAACAGGCTTAATCTGATTTCTCATGATTTCTGGCATAAACTTCAAGGCATTATTAACCTATCGTAAAACAGGTAATGCCACAGATAACATTATTTCAGTTTTTTTTTTTCAAGTGTTAAACATAGGCTTTTCAGATGTGGATAGATAGCCTGACACACCAGACGTGTGGTTGTGATGCTCGTTACCCTTCCTGAGTTCTGGAGAAGGTTGAGGAGTCAGTCCCATCTTCCAGGTTTACTAAGTATTGTGTAGTAGCTTCTTGTTCAATATCCTTCATAAGATGCTTGACTTTCTTCAAAAACTGTGTAAAAAAATACACACACCTTATCCGGGGCCTTTGAGCTAGCAAAAGGTAGGAGTTGCTAGTGAATCAGATGGTTAAGTCTTTTGGTGAGTTTGGTTCCAAGAGTCCAGTTAGACTTGAAGCAAATTTAAGCTGAAAATGAAAACTGTCTTAAGTCTCTTTACAAATATTTTTACTATAAGTTCAGACAGTGGTCGACAGTAAATAATGAAATGTCCAGGCTCCATGTGTTGACTCTGGTGCTTCCATGAGTCACAGAGTGAGAGATGGAAGACAATCCTGTTTGTGGCTACAGCTGTGGGATGGGACTTTTTTTTTTGCTCCCCATGTTTTTGTAATAAACTAACACCTTCTGTTATGGCAAACATTATTTCAGACTGTGTTGAACTAGTCTGCGCAAAAAAAAATTCAGGTAATCCTGAGCAGTGTCTGCCTTATGTTTTTATTATTGCATATAGTAAGCTGTTAGTGTTTATTCACTGATATGCTAATGGATAGTTGCAAGTTAAACCTGAAGCATTGGGTTTGTGGGGCTGAAGTATAAAATCTGATGTAGCCTGTGGAATACAGAACCTTCTTTTATATTTCATATAAATTATATATGGCAGGCATAAGAAATACTTGCTGTTAAAGATGCCTGTATTTGAAATTGAATTTGCAGTTTATTTTGTTTCCTGTTTTTTCTGCTTTAGGCCAGATCTATGATAGCAGTTGGACTTGGCATTGCAACCGTTGCATTTGCAGGTAAGCTGAATTTCTAGCAGACTGTGGAACTGCTACCCGTCTGCTGCTGTTTCCAAACAGGTTAATGGAGTTTTTATGAATATTTATTTTGGGAAGTGGAAGTTGCCTGAGAGTGCTATGGAGAATTGTGCCCAGTTGTAGCTCCTGTCCCTTCAAAATTCCCTGATACATTTTCCCAAATTCTCTTTGAAAAAGTCGCTGCTAGAGAAACATATTTTATGGGCAGCAGTGAAAAGGTTCTGCATATTCTTTTTCTGCAAAATATAATGTAAGATGATGACATTATACATGCACACACACAAGGATATTGCAAGGAAGAGGTTCTTTAGTACAGAAGTGCGTAGCAGGATCTTCTGGTGTGAAGGTGATGCTAGACAAATTCAAATAGAGAAAAATAAAAGGCTTTAGTGGCTACAGTGCTTTATCAGATCAAACTGTACCTATAATAGCTTGTTTGTTACCTGAACTCCTTGTATCTGGACTTTGTTTTTTCTGAAAAATGTATTCCAGTGTGAATGTGGGCCATTGGCTTAACATGATTTACATGCTGGTTGATTCAGATGGCGTAACTGGTCTGTTCTGGTATTGAAATACACAAGTTGGTATCCATTACTTCCAGGATGTAAAATCAGCCATGCTCAGACATGTGCAAATACGTACACCAAGAATAGATGCACATAGATGAACAAGTTGCACTAAAATTCAGCAGGTGTTTTGTGGGTACAGCTGTTTTATTTTAATTAGGGGAAGGAAAGTCAGGATTTCTGGTGATGTACACCTGTTCAGTTTGTTGTTATATATGCTTGTATAGAAGCAGAAGAGGAGTGCTTTTAGAATTTCTTTTGCTGGTTGAGCTGAAGTAGTAGTGACAGCTAGCAATGAAGTGGTAAAAGAAAGCTTTAAGAAGAAGGTGAGGTAGTATGTTATTTGTACATGTCAGCATTTCAGCAATGATACTCCAACAGTGGTTTTAACTTGTATGTTAGTGTAGGCACAGACTTAAATGGCTAAAATAACCTATGGAGACATCCTGTATTTTAAGAATAAAAGCAAGATGTTATAAGAGTAAAGCAGAGACACATTTGATACAATGCTTTTCCATTGTGTATAATAGTAAGTTATGTTGCTAATGAATAATTAATCAAAACATAAATTGGGGGAAGGGGACCTACAGGGAAAACCTGCCAGTAATGCAATACAAATTTTGATTCTTTAGTTGGTAGACCCTCTTTGTGCTTCAGAGAATACATTCTGATTTAGTGTGATGTAGTCTTTCTTAGCTATAGATGCTCACTGCCATTTGGGAGTTGAATGGCTATGAATCCCAAACGGCCTTCTCTTTGTAACAAAATAAAAAATGCAGTGCTTAAAATATGTGATTAAGCATACAACATCATACCAAGAAACATGTAGTATATAGATTTCTTTGGAGGACATAACCTTTGAACAGTATTTAATAAATAATGTTTATTGAAAGCTAATGTTTCATATTTCGCTTTTTCTTAAAGTTCACAAGGCAGATAACTTCATTTGTCATATTGAAATGCATTTAAATCTATTCATTTTGTGCGCAAGCACAACGGATCTTTGCGCTCTGTGACTGGGTTTTTATATTCAGTGTATCAGCATTCTCCTGCCCCCAGTCCCAATATAAAGACTGAAAAATGTAAACCATTGCAGGTTTATCACAGGACTTCTGCTGGGCAAGATCCAAAACCAGCTGTTGAGGGAATATCTTGAAAAGCAGTAAAGTGCAACAGTGCTGTACAACAAATAAATGAAATGAAAAGCTTAACAATGAAGAATGATTTTGATTTTTTTTTTTTTAATGAAAATTCTTTCTTCTGTAAGTTGAGGAGCAGATGTCAGAGGCTATTTGTGTGTATATGTGTGAATGTTGATTATAAGTTCATCTAACTTCAATCTTTTCCAGGCCGTTATGCATTCCACCTTTGGAAGCCATTGGAGCAAGCAATTACAGAGACAGCAAGGAAGATTTCAACTTCTGTAAGTTTAGAGGTTACTTCATAATAGCTAAATCATTTTTAAATTCTACGTATTTAGAAAGGAGCCATTTTATGTTTGAACATGGTAAGTGCCAGCTAGATTTTTTTTTTTCCCCAGGGTGAGGGTGCTCCTTACTCTGTATGTTCTAGCATTTTATTGGGTATATTTTAAGTCTCAGTAGATGAAACTGTATCAAAAAATGTTTGTGAGATTTCATAAGCAATTCTGATTTTTCTGGTGACATTCTGTGTTTCAGAACTTTTTACTAGTAAGTCTTATAAGAAGTTGTTGAAGTGGGCTGTGAGAAGATAGCTAAATCCTAGCAATTACAAAGCAATGACCTGCAGTTTCATTTTAAGAAGCTAAAAAGGAACAAATTCAGTCATTTTTCTTACAGATAAACTTCCAGGAAAGGTTGCCAAAGAGATGGAGGAGCTTGTTTTCTTTCTTTGCAACTCATGTGTGAACAAGAAAACAAGGTGCTCTATCTCTTTGCACACGAGTTGTCTTTTTTTTTTGTTGTTCCCCAGCTACAACGTTTGAGCTCTTAACCAAGATCCTGTTTTCTTTATTGCTCCACTTGTTTTAAAATAAAATAATGAAGAAGACAAATCAAAAGGTAGGCTGTTGTGAGAGGAGGAAATACAGGAAATATTCCAGAGCGCTTTCTTTTTGGCTTCAATGACTGCACTGTTCTCTGGTAAATAAATAAATATGTTCCATTCCAGTTTGTTTAAAGTAATTTCTACTGAGGTAGGTGACTGCTTATAGCAACTGATTCTTTCAAAGTTCAGTCTGTGAACACTTGTCCAAGATGGAAGTGGATAATTCCACCGTTCACCTTTTGATGTGTGAGCGTGAGTGAATAATTATTGCAGATGATTATTTTCTGAAAAAAACATGCAGGATTTTTGAAGCGTTCCTTAACGTTGCATGTATTTGTGAGGCCAGTTGCAACGTGGAGCTTGTCTATATACTGCATGTCAAGAATAGGCAGAAGCTAGAGGCCAGATTTGTTTGCCTTCTCTCCTTCGTGTTGATGTGCTGAAGGTGCAAGGACGATCAGTGCAAGCTTCTGGGGGAGGGAAAGACACTCAAAACGTGGGCTGTCCTCTTAGGGCAGTTCCACGCTTGTTCTTAATTGTGATGTGTATCAGCCAGAAATGGTGTGCCTGGATCAATTTTTGCTCTCTGTCCCTCTATTGCATTGCTGTCGTGAGACCGACACCAATTTCATTTTTCCTTTCTAAAGTAATTTTTGGAGAGATTCCCATGTTGCCTGCCAAAACAGCAGAGGGGACTTTAGGCACTGTGAATTAAATTGCTATCATGTGAAGCAGATACACTGTGACTAGAACTAGCAAGCAGTAAGGATGTAGCTTCAGAGTAGGGAGTGCTTCAGTCTTCATTCTCCTTCTCCAGAAGTTTTAGTCCAGCACTTCATCTATCCACTTGTAGCTACGGACTAGTGAATCTAAATTCAGATATTTGCATGCAAGAATGCAGGCGGTGACTCTTTTTAATACATTGAAATATGACATGCTACTGCACAGAGAGGTGCCTGTTCCTAGGAAACTGAACCCCTCAGAACCAGTATGTTGGCTGAGCCTGGCTCACTAGAGGTCTATTTCATTTTTACCTTAATGACTTTCACAGTCCTGCAGAATTCACCAACAACCCAGAGTACCTTCTGAATTCTCAGTGGTTCTGGAGTTGAGTCCTGTTTCTGCCTTCACATCCTGCCTTAAAGCCCAGAGTTTTATGTTGATCTCCAGTAGGGTGCTTCTCTTCTATTGCTGATAATAAAAATAGAAGTTTTCAATATAACATGAGATCTGCTGGATATACTAAAACTCTTTTCTGGTTTGCCATTAACTGCATGTATTTGTTAACTGTATACTTGTGAGGGTAATGGCAATTTTTTTTTTTCTACAATCATAGTTCAAATTTAAGTCCCTTGTCTAATTCCAAAGCCAAGGTTATCTGTTCTCTATTACTCTACAGGCACAACTTTATTGGATTGCATATTTTCTGAGTTTTTTTTCCCCTTAACAATCATTTCCTATTTGTAATTTTTCTGTAAAACAATAGAAAGAGAAAATACTATATACAAAGATTCTAGGTAAGTGTTTGCTGTCCAAACTTCTTTAGTTGCTTCACATGATTTTGTTTTGGGGAATTTGAAGCTGCTGAATATAATCTATGGGTTAGCACTTTCATCATGTCTCTTTACAGCTTGTTGCTCTCTAAACTGTGCTGACAATGGAAATCAAGCAGTTAGTACTTCTGTGTGTTTACTGGAAAAAGCACCTGGTATTCATTTCATGTCTAGGCTTAGTGCTACTTTGCTGGTTTCCTGAAGTGTTTGGAGGCTCCTAACTTGGTCACTGTATATTTCAGTGGTTACTCTCGTTTTCTAGAATCAAACCCTGTCCCTCATAGCCTTCGTTTTGGGGGGAAGTGTGTGAAGCAGCTGCCTGTTGAAATGCTAGCTGGTTCTTTCTGTAAGCCCCTACTCTTCTTCTCCCCACGTTTGCAGTTACTTTTTTTTTCCTGTTCGCAATAGAAATTGCAGCTCTTGTTAGCTGCAGTTGCACAGTGTTACGCTTTCTTCCTGCTCGCTAATAAATTACTTACGTGAGGTCAAGTTGAGCAGTTACGAAGTGATCATTTAAAGTGCCTGCTTGTTGGATCTTGAGTGTCTGACACTATTTACCTAAATAACTAACGTGTAGAGTCAACAATTCCACTCATCTTCTAGCCAAAAGGAGCAAGTAAAAGCAACTAAAAATAGTTACATTTTATTCTGAATTCCTACCTCTCATTTAGCTTTAACTTATGGCAATTAAATATATAGACTTTTTAAGTGTAAAGAGTAAATGCTGCTGTGATTTAGTACTGACATTTCCTACCATCGTTTTTCAGGGGAAGACGACATAAGAGGGAACATTTTTATTTCTCCTCTATAACAAGTCCATCACGATGGTTTCCAGAGAAACACTTTGTTTTTAAATTTATTTATTTTTAGCTTGAACCTTATTTTGTTACTCATATCACTAATGCCAGTGACACTGTTTTGTTTCTCTGGGTAGCGTCTTGAATCTATTGCAAATAGAAGGTTCATGGTGCTAAGTAGTCAATTGTTTTTTCTTCCTCAGAGAGACCTTAATGCTATTAATCATAACGTTAATATTTTCTTATAAGAGTAAATAAAAAAATATTTCAAGAGCACTGCTTTTCCTTTTTTAATCAATTATATTTAATACTCAGCTATAGAAACAGCAATTCTAGGCAAATTTGTTAAAATCCTTAAATTCCCCAACCCTGAAAATTGTGGTCCAGAAAACAATGGTCCCTTCTATAGCACCTCATATGAAATTTCCTTTATTTGATCCATTTCTTCTCAGATGCATAGAGTTCTGAATTAAGAAGTAAGAGTAGTAATCATCCATCTTGTCCTTGATTGAAAATAAAACCTCCAGAGACTAATACAATTTGCAGCCCATTTTATGTTAATCTCTAGGATGATCTCAGCAAATTTTAGGTTACTTTATAAACACAGCTTCTAAATAGCACACGCACACACTGTGTTTATTACCTTTTTCTGTGGGGGACTGTGTTGGTGGTGGACCAACACACAAAGTTATCAGAAAAAAAAACAACTACCTCATATAATTTGATGTGATGTCTGGTTTCAGTTACGGAGTTTTGAATATCATTTATCTTGCATGGAACTAGTCATTATGCTTTCTCTGTGCTATTCCAGGAAAAGTATCTTGAAGATGTCACAGTCCAAATGAATTGGATTTTGTGAAAAATTACAAGAGTGAATGCATGTTTGCAGAACAAGTCCAGCCATCTTCTATTTCACCCTCAACCTATTAATAGCATTTGTTCAGTAAGCAGAATTTGCTTATATAAGTTGCTAAACAGTAACAATATGCAAGGAAATGAGTAAATTAAATGGAAGTTCCCCTGCCCCTCTCCAATAGGATGAAGAAATGGAGAGCTCATTTTAGTGATTCTTCCAGTACAAAATTTTTCTGCAATAGCCAGAGTTAATAAATAATAAAGTGTCTGGAACTGTCTACACATCAGAAAGTTCTCTTAACAGAAAAATATCTGAGTATTTTTTCATTCACTGTAGTCATTACTTAGAAAAGAAAGCATTTTTTCTTAGTTTTAATTTGAATAGCATGGAAAAGTTGTTTTATATGGGAACTAGAAATTTGCCAAGATGTTTCCTAAAATGGAGACTTAATGTTTCTTCCCCATATTCTAACCAAGAGGAACAGTGGCTTTGATGTCTAATTTCCTTTTGCTTTAAATTCTGTTTAGGTTCAATACTTTAATTTAACAAAATGATTATTCTTGCCCTGTGCTTCATTTCTGAGAAGAAAATGCTTTTTCTTGATGCCCACTTGCACACAGTGTTTTTGAAGGTTCCTATTTGTTTATGTGCCAAAGGACACAGACAACAGAATTTCTTTTTTGATTTCTCTTGGAAGTGAACCAAATCAAGGCTTCCTGAGGTTAGAACAATGTCAAGGAAAAGTGCGTTAAAAACCTGAAAAAATATTTCTGAATTTAAGCCTATAGTCATCTCTCTCTCTATTCCCTGATTTCAAATGAGCTATTTTAGATGAAATCTACCAAGAACAGAGAGGAGCTTATTAGAGAGAATTCAAATATTGCTTTTCTTTACATGAATCAGTGTCCAATTGTGTTAGAGCTCTATGCTGGGGTTGAAGAATTAACCTTTTCAGAAATCCATCTGTATTTAAGTTTCTTTGTAAGAAGTTCTGGAAAATATTTCACAGGGCATTAAAGCATGCTTTTTTCTTTTCTCATGGCTGTAGTAATTCTTCGATGTCCTTGCAAAATTCTGGGCACTTTTACCTCCTCAAGGATGTTACCTGGTGACCATTAAATCATTAGAATAATTTCCTCTTGAACTGGAGAAACCATTTGTGTTCCCCGTGTATTATGTAAACCATTTGTGTTCCCCGTGTATTATGTACTGTAACCTCTAATGTTGCTGTGCACTATGACAGACCTGCTTTGTGTTACCCTACAGCTGTAGCAGTGGTTCATCAACAGATTTTTGTTGTAGGCACGGCATGCCTGCAGTTGCTTTGGTTTTGATAACCAAAGTGTTACAGTGGTGGTAATTTCATGTATGTTTTGAGTGGGGTGGGAAGAAGAAAAGTAAGATTTGCTACAGATCATAGCAGCACAAAAAAAGTTGACAAAAAAATAATATATATATATATATATATATATATATATATATATCTTTTCTGTGGCTGTGTGACACTTCCTGGCTACACGAGGGTATTGCTGCCTTCAGAGACGTTCTGTACCGGTAGCAATAGGTGATTATTTCTGAACCATGCTTTTGGGTGAATGTTGTTCCTAACCTTAATTAAAGGCTTTATTTAGATATCATAGACAGATGCTTTAATGCATTTGAAATTACTTGAGAGAGAATATGTATAAATGTAAGGCAAAATTCTCGCTGGATATGAATGGATATATTTAGTGTAGCTAGTGAGAAAAGTGTTTTATTAAGGGCTAGGCACATGTTTACTTGGGGGTAAAAGGAACATTTAAAAAGTAATCTCAGCTCTCAGGCCAGACTTCCCTTTGACAGCAGCAAAAGAAGCTTATTTTTCCCTAGATGATAGGTTTTGCACTGAGGAAAAAAAACTTCAGTCTTGTTGAGTGCAGATTCAATTGGCACTGTGTGCCAATTCCCAGAGGCAGGCTGTCTTGGAGCTATGTCTGTTGCCTCTGGGACTGTTATTTGTATAGCAGTGGGCTATCCCTAATTCTTCTGTAAGAAACATTTACATTGAGGAAGTCATTGCTAACCATCCTTGTGGTTCAGTAATTGTTTAAAAATTTATTTAAAAATGTATTTACAGTTGACAAGTATACTTTCAACCTATTCCCTATGACAATTAATTGTTGCAATGATTTACTCTCATCTCTATCTCTTCTGTAATGTTCTTTTCCTTTTTTTTTTTTCTTACTTTTGTCTTAAAACAGTGGCTAAAGTCACATGTGCTAGTGAGTTTTTTTATGAAAAACTAACCCCAAATTCTGTTTCTAATCTTCATCAGTCATCAATGTCTAGGGAAGGATATAAAGGCAAAACCTGGCCAGGGTTTCCCCATGTACTCTGCTACTTTCCAGTGTTCTCCAGCACAGTGATTTCCTGTGCTTTTCTAAACCTTTTATCTTTTTGTTGTTGTTGTGTTTTTTTTTTTTTCCAGGGTTTCTTCAAATAATTCTTTGATATATTTTTTTAAGTAACATTGATTCATATAAAAAAATTAACTCTTCATCAGTTTATTGTATTTATCATTCTTATTGTTTTATTATAGCTTATACCTACTTTCTTTGTAGAAATATGTGGAATTCAGAGTGATCATCCATAATTCCTTGGACGCCAGAATGTTGTGACTCTTGCCATTTTCCATTTCAGTGCAACCAATGCTATTCTAAACAACTTTCCTCCTTTTCCTTACCTGCCTCCCCAAACACAGGCAGTGTACCACTTTATACTAGCATGTACTTTGATTCTGGACTGTTTTGCCTGAAGGCAGGATTTTAATGGTTGTAGCTATTAATATCTTCTATTAGTAGTAGAAGATTGTAAAAACACAGATAGCTATATTTAAGTTGGCTTTTGTATGTGTTAACACCCAGGAGAAGTCCTTTCATATTATCTGGTTTCTACTCACTCCATGCCTTCAAAATAAATTATAGATGAATGTTATGCTCTGACCGGGGTCAAATAAATAGGATTTAGGTCCTGGCACCTTGTATATGAAACTAATTATTGCTTGTTTTGTCTTTTTTCTTCTTAGAGTCTTTCATCCTACTACAAAGGAGGATTTGAACAGAAAATGAGTAGGCGAGAAGCAAGTCTTATTTTAGGTGTAAGGTAGGTGTGTTGCATTAATGTGTTTTTGTTTGGTGAGTGAATGAAGAAAATGCATGTTGCAAGAATGTGGAATACTCCGGCCAAAATCATATATTTTTTTTTAAAGACATCTAATGGCTTAAACCATTCTAATATTCTGCTTAAGCTAGAAAGCAAAAAATAAATAGTGATGGAACATGCGACTTACGTTTGGCTTGAAGGTATGACAACATACTGCATTGGAGAATTAGTGCTCTTAAAATAATCAGAATAGCACATACTGTGCTAATTAGTGCAATCACATGGCTTGGTTTCCAATAAAAACCCTGATATGAGCAATATTGTAGATTATATTGATAAATAAGGAAAACAAATCAATTTTGCTCTTTTTTTTGTCAGTATTTTTTTTTCTTCTCCCGACTCTTCAATTTGTATGGATTAAGAGTTACAGCATACTCCAAACAAAAAGTACATTGAGAGACTTGTCATTTAGAGTGGGTATAGCAAGTCATTTCCAGGCTGAGGAATCAATGGATTTTCAAGTGGATTTTTTTTCAGAAACATGGATGGCCAGTGGTAGCACATGTTTTAGCAGGTTCTGTAAAGCAAATGGTGAGTTTAAAGGCTCTCCAGATGAGAGGAGCAGATCTGACCTTAGGTAGTAGATATCCTATTTCTGGTTTAGATTGGTTCTGAATTCTAAGATTAGGAAAAATAAAGAGGATGGTTTTAATTATCTCCAGAAGAAATTATTTCAGGTGGTGAAAATTGAGACTTAAAATCTTGTTTGTGTGCTATTTGTGTTTACTTCTAACATAATGGAAACCATGGAGATGTAGCATTCATTTCAAGAATTTGTAAAATAAAAAACTACATTTGAAATATTTTGTGCTTGAACACTGAACAGGAGATTTATATGAATGCTATTCAGAAATATTTCCTTTGACCTTTATGTTTGATAATGTATTTACATTTTCACTTACTTTATAAGGGCAGATTCAGTCGTGTTGCAGAGTAGCACACTGCAGCTCATTAAAGTCTGTTTACAGTGGTAATGCTTAGTCTGAACACTGCTCATGTACATGCCTGAAGTTTCTTCACATCTGAAGTCAGTCCCTTATTAATTTTTTTATTTTAATAGCTTGAGTCTGCACAGGGAACAGTGACACTGCTTGATGTGTTTGGGCTCAGGCTTGCAAATACCATTCTTAATCAGATATAAGGAATGTTCTTAATGTTTAAAGAATTGAGCCTTTAATTGTGTAGCTGCATGGCTAATACCTTTATAGGAAGCCTTCACATTGTTTGAAAACACCTTCGTAGACCAGTTTTTAACTCAGTATTACATGTATAAAGGTGCCATTTAAAAAAAAAAAAAAAAAGAAGTGTGTTTTAAAGTATTATGGAAACTGCCAAGCTATGAATAAACTAGATTTTTGTCTGGGCATTGATCTTATTTTTGTAGCTTTTGTCTTCTGTGTCTTCACTTCCAAGTCATGTTAAATTTGGGGGCAGAGACTTTGTTCATTATTTTAAGTGCTCAGTATGTATGTGGGCACTCTGTAAATAAAGAGGCATGATAAAGGTGAACATACAATGGCAGCTTTTACATTTCAAGTACATTGGCTCTTTACACGTTCCAGATATTATACTCCAATAGACATTTTCTAAGATTGCAAGGTTTTTGACAGAAACATGTATGTGCATTGTTTATATTTAAACTATGTAAATGTATCCAAAGCTACAGAGTACTGTATTAAAAATACCAACTATTTTCAAGTTTTATTATTAAGCAGAACAGATTACTGAAATTCAGTACAACATGGCAATAATTTTTAACAGCTATATACCCTCTAGGAGGAACTGCTGGTGGGAGAGATGGGGAAATGTCTGAGATGAGATAGAAAGTGAAAATGTTAGGAGTGTTATCGAAGCATTAGATTTGCCAGTATAAAATAATTTTGCCTATGGATGTCTTAAGTATAATGGCTTACTACTATCAAATCCCTGCTGCTGAATTTCTGAAGTTAGAAAACGTCTGATGAAAATTGTAAGTTAAAATTCTAGATAAAAATTAATAAAATTATCTATATCATACCATTTCTTCCACGGAACGAGATGCAAAATATTTCTTTCCAAAGAAAGTGTTTGTTAATGTACAAAATGAATTACAATAATTATGCATTAGTTGAAAATGTTTGTTGTGATTTTTAAAACATGAATGACTTAACAGCTTTTTTTTTTTAAGGTTACATAAAAGAACATGCACTAAATAAACAATATTTAAGGTTTGGTAGTTTTGATTCTTTTTTTTTTTTCCTTGTGTTTTATTTTTCATTGTAAACACAAGTATACTGTATGATTGTAAGGCCACTCAAGTTGGGAGAGACCTCAGGAGGGCTCTAGTCCTTTCTGTTGCTCAAAACAAGGTTGCTCAGCTCTTTACCCAGAGGGTCTTCAAAGATGCTCTGGGCAACCTCTGTCACTGTTGGGCTGTCCTGGTTGAGCAGAAAGTATCGTGTCTGGTCCAAACCTCTCATCTCACTTTTTGCCCATTTTCTCTCACCCTCCCACCCTGAGTCCCTGTGGAGGGCCTGGACCCATACTCTTCCCTATCTCTGTGTAGGCACTGAGGGGCTGCTTCTTCCAGGCTGAACAAGCCCCATTCCCTCAGCCCCTTCTCACAAGGCAAATGCTCTAGCCTCTGAGCAAGGTGGGGCCTTTCCTGAACCTGCTCTGGTTGCTGTACATTTGCTCTGTGCAGGGGTGCAGCATCTGGATGTGACAGAATCATGGAAACACAAGGTTGGAAAGAACCTTGGAAATCTTGGAAAGATCATTTAGTCCAAATGTCCTCCTATCACCAATACTACCCACTAAGCTACTAAATCATATCTCCTAGCAGCTTGTCCAGATGCTTCTTGAACACCGTGAGAGGTGGGTGACTCCACCACGTCCCTGGGCAGGTTGTTCCAGTGCCTGACCACTCTGTGAGAGAGAGAGTTTTTCCTGATATCTAATCCAAATCTCTCCAGGCACAATTTGTGGCCGTTTCCTCAAGTCCTATCATTAATTACCTGGGAGAAGAGGCCAACCCCCTCCTCATCACAACCTCCTTTCAAGAAGCTGTAGAGTGCAATGAGGTGCCCTGAGTGCCCTGAGCCTCCTCTTCTCCAGACTAAACACCCCCAGCTCCCTCAGCTGCTCCTCATAAGACTTGTGCTCCAGACCCCTCACCAGTTTTGTTGCCCTTCTCTGAACACTCTCGAGCACCTCGATGTCCTTCTTGTAGTGAGGGGCCCAAAACTGAACACAGTACTCGAGGTGCAGCCTCACCAAAGCTGAGTACAGGGGGACTATCACCTCCCTGCTCCTGCTGGCTACCCTATTCCTGATACAAGCCAGGATTCCATTGGCCTTCTTGGACGCTTCATGTGCTTGGCTGAGTAGATGGGAAGAGATACTTCTGGCAACCAAGTGACCATGCTCTTGTCCATACTGCCGTGAGGCTGCTGTCCTCCTTTGCTGCTGGCTCATGACCTTGTTGTCCTCCAGGTGTTGTCCTTTCAGCAGAGCTGCTCCCCAGCCTGGCTGTGCAGTGCCCATAGCGCTGTGAGGGGCTCATCCCCGCCAGGTGCCGGGCTCTGCATCTGTGTCCTTGCTGAATTGCATGAAGGGCTCCTGGTAGCTCCTTCCTGCAGCCCACCCATGGCCCCTGAAGGTCAGCTCTGCCCTTAGAAGTGTTCCCAGTGTTCCTGGGGATAGACTTTCCAGCCAGAGAAAGTCTGTGAGGTTAGGAGGTGGTGTTGGGTTAACTCAGGTTGTGAGGTTGTACCAGTTCAATGAAAATGAGATTTTTGACATTAGTTTTTTTTTTTTTCTGATAGCAATTAATCCTTTACATATAAGTCTTTATAGCCAAATAAGACAATGTCAAATTTCATTAGTTTATGAGATACAAACACCACATTTTCAGTTGCTTGTTAGAACAAAACTGCATGATTTTCCATAATATGCAGCAGCAATTTTTCCAGTTAGCCATTTGAATTTCTAAATGTGCTATATCAACTTCCCTTTATATTATTATGATATAAAACTATTATTACAATATTAAGCAACAGATGCACAAATAAAAATATGGGCATCTTATTTTTAGCTATGTGATAATAAATCATTTTTGTAGTTCCAGGCGCTTCACCCTCTGGTTAATTCTTACTTTCTGGATTACTTTGTTCCACTGAAATGTTCTTTTCTTACACAGTTCTGTGAACTATTTTTGTAACATACACTAATTTCCCTGTGACAGAGTAATAATTTGAGGTTGTTTACCTCGGGAGCGTAGTTAGGCTGATACCTTGCGTTCAGACTGTATCTACAAAAAGATTAATTGAATCATCACAGATTAAGAAGCTACCTGAAGTGGAAAATATTGCTTCGTTTCTGCATGCTAACAAATTACGAAAAACTAAACCATTTAAACTGTCCTTTTGCATACCAGAGTCTACTGTGCTGGCATACTGCATCCATAAGTGGTTATTTGTCTGGTAAGGTACATATTTAATTTAGTTGAAGTACATATTTTATGTATCTGTCATTGAAGGAAACAGCATTATATAGCTCTTGTAAATCAACATGTCCCTAAATGCAACGTATTGAACAGCTTTGCAAAAATAACAAATATATTTTTTCACCAGGCTCCAACAGAGAGTATTTATAGCAACTATAAAAATATTTACAGTAGAAAAAATATGATAATATTTAATATTTGTTGTTTTGTCATTGGTCATATAAATACCTCTTTTCTAGGAGGAAAAAATATTTTTTCTGCATCTGATGATAAGAATACCAACTAGATACACCTAAAGCTGCTTTTTTATTTCCCCCTGAATTATGTATTTTAAATCACTGTGGGTGTATTGAGTTTGAAAAAAAAAAAAAGAAAAAGGATGAAGGATGTTTGTATGTGTCAAATACACAGGCTTTTTTTAAAATGTCCTTCCCAGTATCTTGCATGTCTTTTGTTAATAGTTTCCTCAAAGATGCAATTTTATGTTTCGTCCACAAGATGGTGAAAATCTCAAGTTTTAATTATTTTTGAAGCTAGTATAAACTGTTAATTTATAGCCTGAATGCAGTGGCATTTATAGTAAGCACTTCAATTTATTTTTGCAGTCCATCTGCTGGCAGGGCCAAAATCAGAACAGCCCATAGAAGAATCATGATTTTGAATCATCCTGATAAAGGTAAGTAATTCTTTTTTCTTTTTCTTTTTTTAATCAAAGCTGGAAAGGAAGAGGCTTAAATGAGATCTCTTCAGTTTACTGATTGTATAAACAACCACACTGTATGAAGTTTATTTATAGACTTAAGGTTCTGTGCATTGTATCTCAGATAAACTAGACTGATTTCCAGACTTTATGAACTACATCTTTAGTAAGTTGCTCAGCTTTCATTAAGGTTTTCTTGTCTTGTGCTATTTCTGATAAAACTATAAGCTTGTGTAACAGTGCTCCACACTGGTTTACAAGAAGAAAAAAAGAAAAAAACCCTTCTGCAAAATAAGGAAAAATGAGCTACAACATTTTTATATTAAACTCCTGTTCCTGTATTGAAATGGGATGGACCAGTCACGTGTACAAAAGTAACTTTCTGTGGGGAAATGTTCTGCAGGCACTAAGTATGTCATTTTTGAATTTCAGGTTTCCTTGAATTCACTTGGAAAAAACGTAAAGCTGGGCACTGTTGCTTTACTGGCCAGGTTTTTAATGTAAATTTATCTTACAGAAAGGCTATTATTATAACTTTAACTACACTACAGCTGGTTGAGAAAGAAAGCCCATATGTTCATTGCTGTTTTGACTTTAAAATAACAGATGGTGAAGAGTTGCACTGTATTTCAGAAGTCAAAAGGGGAAATCAGAGGGTTTTTTTTTTACATCTTTTTGACAGAATTACAGGGCTCCCTGCCTACACCCCATTTTAAGAAAATGGGAAAAATAACTGACCACTGGCCATGTGAAGTGTTTAGTCAATGCTTTTCTTTGATGTCTTCATCCCTCAATTTAATTCTGAAGTTGTCCTGCTTATTCGATGTCATGCTTTCATTTTTTACACTTTTTTTGTAATGTACAAGCTGCATAAATATAATTTCTTTTCTAGTTTATCTTTTGCATTTTTAATACATCATGATGGTCAAATGCCTCTTAACTGCTAGAGTACCCAGGAGGTCAAAAGATTTTAATAATAAATTTCAAAGTTTTATTGTAGCAGTATTGAGAGACTTGAGCCAGAACCATGAATCTCCATGTGGGTGTTGAGTAGCCCTAAGGAGGCAGTTCCCATTACAAAGATCATACATTTTAACCGACGGCTCTTACAGCATAATGCACCTGCAGCTGGGCACAATGCAGGTTTCGATGGATGTAGTGAGGCCTCCTGTGCGCTATTAGGATGGAGCATTTTCACAGTAGGAACACCAGTTAAAGGGATTTGTGCCTCCTTGCTGCCCCTGCAGCTCTTCTGGCATGGCCAAAAAGAAAAACATTGGCTAATGTCTTCAGCTGCAGAGCTAAGGCCTGGAGTGATCTTGAACGTATGGCATCACAGAGAGATTTGTTCGCGCGTGTATGTATCTTGATTTCTTCTGGCTCTGGTAGCACAGATGTGCTTTTAAAAATAATATCCAGCATTAGAGTGTTATTCCAAAATAATGTTTTACCAGCTGGAGTTGTTTGAAGAAAGAGCAGTAAATACAGATTTTAAAAGTTACATGTTATCTGAGACTCAAAACGTTGAAGAGAACATGATTAGAAATAAATAAGAAATATATAGAAGTTTGCATAATAACATCCCCAGTGAGCAGTACTAAAGTGGTTGCTTATTAACCTTTACTTAGTTCAGTTTAAAAGTGTTTTTATGTTTATATATTGTATGTTATTTTTTATCAGTTAATAATTTTATGAAAGAATACTTACTGACAGAAACAGAGGAAGAGATAAGCCTTTTGGACTTGCCTTAATTATAAACAAACACTTAGGCAATCATGAGATTGAATTTTCTCTCATTGGAGGGCTACAAAATTAATATGGCACTCAAGGATGTAAATGTAGTGAAAACACTTCTAGCAGATTGGAATTTAAGATCTTGCACTGTAGATATGTAGTAAACCAAAGATAAAAGGCAAAGTTAAAAATATTTTGGATACTTGTTTACTGCAGTTTATAGTCTTTACTGTTTATCTTCTTGTCTATTCTTTGAAAGAAGCAATACTCAACCAATGTAGCAAATCCTGGGTAGAAAGACAATTCTTTTATTATTATTAGTTTTAGTTTTTAGTTTTTATATTTCGATTCTCTACCCTTCCCTGCCTCACTTTGCTCAAATGTGTTTTAGCTATTAGGACTACATTCAAACAAAACCGAAACATGAACAATATACTTGAACTCCATTATTTTTTCCACTTGTTTTATTAGACCATGAACTGACTTTATAATGATCTGGATTGCTGCAGGAATGGCTTTTTGTTTTTGTTTACTCGTTTACTGCTACTACTTCTCTGTTTCTTCTATCACTGTCTTTTATGATGAATGAAAAAATTATTATTGAACAGATGCCTTGGAAAAGGCTGTTCAATGTGCTGAATAGTACTGCTGGAATCACATTTTTACATTAAAAAAAATATATAGGTGTATTCTAGTAAATGGTAAGTTACTGATACAGACCTTGTAATGCTGTTTTCAGTGACTGTAGGCAGATGGTTGGCACTCAGGGGGAGAGTAAAAAAACAAACACAAAAAGATTGCTGAACTGTAATCAAATTGTTAGATGGAGCGTAAAGCAATGACAGTGTTCAGGACTAGAAGTTAGAAGGCATACCATGTTTAAATAGTTTTAATGTGACAGTTTCTGCCTGGTAATTCTGGGCATCTAGAATAGCAGAGGCTTGGTGTGTGTGTGTGTGCATATGCTTAATGATTTTGTCAAAATTATTTATAAAATTTTGCCTCTTAGTTTTTGGGGTGGGTAGGCATAATAGCTATTAGCTTTAGATGAATGTTCGAGACAGCTGACCTTGCATACATTTGCAGCGAAACTGCACTGCAAGTCTAAATCACACCAGTGTGAAATGATTTTAGATTTTGGACTTCTTTCTGAGAAATTGTTTAGCTTTATTCTTCAGTGGCTTCAGTTTTGATTACATTCTTCATGTTCCTTATCAATTAGTTTTCTTCATATCAGTGTCATTTTTTTAATCAGTTGTATGAGAAGGATCTACTTAGGAAGGGGAGCTAATAAAAGCAAGTAATAAGGGGATTCTGTAAGTAAAGCAGTTGATACTGATGTGTAAATGGTAATCCTTTACCTTTTTTCTTCTCAGGTGGATCACCTTACTTAGCAACAAAAATAAATGAAGCAAAAGACTTGCTGGAATCCAGTGCCAAAAATTGAAATCCTAAGCCTTGCATCAAAGGAGATCCAAAAAAAAAAAAAAAGAAAATCAACTTTTACACGTCTTTCTGTGGAAGATTCAATAGATTCATTGTGCGCAGCTACAAGTACATCTACTTGTTCTGCATGGTTTCTTAACACTGCACTGAATGTTTATATTTATTGTCAGAATTAAAGGTGTAAGACTATTTAAAAGCAAACAATTCTATTACAGTTACGTTTAAGATTTAGTGTATTTTTTACTGAATTATGATACATTCCAAGCTTTGAAAATTCTCTTAATGTGTTTTTCTTCCAAAGTAGTTACTTATATGAAACTCTTGGACCTTCTTAAAATTTAAAAAGGTCTTAAATATAGACTTTTCCTTCATTGTTGAAGACAACTGTTGTGAGAAAATCCATGACAGTGTGTTTGGTCACTGGAAGCGTGACAATCCCCATACGGCAAGTTTTCATCATTACCTTACAACTGAATCCATTCCTCTGTGAAATGGTAGGGTTTATTGATGAGTGCAGTTTCAGAGGTGCAACTCAGGGGAGGGGATGAGTAATGGAACTGGGGTTGTTTACTATGGGGAAGAGGAGGCTCAGGGGAGACCTCATTGCTCTCTGTAGCCACCTGAAAGGAAGGTGTGGGGAGCTGGGGGTCAGCCTTCTCTCACAGGTAACCAGTGATAGGACTAGAGGGAATGGCCTCAAGTTGCACCAGGGGAGGTTTAGGTTGAAAATGAGGAGACATTTCTTCTCAGAAGGAGCAGTCAGGCATTGGAACGGGTTGCCCGGGGAGGTGGTGGAGTCACCATCCTTGAGGGTGTTCAAGGAAAGGTTGGACGTGGTGCTTATGGACATGGTTTAGTGGGTGACATCGGAGGTAGGGTGATGGTTGGACCAGATGATCTTGGAGGTCTTGTCCAACCCTAATGATTCTGTGATTCAATGGGAGTAGAGACTGTACTTTCCATTAGCTTTATGTATGGGGCTTAGATATGAAGGAAGACTCTATGTTTTGGTTAGTTCTTTTGCATATTAAAAAAGAATGCTTGAAAATGTCAAATAATTATTGGAACATAGTTTTATTTGAATTTGCAGGGGGCATTCAGTCTGTAGAAGCTGGGGTACTGTGGGGGTTTTCATGGCAGTGGAAGCGAAGGAGGTAGGTCTGCATGGTGTGGAGTCAGATGGATTTTTACTCTTTGTTGTGTAGGTCAGTCCAGTCATATCAGCCTGGAGCAGGATTGATACAGCAGGGAACAAACATGTCTGGATGCCTGATGGCAGTTGCTTTGCTTATTGTTTTGTGTAGACTTTCTGGGTTAGGTATCCAGTAATTCTCACATCTCTGCATTATGCTCCATTTCCCAAAGTATTGTACATACTTCCTTATGCAGCAACTTAGTGCTGGTTTCTGGGAATACTGAAGCCAATGAATCTCTGACTAAAGAGAACAATTTTTAATTGACAGCTGTGAGAAGGTGCTATTTGAGATGCTATTGGCTGCTGCAAATTCCTACCAGTAAGTTGGCTGCAGATGAATTAGCTCTTTTAGAGGACAAAGATGAGATGAGACAGCAGTCTAGTGGATTCAGTATAAAACTGAAAAACTTCCTAGTATCCATTCATACTCATTATTTTAGGTACAACAAACAACCCATTGAAGTGCTACAGATATAAAATTTAGATACTCCCATTCCCTCTGATATTTAGCCAGAGGAAAGTGGATAAGAGCAGTTAAATAATTAAAGCATACAGCTACATACTATACACCAGAACATAAAAATGCTTACCCGCCCAGTGGTGGATAGCTGTATTATTTGGATATTTCCTTGAAAGGATGAAAGAATACGATGACTTTGTGTTGTTGTTTTGGTTTGGTTTTAATATATCAGGTTCCTCCCATTTTATCACAATTCCCTTTCTTTTATTAAGGAGAGATAAAAAAAAGTTTAAGTTGACTCTGACAGCAAATGCTAAATTGAGGTGATTTAGAGACTTTTTGATAATTGGAGTGGACATGCATATTGTATCTTGACTGGATAAAGCAAAAAAGGCTGCAGGGAGAATGGTAATGGGCATACACTATGTACTACAGTTGTGTCATTTAACTAATGCTCCAGTACAAGAGACTGCTTTATTCCCATGCAGTATCCCTAACTGATTTTTCTTGAAAGAGTAGCCACTCATTATTGCTTATTTAAGATTAGTTATTCCTTTCACTAGTATATCAGTATGTATGGGGGGGAGGAGGGGGGAGGAGTTTTTTGCAGGTTTTTGGGAAGAAAGAGGTGGGATTGTCCCTAATTTTATGAATGAGCATAGGTGATCTGAGTCATTGCCCCCAGACCAAAGTTGCTGAGTATGGTAGGTAGCAAAAATGTTCCTTCTAATGATTTTGAACTGACTAGCTGCTGTTTTCATGTGATTGCCTTTTCTTGTTGCTGAGTAAAATGAGGTATAAATAGCTAAAGTATCAATTTAAACAAACGCACTGAAGATGGCTAATCTAGTTATGTTCTTAAAAATTAACATCCCATATCTTTGTAGGAAGTACAGTGTTTATTTTTATCAGATGGTGGTGTTGATTCTTTTCTTCCTGATCTCATTATTCATATCTGATTATTTTGGAAGCAGCAGGTTTTTTTTTTTTTTCTGGTATTCAGTTATGAGAGAGGTTGTCTTCCTTGATTTAAAAAGAAAAGATCCAAGTTCTAGTTCTGCTTTCTCCCTCTTTTCAAGGCAGATTAAAGACAAATTAGGAAATTTGACATATTAACTTTGGCCGGTAGTGTCTCTGGAAGATGCCATACAATGAGTGAAGCTAATGAATGGTGGTGGTAAAAGCATAATAGTTGTATGTCCCGTACTGTAACGTCACACATGCAATAGCATAAATATCCATGGAAGCAACTAATTTTTTCCTTGTCGGGTCACTGGCAAAGCTTATGTTTTACCAAACAAATGATGTTTGGGAGGATGAAGACAGGACAGTGAAAGGAAAGATGTAGTCAAGCAAATCATGTAAATACTGTTCAATTTCTTGTCGCTGACTGTAAATTGTGCAGGCTAAGGAATGTCCTCGGAGGATGCTCACACAGACTGCCATGCAGAACAGCACCTGTGCTTGGTATTTTCATCCTCAGCTGGACTAGGAAGAACAAGACACTACTTCTTTAGTAGCATAGCCTTACATGAATTTAACCTTAAAAATATTCAGCCTCTTGAGACTATTTTGTCAGATGCAAAAGTTATCTGTGTAAGAAAACTGCATAGAATTTGACTTATTCTGAGGAAATTTCTCTTCATCTGTAACTCCAGCAACAAGTAAAATAACTTTAATGTGTGTTTTAATGCTCAGGAAGTATGTATCTATAAATTCTTAGCTTGGGAATTCCCAGGTAGTTTTCTCCTCACATGATAATCACTTCAGAAGCGAGACAGGACTGAGTGCATTCGTTTGTCATTGTTGCAGGTGATTCCCATTTTACTTAATGAAGAACAGATTGCTCATCTGCCTGGTTTTTGCTCTTAATCCATGCGAGTTTAATCTGAAATATCATTCTTTCCTTTGCCCTTGCCACAGGAGACATAAATTCACAGAAAGACTTGGTGAAATCTGGTCATCTGACCGCAAGAGTGCAATTTGCAAACCTTTACTGGCCTAAAATGGGACTTGGGTAGAATCGAGACATACAAGCACAAGGGTACAATTCACAGAACCTTTGTTTGATCTCTTTGGAATTTTAGAAGTAAAAATTTGTGCTCTTGTATGCTTAAATTTTTGCTTCTGCACAGATATCAGACTGCTTCCATCTTGCCAGGTCTTTGCTTATCTTAATGCTCTTCTCACACTTAATCCACAGATGTGGTGTCTGTTGTCTAAGTTCCCTGAAAAACCTGGTCCAGTAGCTGTGGTTAGGGCATTACAAAAGGCAATGTGCCTTCAGCCTTGGTGTGATAATCCTCGTGTCTGGCCTGGTACTCAGATGAAGCTGGTGATTAGGCTGGGCAGGGGAGGTGATGGTGCTTGTCCCACTTATTACTGAAGTTGTCTCTCTGCAGAACAGAAAAAGCATAAAGTCTGCAAGATCCAAGGAACAGAGTAGTGAGCTCCAGGCCTCACTTCTTACCGAAGATGTTCACAATCAAAAGTATTGTTAACTTCTTCAGGAGCATCACTTTCTACATATTGGGCTTTAGGATCTTTCATTTAAATCACACTCATGTGAGTTTGTCTGTCTTTCCATCCTTGACAAGCAGCACAGTAGACTGGCAGTAAATTTCCATCTGTAGCCTCCAGAAGTTTTTAGTTGAATGGTGATAAAATTAACATTTTCCTTTGGTCATCAACACAGCTTTTGGCATGGAGGTTGCCAAGACATACTTATGTGTGAATCAGTGATGCCAGCACAATCTTGGGACTTTGAACTTTGTCATTTCAACAACTGCTGTCAAGTGACAGAATGTGTGCATATGTACATGTATGTATAAACACACATGTGTATATGCATATACCGTTTCTCAAGATCCTCTAAGGAATTGTGCACCAATAGTGTAGTGCACTTTTAAAAATATTTTTCTTTTTTTTTTTGACTGTATTCATTTTCCAAATCAGGTTAAGGTTATTTGAGAGTGAGAAAAACTTTCATCTTCCCTGCTACATGCAATTCCTCCCACACCTCTCATTTTTTTTAAAGACAAAAAATAAAAATAAAAATGGCATTGTAAGTTGCAAATCTCAATTATTGTTGCATAAAGATGAAGCCTTTTTTTTTTTTTTAAAAAAAAGTCACCACCCAAAACATATCTAATTTATATTTTTTATTCAGTTTCTTTCTACCCAGTTTTGCTCTGATACGAGCACATACTTAATGTGGTTAAGTCTTTCAAAGAAATTATGGCACTGTTTCTGCCTCCCCCCAAATACTGTAATTCTATAAGCTTTTTTTTTTTTTTTTTTTTCCTTTTCAGATGCATGTTCCCAACCCTTTTAAATAAACAGAATAGCAAAGTTTCTGGAAAACAAAACAAAAAAAGTAGAGCTTTGTTGCCCAAATAAAAAATTAAATTTGCAAATACTTAAAACTTCATGTAAATATATTATTTGTACTTTCTCCCATTTTATACGTTTGTTCACTTGCTCAGGGCACTGAATACTACTAGGGAGGGAATTTTAGATCAGTCTTACTGACTGTTGGTGATCCAGGAACCATGAGGTGAGAAACTCCTCTCTGATGAGTAACCTGAATTATTAGCCAAGATAGCAATAAGCATACTTCATTTAATACTAAGAAGTAACCAAACTATATTTAGAATGAGGAATATCACTTTGACAGTGGTAACCCCATCACATTAACATTCTTAAGATTCTTCAGGAGGTAGTCATAGTACACAGAATAATTGCTGTACAGCTTGATATGACATTAAAAACCACCTACTGTGCTATTACGGTTTCCTTATTTGTATACTAACTTATACAAGGAGAGGTTAATTAGTTTTTTAAATATAGCAGATATTACATATAATAAACTCCAGTTTTAAATAGTTGAGAAGTTCCTCTACAGAATGATTCCTCTCTGAAATGGATGTATGATTTAAACATCACATGAAGCCTGTTTCTGGATATAGCGTTTTTTCCTGCCCATTGGAATTGACGTGGGCACCGTGAGTGTTCATTATGTGCTGGTAGGTGAGTGAGAAGCTTGTCTTGCAAAGAATGGTGGAGTTCCCAAACACTGTAGTGAATAATATATGATGCGAGAAACCTCAACAAAAATCCACTGAGCAATTCCGTGGGTAAAAAGTTGGTAAGCATCGAATTTGCAGATGACACCAAACTGCAGGAACCAGTCAATACTCGAGGGCAAGGCTGACCTTCAGGGGCCATGGGTGGGCTGCAGGAAGGGGCTGCTAGAAACCCTTCATGCAATTTGGCAAGGACACAGATGCAGAGCCCGGCACCTGGAGAGGAAGAGCCCCTCACAGCGCTATGGGCAGTGTATGGCTTGGTTGGGGAGCAGCTCTGCTGGAAGGACAACACCTGGAGGACAACAAGGTCATGAGCCAGCAGCAAAGGAGGACAGCAGCCTCACGGCAGTATGGACAGGAGCATGGTCATTTGGTTGCCAGAAGTATCTCTTTCCATCTACTCAGCCAAGCACACCCAGGTGCTGCACCTCTGTTCTAAGCAACAGACAGACTAGAGATCTCCTTAGGTCCCTCTCAACCTCTGTTGCCCTATCCTATGGCAGACGTATAATTGTACAACCATCTTATCTGGGAAGTACCCTGTAACAATGTCTGTGGATAGTTTTTTTTTCCACTTGCTTTTTGTGAAGTCCAAAGTACAACATTTGTGGCCTACTGTGAGCTTAGAACCGTAGTTAAAAGTCTTGAATGTTTGGAGAGCTGCAGAGGAGCTGAAGCTTGGTACTGTGATACAACTCCTTGGTGGTACTGGTGAAGACTGACCCCATTGTTGGTGTGGCTGGTCAGGTCAGTCCTTTGTCCTTATTACCAGGAGGGGGAAAGCCTTCCAGTCTCCCCTGGGCTGAGAGCAACACATTCAGCCTTGTAAAACTGCCAGTAGCCTAAACAGACAGAAATCTCCTCAAATCATGAGTACCTTGTTAGTGGGTTCAGCAACCGGCCAGCCCGTAATTGTTCAGTGCTTCTCTGGCTGGCGTCAGTGGGAATTACTGCGGTATGCATTGCTGTAGGGGACAAATTGATCAGCTAAGAGAGGCTTAAAGATCTGAGTGCTGAGGTTACTGACAGCAGCACAGGTTGCCTGAATTAAGTAGAGGGATACAAGATTCCCAGTTAGGCTTTCTTTAGCCGCAGCTAGGGAAGAAGCAGCAGGATCCCCATTTGAGAATTTGTTATGTTGCTGCTGATCTGAGTACGTGATTTAACCACCAGCCAACATCGCTCTGAACAGAACATAGATACCATGGGGTCTGAAATACCTGAGAGAGAGCCAGGTGCTGTGCTACAGAGCAACATCTGCAATGTGCTTACGTGCTTGGTTGGCATCTCCATATGCTGATACTGCACAACGAAGGATTTCACCCTTTGGTGAGTCAGCTTAGGTCTTTTCCACCACCCCCTTCATTAAGCATACAGTCCTGCAGATGTTTTCGGGACTCCTGTCATCCCTTCAAGCGATCTTAGTAATGGTGAAAATGCACTTGCTATCAGCCTTTTTCTCGGTGCAGCCACTTTACCTTCTGTCTTCAATAATTCATAAGCTTGCAGGAGGTGCACCAAAGTGATTTTAGCTACCTCCAACTTTTTTGGACAGAAGGATAATAAAAATGATTTCACGGTAACTAAAGTAAGTCAGTTCATTGGTGAAAGCACTTAAATATAACTTATTAGCTATTCAAGAGGAAGGTTTCACTAAAGGTACAATGCATTTATGTATTAAAGTGCAGCTCAACTCCTGAAAAAATGCCTACGTAAATAAGCACTTGTCACATCCTATTTTTGTTGATCTTTTTTTCTCCTTCTAAATTTGTTTTCTGCTGTTAGCTGTATTGCTGTCATGGTTTTAACCCTGAATTGGGCAGGTCCTAGTCCTTGTGGGATTAATTGCCAGTGAGTTACAGTTGTGTGAGTTGCCACTGATGAGGCAGACGGTGCTACAGGCATTTGCTCAAGACAGAAAGCCCAAGTCAGTGTTACCCATGGTGCAATATGACCGCAGAAGCATTATTCAGTGAGGGGGATGGAAAGATCAGGCTGTTGTCCAGATTTGTAAGTCTGGGGAAAAAACTGTTAACAGAGAATCCAGAGAGAAATCCACCAAATGTCTTCAAATGTTAATTTCCACAGGACTTAACTGTAGAGATGCCAGTATGTACAGTTGTGGGTCCAGAATCGCTTTGGCTCCAACAAAACTCATAGCTCATCTAATTTTCTAGTTTTATTGGTATCTGTAGGACATCAGGGTGGTTAGCACTAATGGGCTTATTTCTTCTAACATGCAAAGGCAGAATGTAGTTTTGGGAAAAGAGAGGTTAAAACAAGCAAATACATAGCTGCAGTGCATTTCAAAGCTGAGGTGAGGAAGCAGCTGTTGAAGGGTTTCTAGAGTACGAATTTGACCACAGACATTGGAATTCAAGTTACTCAAAAGTTTGTCTCTTTTTATCTGTTTTGGATCTGGCTGTTAGCACCTTGGTATTTGTATAGAAAGAATACTTGATAGCACAATCACCAAAGCAATAAACAGCCTTACAGAGGCATAGATCTTAAAGTGACTTCTTCAAGTGGAATCTTACTTTAAGCACGATTTCAATGTCACATATCATAATTGCATCTAATATTAGAGACTGACTTAATGCAACACAATGTCAATGACAATATAAAGGCAATCAGGAACAGAGAAGATTGCTTAAAAATGTCTTGGGGGATGGAAGGATTACACTATAATGAAGTCTTCTGTAGACTTTATAAGTCTTCTTTTTCAGCAGCACTCAAAGGGATTTTTTTTTTTCTCCTAAGTTTCTGGACACTTTATCCATGCTTCCATTTTGGTACTGGAATCTGCCTGGAATTTATAAACATGATCTATTTTTGGTATTTTTTTCCCTTCCTTACACGTGTGAATCTATCTACTGCTAAGCACTGAAGTTGCATATGTAAAGCTGGTTAGCAAGTTGATTAGAGTACCAACTGCTGAGAATTAAATGGGAAAGGGCTCTCTTTCCCACTCCACTTTCTCTGCCTAGTGATAAGGCTTAGAAGATATGAACCTAGATTCTTATGGCTCTATCAGAGGCTGAAGCTGGAATGAAAATGGCATACCTCTTCCTGAGCATCTAGGAATCTCTATCAGATTTTCTGTGGACAGAGGTTGCAGTAGCATGACCTGCTTATACCAAGTTAAAATATCATTGCAGCTCCTGAAAGCACCCTTGGTTTATTCATGGTTCCCCCTTGCATTAGGGCTTGTGATGGGGCTTTAATTTCAACAAATCTTATAACTGCACGGTCTCTGGCTTGCACTGACATTAATGAATAGGGACACACACACAGGTGCTGGAGAGGAGTAGCCTTTGACTGTGGCATGTCTTAGACCCATTTATCATAGAATCATAGAACAGCTTAGGTTGGAAGGGGCCTTAAAGATCACCTAATTCCAACCCCCCCCACCATGGGCAGGGATGTCACCCATTACATCAAGTTGCTCAAAGCCCCGTTGAACCTGGCATTGAACACCACAGCATCCACAGCTTCTCTGGGCAATCTGTTCCAGTGCCTCACCTGGCAGTGAGTACTGAAAGGCCAAAATGAGGTCTCCCCGGAACCTTCTCTTCTTCAGGCTGAACAGCTGCAGCTCTCTTAGCCTTTCTTCACATGAGAGATGCTCCAGCCCCCTGACCACCCTCATGGCCCTCCTCTGGCCCCGCTCTCACAGCCCCACACCCTCCTTGTGCTGGGCCCAGCCCTGGACGCAGCACTCCAGGTGGGGCCTCACGAGGGCAGAGCAGAGGGGCACAATCCCCTCCCTCCCCTGCTGCCCACCCCTCTGGTGGTGCAGCCCAGGATGCAGTTGGACTGCTGGGCTGCAGGCACACACTGCTGGCTCCTGTCGAGCTTTTTGTCCACCAGAACCCCAAGTCCCTCTCTGCAGGGCTGCTCTCAGTGAGTTCTTCTCCCAGTCTGTGCTTATGGCTGGGATTGCCCCAGCCCAGGTTCAGCACCTTGCACTTGGACTTGTTGAACCTCACTGGGTTCACGTGGGCCCACTTCTCCAGCCTGTCCAGGTCCCTCTGTATGGCATCCCTTCCTTCTGGTGTATGACTGCACCACTCAGCTTAGTGTCATCTTCACACCTGCTGAGGGTGCACTTGATCCCACTGTCTATGTCATTGATAAAGAAGACATTGAACAGCACTGGTCCCAAGACAGATTCCTGAGGGACACCGCTCATCACCAGCCTCCACCTGGACATGCAGCCATTGGCCACCAATCTCTGAGTGTGTCCTTTAAGCCAATTCCTTGTCCACTTTCACTCTTTTGAAGGTCATGGTCCTGACATTGCTCTTTGCCAGGCCCATATTCCTCGAGACCACAAACTCAGCCAGGGCGTGCTCACTGCAGCCCAGACTGCCTCCAGTCTTAACCTCTTTAATGAGTTCATCCCCACTGGTGAGCACCAGGCCCAGTAACGCTTCTCCTCCAGTTGGGTTGTGTCATACCTGGACCAGGAAGTTATCCTGAACACACTCCAGGAGTCTCCTGGATTAATGCCAATCACAAACGGACAGCTTATGCGTTCTTCAGGTCAGTGATTTACCACTATTTGGCTGTATGATCTCTCCCCTGATTTCATTCCCCCCACCAAAGCAATAGATGCTTGTCTCTTTATGCTCAGCTGAAATTTTGAAGTGACAAAACCCAGAGACAGAACCTTACAAAAGTTATTTAGCCAAAGCTAATGAATAGCCTCTGCAGAGGTTAATGTGGTTGCAAAAGTGAGCACAAGAAGGAGGTGTCAGACTTCAAAACAGAGAAGTTTGCCGGGGCTTCTTTTACTCTTTTGAACAGCTTCCTACAAAATCTGGACAAAGAAAGGCCAAGCCAGAGGTTCAGGCAGCAGCTGCTGTTCTCTTGTCTTCTTGGTTTGTAATAAAAGCCAGGTTGCTGGCGCTGAAGCTGAGGAAAGCTTTAAAGTGACCCTCCTGCAGTCTAACAATGACTGCATTTTCAGGAGTTCATACAAAAGATACAAATTCCCTGCTTGTTTCAGTGGGCTTCAATTCTATTAACGCTTTGAACATTGGCAGTGATAACTATTCCTAATTACTCCTTCAGTAAAGGAAGGAAGGAAAGATGCAAAATTATTTTGAATGAGTGATGAAACTGCCATCCTAATAAGTGCTCCAAGAGCTGCAGAGACTTGCTCCACTGGGACCTGGCTGACACTTTAGCTTAACACTTGAGAGTTTAAATGACCTTACAGAATTTAAATTACCTTATGCTACTTCAGTGCTAGCTGCCAAGCAGACGGTGCTTTGGAAGTGTAACCTGGTTATTCAGGTTGACTCGAAGCTTAGCCACAAACACGCGTTTTTTTGTTGGATTGGGAGTAGAGGCAGGGAGGGCACATAATTTTGTTCCATATCATCAAAGTCTTATTTCAAAAGCCTGTCCATGGATAACAAGAAAACAGAAGAAGCAATGTTTGTTGAGGGATCTTTGCTGCCTGATTAATTCCAGGTTTCAGGATGCCAACAAGGTGAGGATGCTGAACTCATAAGCAAATGACTTTACAGCCCTGAAAATGAGTCTTCTGATACAAGCTGGTGTTAGCAGTAGCCCCTAATAAACACACAAGCCTAGTCTTTTAAAGCCCAATTTAGAAGTTGAAACACAGTGACTCAAAAGTTATTAATGATACCAACTGCTGGCCCACAAGATTCCAGACCAAAGAAGAAAAGAAACAGTAAGTGAACACTTACTGTGCACTGGAACAGGCTCCCCAGGGCAGTGGTCACAGCACCAAGCCTGATAGAGTTCAAGAAGCATTTGGAGAACACTCTCAGATATGTTGGTCTGATTTTTGGGTTGTACAATGTGGAGCCAGGAGCTGAACTCAGTGATCCTTGTGAGTCCCTTCCAACTTGGAATATCCTGTGATTCACTTACAGAAAAGGGGAAAAATACGATATCATTAATTAACGATATTACCTGAAATTCAGAAAAAAGTGTGAAGATAAGTGCTTTAATTTTTTTTTTAAATGACTCAATGTTTTATAAAAATATGGAGGTGAAATGACTTCACAAAAGACAAAAGTATCTTTTCAACTAAATAACTCATCCATGCTTGGAAAAGCTACCCTCCGATTCACATATTCCTCTACTGCATCAAACTAGCAAAGGATGATAGTGATTCTGATTGCAAAGATCTAGTTTCACTTCAGTAAATACAAGTAAAAGGAAGAATGCAGCTGTTCTGTCAACCTCTGAGTCTTCCTTTTGTATCCCTGCTTGCATTTGTGAAAAAGCATCAAAAAGCTCTAAATGCTCTTCATCTCCAATGCCTGGTAGCCTACAGCTATACTGATAGAGCCCACTAGAAAGCAAGCTGCCTTACTTTTGTTGCTGTATGAAATACTTGGCTTTTATTTTTATTTTTTATTTTTTATTTTTTTCTGCAACCAGCAAAAAGCTAATGCCTCTGACTGACAGAAAAGATTGCCTGATCCTCATTGCCCTGCTTCTGCCACCAATGCCCAGGGCTGAAGAGAATTTTTAAGAGCGTGAAAGGCAAACTGAACATAACTAGGCACAGGGTTTGTGTTTGGATTTCTTTTTCCTGAGGACTTTGTTTCACTTCCTTTCATCTCACATATTATTTCTAGGCTTGAGAGGGAGGGAAAAATAAGTGTTTGTTGTTCTTTTGATTTTTTTTTTTTTTTTTTAAGAGAAATTCTCCTCTCCCTTCAAAAGGGATTGACGTGGTGGACCACGCTCCGAGGGAGATGTCTCTTCATTTTTCTTTTCTTCGCCACAGTGCTGGGCACCTTTGTCAAGATGCAGAAAACCTGTTCCTAGTTAAGTAGTGTGGCAACAGCTGCATATACCTGGAAATCCTTAAGAACCCATTTCAAGTTACAGAAGGTGAAACCCACAAAAATTAGGTGAGATTTAAAGCCAGGACATCTCTCATATTTTATGTCATTTGAATGTGAATAATGAAACCCAGCAACCATCATTCTTGACTGTATAAAAAGTGTGCATGAGCAGGTAAGCACTTTAAATAAGAAATATAGTGCCAAAGTCATCTCTGTTATATAATGTCCTCAAATTCACTGGAGTTATAGTAGGAATTAATTTGCTTCATAATGTTTGAAGACTGGAGGAAAAATAAGTTAAAGCTTCCTGCCAGAAATTCCAATCAGCTTTGAAGAGAAGAGGTGAATGGATACTATTAAACATAAATTAAAAAAAAAAAAAAAAAAAAACACACAAACAAAACAACAATGGCAAAAAAAAACAACAACTCCTTTCAAGTGCTCAAAGGCTTAACATTTTTCATCCATTTTTCCTCTGCGTACAGTTGTTCTATGTGAAAGTTTTACTAACACAAACAGTCTGTATAAATGAACTTTATAGCCAGGCACAAGTGTTAAAAGAAACATTTTTTTTTTTTTTTTTAATTCATAACAGCATTTGCAAGAATTGTGCAAATATATATCCACAGAGATAGTGGCAACAGAAGAGCTATTGTGATTAAACTCAGCTCAAATATTCTGCTATAACTACTTGTACAACTACAGAGTAAAAAGAAACAGTAGTGAAATAAATAGAAGAAAGGAAATTGCAGTCTGCTTGTAGATATATTTTGAGAGCAGAAATAGGAACTAATTTGAACACTTGAATTATTCACCATGAATTATTCTCTTATTTCTGCTGAGGATTTGGTCCATAATAATGGTCTAAGATGAAGAACTGATGTGCTGTTAGAAAATGTGTGCTGTCATTTGAAACCTATTCCAATCAACATGGAAGTATTTTAATTTTTTCTAAACATGTCATTTATGAATTCTGTGGCCAGTTGCCTGATGACAAGAGAGAAACAGAAAACCTTGATGATTAAGCTATTTCTGAGTACAGTACAATAAATTATTCAGCAAAACAATTGCAGCATCTATAAAGGCACCAAGCCTTAGTCTCTGGCCTGATGCTGTAATGAAGAAAATGCAATCTTCTGCATTGTCCATCTCTGACAGATTCCTTTTTCATGACCATAATTAAAAAAATTACTGAAATTGCTTCAGTATTATCTTTCAGGGATTGGGCTTTACCAATCTGCTGAATAATTTACACTGAAGTGAGTGGTTTTTCTAACTACTTTTGACCTTTAAGGTGAAATAGCCTCTCACATAGTCTTCAATGCAAATGTTTATGGCTGCTAAACAATTTTCCAATGCAGCTGGCCATTTTTATATCTTGAAAAACTAGTAATGATACAAACAGTTGATTATGGTTTACAATGGCAATAAACCGCTCAGTATTGGTTGTTACCAAAATAAACTGCCATTCTGTTAAATGTTAAATAACAAGTCATAAACTGCTGAAAACAACCAATTTCTTGTGGACTATTGCCTGAATAAATTTCAGCAGGAAGTGCAGATCATGAAGTTGTGAGCAGTGGATCAGGCCTAGTGAAATGTTATATATTTCAGAAAGCTGAAGGATCTCCACAACACAATGCAAACAGCAATGTACTTTAGACAAAGAAAAATTAAATTCTCTACTACTTTTTAGTAGACTGCAAGACTGTTGTTATCTCCAGAGGCAAGCTCTTGCTGTTTTCCATTGTTTCTTCAGGTGTCAAAAACTGCTATCACTACTGGTATGTGGAGCCCACCGAGAAGGCAGAGATGAGCCTATTTTGATACACAGCATCTGTATGGGAATCTGCAATGAAATAATTACTATTTCTAATCTTGAAAGCAAAAATACTGTCAAGCGTTCACAACACAGGCGCCATCTTCCCAACAGTGAATGACAGAAGATGTCTTCACCATGGCAACGAGCCTTATCTCCCAAGAATAACATTAACTTCCCCTGTTACCGGTTTTAAATCCTCAAGTATAAACAGCAGTGGCAAGGCGTGTGTGCCTTGATTGTGCATTTTCATCACTTAATACACACTGAGAACTTATTAGCTGAAGAAAGACTAAAAAAGACATTACTAGAAGGGGAAGCAATTAAAGGGCTGAAACTATGACCATTAATAATCCTGGCCTGGAAGCATGATCAGGGAGAGGTCTCCCATTTGCACGCATGAAAATCAGACCTCTCTGCTAGCCAGTGCTCTTGAATAGGAGCATCCTCTATTTCCATCCTCAGGATGATTTTGAAAGTAAGAGAGAGTAGTTGGGAAAAAAATGCGCAAAAAGAGAAGAAAGAAGTTTATTTCTAATTTCTTCCTTTCTCTTTTACATCCTGCCACCACTTTTTCTCAGACAGAGCTGAAATCCAGGAAATCTGAACCAAATATTTAAGCTATTTTAAATTCCTGCATTAGACATCTTTTTCAGAATGTCACCAAAGCTCTTTTTTTGAGTAAAGCTGATGAAATTCCCATTATAATAGCCCTGTAGGATATGGAGATATCCTGGGAGTGCCATAGAAATGCCATTAAGAGACATTTCATTTTGGCTTCCAGAGACTCTACACTTATCTATTTTGACTTAAACTCTTTCTTCCATCTCTGCAAGAGAAGAACATGACACAAGAGTTGCACAAAATGAACTCAGATCAGGGAAGACAGACTGTAAATTGAGATGTGCTAAAGCTAAATCATGTTCTCTCTCGATCTCTTATCTGATAACTTTTATCCAAAAGGGTATTGAGGAAGCTAATTGCAACTGCTAAGATGAATCTTTAGGAAATATCACCCTCCAGAACCTTCCCTCCCCTGCTCCCCAAATCCTATCCTGCAGTTCTTTCAAGGCTTCAGATATGAAATGGTCAACTTATGTATTTTAATCTCCTTATCCTTTTGTACAGAGCTGTTTGGGTGCAGGAGAAAACTGTAGCTTTTCATTTGCAGGATTTAGGGATCCAGAGAAGCAGAACAATAGGGGAAAAGGAAGGGGCTTTCCAAATTCAAAACCTCACTGTACCCAGCAAGCTAAAGACAAAGGAACAAAAAAAAGTGTTATGTTTAGCAACTGAAATACTACAGCCTGTCTCAGATTTGAAACAGGCTGAAATTTGTGTGGTAAGCTTCTAATTACCTTGTGTGACATGGCTTCTAGACATGTTATCTTGCAAAGATTATTTAATGTTTTGGAAAAAAATCTGTGACAGGTGGAACTATTGTGGCACTCAGAAACAATAACACCAGCCTGATATACACCTTCCTTGACCTTGAGAAAGTCCCTCATGTTCTGCATCATCATCATCTCCTAAGAGGGCAGTTGTGAGTACGTGTTAGCACAGCTTTAGGTATATAAAGAACAGGTATGATTGCATTGATAAAGACTGTGGGAGACCTAGTTGCTCTCTGGAAATATATATCATAAAACTCTTGGTGGCAAAATCTTGCAACTTACCCTTTGCCAGTATGTATTTTAAAATTCTCAGGTCACCAGTCATTACAACAGAGCCTGTTGTTACTTAATTAAAAGGCCACAGGCATCAACTGACCTGTGAATGTTTGAAGGAAGACAAAAATGTAATCAATACCTGTTGGGAAAGATCAGGTTATATCACATTCAAAGAGAGAGCTCTTCTCCCAGATAAGGCAGATGGTTCAGAAGTACATTGTAGTCCATGTACCATGCTGAGAATCCCAGAAGGCTACTGCTGCTGGTTTAAATATGAATGAAGGTCTGTCCCTACAATAGACGCATTGGATGGCATTGAGACAATCCAAAGTGGAGATCCTAGAAACTTCTGCTCTGCTACTACCCTGCTCTACGACAGGCACAAGAAGGCTGCACACAGTGGGTTTCCATCACTGAAGGTCTCCAGTCCTGGGGATGCCACACCCAGGTGCAACCAGAATCATCTGCAACCTCATGGGCCAGCATCAACTCGACAACAAAAAGAGCAAGGGGTGGCCTCCAACCTTAAATTCAACAAATAACCTCCAACAAATAACCTCGCACCTGCTGTCAGGCTGCCCCCTCTACAAGTGATCTGAGACCTCCTCAGTGCTCTGTCACCTGTGAGGAAAGGGAGAATCCTGTAAAAAATTCAGCCACGGTGCTGTAAGTTCCTGGCAAAACCCTGAATACACATTAGGCATTCAGTGATACCAAGGGTCTCCACTGCTAGCTGTTCTCTGAGGATGTCTAGTGCCTAATGGACTGGGTGCTACACAAAACATTTTGGCATGTGTAGGTGTCTTTCAAAACAAAATGGGAAGCGTGCCCTTGATCTTGTAGTGTGTAGCTCTTGTATGTCTTTGAAGAACCCAAAGAACATGTCCTATGATAAGGAAAGAGATGGAAAATCCTGGGATTTGTTTTCTGCTCCAAAGACTGTTTGCTTAAAACACAACAACAACCCTTGAAACAAGAACATGGAACTCAGATGCCACCGCTCTAGGCAAGATCTGCCTCTCTTGTTCGTGTTTGTTATCTGCACAACATACTGGTGTCTCTCTGCTTTGCACAGACTGACTGGGAAGCACTGTTTGACCCACCATGTGTGATGGATGTTCTCCACATAGGTTGTGGTTCTGCTATACATATTGTGCATCTGTGAGGTGCTTGACTGTGGCAATGCACAAATAATTTTGTGAAATTGGCTTTGGTTAACTAGCAATAGCAAACCCTAGCAATTCGCAGTGCAGAGGTTGGTGTGCATGCAATGAGGCTGGCTAAATGCAGTTCACAAGAAACAAGAGACCCCATCTGCTTTCACACCAGTGCAAGCACAAGCAGCTTCTAACATGCTGCACACTTAAAATTAAGTAAATTACCATCTTGCTGACAGCTGCAACAGAGGCATCACACCTTACTGGAAATAGCATCTGAATTTGTGAGTTATTTGCTTCAAGACCCAAGTGATTTTGTATTTCAATCTGTTGGAGAAATGGATAAGAGTCTGGATACTGAGCCAGAAGGTGTGTAAGGATCTTGATTGCTCAGGAACAGCTTGCTGTTATGGATGTGTTTGGAGGAAAAGGCATTCCTAAATCTTTTCTATTACGTGCCACCCAAAGAGGATGAAAAAGTATTCAAAAGTACCACTGGATTCAGCGACCTACGTTTTCCCATTCCTCATCTTCACTCCGTGCAGTTGTAGGGGCAGCAGTTGTGCAGGCAAGCACCAGAGCTGGTTGAAGGCACAAGAGCTATATAAGTGTCTGCACAAATGTGTCATACCCACGAAAAGAAGTGGTAATTGTGTACGGCGGGAAGCACACCCATTGCATCCAGTGATCCCAAGTACATCTCTCCCAAAGTCATCTTTTTTTTTTTTTTTTTCCATATGTGACGCTGTGTTTTGTATATTTATTTCCACTAACCATTTAATTTTGAACTCAATTTTTATCTGGTATAGTTACTGATGAGGCTTTAAGCTGACTATTATTTTCACAGCCCTACTGGCATCTGCAGTGTTTTTGGACAAGAACAAGTAATTGTTTGTAATCCAAGTAAGATGGCTAGTCCACAAAACCAGCAACAGGTAGGGAGGGTGTATGGGAAGCAGAGGAGAAGGTGTAAAAAATAAGCAGTACCAAGTGATATATATATATATATATATATTTTTTTTTTTTTTTCTGTAGAGATTTCTTCCAAAGGCAGAAGATTATCCAACCTCCATTACACAGAGTTTTCCTTTTGGTTGTTTTCCTTTTCACCGAGCATGCCAGGGTAGAGATTCATGGTGAAAATGAGAAGAAATGAGCTTTGATGAGAGACACACGCAATGTTTTGTTTGTTCAGTGTCTCAAGAGATGTTGTAAGACTAAGGTGAGAGGTCAGTAAAAAAAAAATTCATGTTCCTTTCATTTTGAAAGCACTTAGTGGCACATTTATTTTATATTTTACATCACCAGTTTCTTCTCTATTTCACACTGACAGTTTATACGTACAAAACAATCAGTAATTTGGGCGTATTTTTTTTATACGTAAGTGCAATCGATTAAAAAAAAATCTTACATTGTTCTGCAACACTGGCAGTAGCAAGCGGGATCTCTTCAGGAGCGAAGCACCGGGATAGGTGTTAACACCATACCGTTTTGTGACCGCTATTTTCTTCATACACTTTGAAGCAGATAGATACAGGGGGTCCCCAAGCCAGCTACATTTTCCTCTGTATCTGCCAGTAGACAATAAAAAGCATAGGCTGGGGCGTGTGTTTCCCACCACGTTAGCATTTTTACTGTCCAGTTTGCTTTTCTCCTTTAGAGCTCTCTGCCCTCAATATATGCAAGGATACTCCGTGCTGTGGCAGTGCCATTCCATGCAGCTCATCCAGATGTTATTTCATCTTTTTATGCCTGTCTGAGGTAGGTGGGTACCCTGGGAAACTCATGCATCCACTCAGGGCTCCTGAATGCAGAAACACAGATTGATCATAGGGTGGGTGTCCCAACAAACTGAGCCAGTGATCTGCCTACCCAGCCTGTAGGATACTGCTGTGGGACACATACGTACCGATAATAACACAACTAGATGCCAGGCAAGGAAGCACTGGGCAATGGGCTTCCAGTGGGAGAGCAGTTGGCAAAGGGTTTTGCTTTGGAAGCCAAACCTTACTTCCCTTTCCCTTTTTCATTCATTTGCTCTAACTATGGCTGTTCTCATTATCTTTATGAATGCCCCACTCCTGCGCTCTGCTGGATTTCAGAGCGTGGCTGTGGAAGAGGTCTGACGTGTGCCACAGGACAGGAGCAGAGATGTATCCTCAGGATCGTTCCCAAATTATCCTCATTTTGTAAAACTGTCAGAAAGCACAGTAATGGCCTTGCTGTGGAAAGGGAGTTTTGAATGGCAGTTTGTTTTATGACTCTTAATTTATTTCTCCTTCAGTTGTTGGTCTCATGACTGACTCCTCCTTCCCCCTCCCACACACACTGTGCAGTGCTGCTCTGCAACAGCTTTCCTTACATTTCACTGTATGCAGCCTCATAATTTTTACTGCTGTGAAATGCTTTGGCATATAGGCAGTGAGGAAAAATCTGTGTAACAAGCTCGATGCCTTAGAAATATTGTGTGTGTTGCTCTGCAAAGGAAAGTGTTTTTAAGGGGAAAATATTCAGCAGAAAAAAAAAAAATGTATTGTTGTATGTCACATGAATGCTGTTGCAGAGTTACAGATTTCTGTGCAAAACATAGCAGAATATAAAAAACAACTTTGCTGCTAGCAGCCTAATGGGAAGCCACAGCTCAGCTGCCATGAGGGTTGGTAGGAAAGGGACAGGGAGGAGAGAAGCTCTCAGACTTTTCCAAGCAGAGGGCATCCTGCCTGCCTTCTTCACATGCTTGGACAGTGGGTGACATGGATATCCTTGCAGACCCTGAACCTACGCTGAATGAAGCAGCAAACTGTGATGGAGATTCTCCAGCCTTCCCAGGCTTTGCTTGGAAATGCTCTCCTGCAGGCACAGATGATGCTGAGCTAAGGTGGGATGTTCCTTTTCCTCCATTCCCTCCTCCCACTGCATTGGTTCCATGATGGTGGTGCCACTGTGACAACCACATCATGGAGGTGGGGAAGGAGGCCTGTCTCCTACATCCCATCTTGCTGTGAGAAAATAGCCACCCGGCTCTGCCCTGTAGTTGCCCAAAAAGCACTTTTCTTGGGAGAAAAAGGTGGTGTGGGCAATGGAAGTAGCTGTGGGCTGCCTTTGAAGATTCCTGAATCTCTTAGCTGGTGTGCATGAAAGTCTTGCTCTCCCATCAAATGATGGAAAGGGAGGTCAAAAGAGCTCAGTTGGAAACAATTACTGAGGATAGCAGTCGTACACATCGATGTGCCTTTTGGGAGGGAGGAAGGGAGCGCAATTTTGATGAGAAAGGTTGCTCTCACTTTGGGTTTAATCATGCAAGGTGCTGAGTGCCTTCAGTCCTCATTCATGTTGATGGGAACAGACAATCCTCCGGCTACCTGGCAGGCATGGATGCTAGGTCAGTTCTCATTCCCTGCAGGCTGTCACTTCTCTTCCTAAAGCATGTCTTTTTTGATGTCATCTATAGCACAGGAAATTCATGAGGTTTTCCTTCAGAGTCTGTTTGTCCCCAGAAAATCAGAGTGATAAATATTTCCCTCTGTTAGAAAATAAACATCTAGGAAGAAGAAGAAAGCGAGCTGGTTTTATGCTTGTACCACCCCCTTCCCAGAATGCTGGGAAGAGCCATGCAGAAAAGAACAGGCAACTTCTCAGCGCCTGGCTGCCTTCACAGGCTGAGGTTCCTCTTTCCCATTTCAAAGCACTGCTAACCCTCAGGGAGCATCTCTGAGCAGCAACCAGGCCATTTCTCAAAAAAGAGGAAGCAAAGCACGCTTAAAGTCCATGACCTCTTAGTCACATGTTCTTTGAAAAGCAAGAGGCCAAGACAAGTGCTTCTGTTAGCCTGAGAATGATAGTGGTTGATAAACAGGGACTGCATGCATCTAGTTAAGATGTTCATATGCTGAGCTGTGCAATTCACAAAATGTAAATGGAGTGCATATCAGATGGATTATTTTCCAAAAGCACAGGCAAAATTACGGTAATTACTTTTCCTCCTGCTACATTATCTGTATTCCCAAGAAACTTTATAACTTCATACAGAAAATAAATAAATATTTACTTAAAAGATCAGAACAGCTGAGTGAAGGTTTCCTTCGCTTCGCACAAAATCAGCATTTCTCATGAACAGAAAGCTGTTCTTGGAACCTGACCTTTTCACTTGGGCTATGGAGGAACAGGTATTGTCAGTGGAAACTTTTCAAGGATATCTCTAGATACTAATCTAGATATTCAAGGGCTACAGTTTACCTAAACTACTGCTTCTTTGACATTCCTTTAGGTGAGAAATGAATTATCACTGCTGTTCGTCCTTCAGCCACTGAATGCTTAAGCCCAGCTTCTTCGACATAACCACCAGTGGTATTGACAGGTAATTATCAATATGAAGGAGCCACCATTTTGATGTGAAATAAAGATTCATCTACTTCCTCAATCCACAACAAATTTTCTCCTTTAAATACACCTGTATAGATTTATGGAATGGTTTTGGTTGGAAGGAACCAACACCTGCCATGGGCAGGGACACCTCCCACCAGACCAGGTTGCCCAAAGCCCCATCCAGCCTGGCCTTGAACACCTCCAGGGATGGGGCAGCCACAGCTTCTCTGGGCAACCTGTGCCACTGCCTCACCAACCTCACAGTGAAGAATTTCTTCCTTATATCTAAACCAAACCTAACCTCTTTTAGTTGAAAGCCATTATCCCTTATCCTATCACTACACCCCCTGACAAAGAGTCCCTCCCTAGCTTTCCTGTAGACCCCGTTCAGGCACTTGAAGGCTGCTATGAGGTCTCCCTGGAGCCTTCTCTTCTCCAGGCTGAACAACCCCAACTCCCTCAGCCTGTCTTCATAAGAGAGGTTCTGCAACCTTCAAATGTAAATATACATTTTTAGTGATTCACAAAGAATAAATCTAAAGCAATGGCTTTAAAGTAAGTAAATAAATAAATAAATAAATAAATAGAATCATCTTCCAGGGCTGGTTCAGCTCATCAGCCTCTGTAGATAACAGTGTAATTCTTACACCAACTGGTTCTATAGTGTCTCAGAGTTTCAGAGATAAGTAATAAGTAAAACTTACAGCACTCTTGCCTCCATCCCAAATGTAAGCATTTTAACCTGTTTTATTTGTTTTTTTACTCTCACATACAAAAAACAAACAAGCAAACAAAATTCTTGGGCACTTGTATGTCCTTTGTTCCATCTGTTGAGTGACAGTGCCCACAGTCTTTAATGTGTTTTCCTCAAAATTTCTCCACGTTTTAAAGAGCTGTTGTTATAACTGAGAAACTGAAGTACAAAAAAAGTTAGAAGACTCTTCTCATGGCCTGAGAAAGTCAATAAGAGATGAAGAATTTAAGCTCCAGCTGGGACCTCCTCACTTCTTTTCAAGCTTACTTTAAAGGAAAATGGGTCACAGCAACTTTCACATCTCTAACCTGGGAATATTGCAGTGTCCTTACGGGATATGCTTAGAGCTAAGACAACCCAGTTGACTATACTGAAACAGCCTCAGAGTGTTCACTTCACTTATCACACTGTTCACCACAAGCTGTGAAGATGGGAAGAAGAATCTGGGTGATATTACAGACTTTAGCAAAAAGCCCAGAAGGACATCTATTCCCTTAGTGACAACACCAGGATCTGAGACTACCTCCAGTTCTTAGGACACCACTTCAGCCTCTGAACTAACCTTCTCCCTATAAAATGCAAATGTGCACCAGGCATGACTTGAAAAGTGGTTGGAAGCTTCCAAGCTTAGTCAGAGACCTTATAATGGGACCAGTCTAGTTCCCAAAACATCCATTTGAGCTCAGTCAACGCAAAAGTGCAACCTCATTCACCCAGCCCATGCCCTAAGTACACGGAAGTCATGAGAAACAATGCTATCCTGTAACACATGGGTGCAAATAGTTGGAAAAAATCTTAAAAGATATCAAGTAGATAATTGAATATCATGACTGCATCACTGCATAAACTCCTTGAAAGAGCAGCAAAGGGTGAAAACTGCTGATGGCAATTTCCACAGTAGAGTAATTTAACTCAGAGGCAAAGAATGGTGAAGGAGAGAGAGAATATATATGTCAGCGTGGGAGAGGGTGGATTTGTACAAGAGGGAGTGCATTAGAGTATGTGTGACTGTGGAGGAGGGTTAGAAGTGAACTTCTCAGAATTAGGGCAAATTTACATTGATGGTAGACCTTGCGGAGAAGCTGTGTGCGCGCAACTGTATGCATTTGCACACATGTTTGGGCTAGGTCTCCCAGGGTCTCAGGGTCCTTGGTGTTTTTTGAGACCTTTCAGTTAAATATATTCCCAGTTCTTGTAAGTGCAAGGGAAAAAAACTTGAAGGCGGGATTGAAGGCTGGCTGAAGAATCAAAACCCAGAAGATGTAGCAGGGATTTTAAGCAAGATGTAGCAAGACTTTTCTTTTTTCTTTCTTCTTATTTTATTCTTCTTCTTCATTTCTTCTTGTTTTCCTGCTCTCTTCTCCTTCTCCTTCTCCTTCTCCTTCTCCTTCTCCTTCTCCTTCTCCTTCTCCTTCTCCTTCTCCTTCTCCATCTCCATCTTCCCCTTTTCTTCTTCTTCTTCTTTTGGGAGTGGAAAGATGGAAAGGGAGAGATGGCAAGGGGACTCTTCCTATAATTGCCTGCTGGAAGGAGGCTGTCACATAGCCAATATTTTCAAAAGAGGAAATATTTAGGGTGGGTGGGTGTTCCAGCTCCATCACTGGGCAAAAGACATATAGAGGGTCCAGTGTTGCTGAGAATAAAGAGTAGGAGTTAAATTGGCACAGAAGCTTCCTTCCTCCCTCCTTCACCATACCAGAGCATTCAGGTAGGCAAAAATAAGATGCTGTTTGCTATAACTCAGGGTCACTGGATTTACACAGGAGCACACTACTTCTAAGAAACTGAAGGTTCAAACAAAGAGAAATGATGTCCTACAGCAATTTAGTAGAAAATATCTCTTTATTGAGATGTGCAGTGAAGTAAATCCGAGCTCTTTATGCACACTGAATCTCTCTCCAAAATACATGCCTGGCAAAAACTGTCAGATGTTTAGGCTCTGGTTCTTGCACATTTCTGGTTTCCCTGGTAATCCACTGTAGCAGTATTCCAGCTTTGAGACTCCTAAACACAAATTTTTGGGCTCATTTCCAGTCACTTATCTTTCCAGTGGGAACAGTGTATTTCTTACTTCTCCCACTTAGGTGCAGCAATTTATACTTCTGATTCATGCTGGGGACAACTGAGTGGAAGCTTTTATAGTGGTAATACCAATTGTCCCCTATCCCACAATAACTTTACAGTGCTTAGCAAAAACCTCGGGAGGCGTGGAAATGTATGACAGGAAAATAAATTGTTCATGTATCAGAATTGCCCTTTACATTTCCTTTTACCCTCAAAATCATCGTTATGAAAACAAGGTTTCTTCTAATCAAGAAAACACTGCACAAGGCAAAGATTTTACCTTTAAAGATATATATATATATTTAATTCCCATTTCTAAAAAGATCTTAGAGTGAGGCAAATATATTCTGTGGTCATTGATCATAGCATGTCATTTATCTCTTTGGTCAGTAACTAAAAGATGTTATGCTGACCACATTAACCTGTGGATGAATCTAACTGTACATTAAGTTGTCTGTACTTTCTTTTCCTTGCAGTGATTTAGTGCAGCATTGGCTAAGGAAGAACAATTTTTATTTGTGGAGTTTGTGTGGAAAAACTATATTCCCTAATTTTTCCACAGTTAGAAACTTCTAGCACCAGCAGTCCCAACAGCCATGTTAGGATAACATAAAGGATTACAAAAGCCCAATAGTCCCTGATTTTAACCTTTTATATTACTTCTATAAGGGAAATGGAATACATTTCTGATATTTGGGCTGGCTGCTTGCTGATTTTACAGGGCACTGCCAAATTATTGGAGATGAATATTTCTTTCAAGATTCTGTTTTCTCTTAGGATCTTCTTTAGGAGTGAAAAACATATGGGTTTGATTGTTCAGATGGCACCTGATTTCTGGAAGCTTTACGACTTTACTATGTGCATGTGGCAAGACAATAAACTGAAGGATTCAGCCTTCAATAATTACTTGCAAAATAAAGACTATGTGGTTTGTGTTTCACTACATGATTTTAGTATTTGCGATAGATTTTCGCCTGTTCGTGTTTTGACTGCCAATTCACTTTATGCAGAAAATATATAGAACAAGGATCAACATTGTGCATCTAAGGTAATCACCTCCTGATCTCCCAAAGACTGCTTAATTGCTTCCCACTGCTGAAATGTCCTCTTGACTGTGGACTATCACAAACTCTACATATGAATTTTTAAATTGGTTCAAAGCATTAGGCCACAAGCTGCCAGCATCTCTTTGGAATAATTTAACGGTAATGAAGTTAAAGATAGAACTCAAAATAACCCCTTTAAGATGCCAAGTCATTAACACACACTTGCATAAATTCAACTTTCAAATGAAAGCTTTTACAAGATTCCTAAAAGTTTTGCATGTTAGAGCCCAAGTATGTTTGTGCACAACTCACAGTGATACTGTTTAAGACACAGAAGTGATTGAAAAATCATCAAGACTCATTGGCCAAAAGCTAGAAGAACCTCAAAGTACTTTTTGGTTATGGATTAAAAGTAGTATTTTTATAGACTGCAGAACGTAATGGGAATTCTGGGTCTTGAGCTGGCTGGATACAGGAGTGCACACGTGACCCTAAAGCAGGCACCTACATCTGGCTAACTGAAGAGCCCTGCAGACTATCTCAGCTTAGGCTATTAACTCACTTTTCCACAGACTGTAAAGGCTTCTCTATTGAGGCCAGTGGGGACAGGTACTGAACTCTCTGAAGATCTGACCCTCATATTTGAATATATTGAATCCTTACAGAGCTGTTTGTTTTACAATAGATTGAATACTGGTATTTTGAGAGAGGAAACAGGCGATTGTGTACTTAGGGACTAGTTCAAACAAGTGTATTGGTAATGGTTAGCTTGTAATCAACCTACTTAGGAGGCAGTAATTTGGCACTGGAGTTAGTGCAATCAGCTCTGAAACAATTTTTTATATTGATCCATGTCTAGCTACATCCAGACTTGTCATTGCAATCACAGTCATCGATATGACTGTCATTTGCTGGGATGACACCACTGATGTTGGGTGGAAGGCCTCCTTATCCTCACAGGGATGGGTCATCTCTGGTGCACGTGCTGATGGGAAAAGCCTACAACCTTTTGCCATGATGAAACAGAAGCTGTTGCTCAAAGTAACTGAAGCCTCTCTGCAGCTGATGAGCTTGTGGCAAAATTCACTTCCAGGACATGTCTCTTAATTTATCTTCAGCCTACCTAATGAAGGCATGATTACTTCCAGCAGCACATCATCAGCAAGCTTCTCTTCAATGGATGCAACAGTATCTTAGAGACATGGATGTATGTGCAGCTCCTAGTCCTATACTCTTCCCTAGGAGGACACAGGAATAGAAAACTTCAACAACTGGATTAAATAAAGTAAAAAAAAATAATAATTAAAAAAAATAATAATAATAAAAAAACTTCCTTAGATCTAAGTTTGAGTTCAGATTTGTTTGGTAAATGACGCTTTCTCTTTGTTCCTTGTATTTCTTGACCTTCTTGCTGGCAGAACAACCAACTGCTGTCTGGGAATATATTTTAATTTGTAAGTTTGTTTATTTTTTGTACGTTCAAGATAATCCTTGTGTTTCTGTGACATTTTGTCATGGAGCATAACAGCTCCCTGTGCCCCTTCCACAGCAGTGCAGGTCTCAGCATGTCTGTGCCTCTTAACAGCTTTCTCTGCTTACATTATAGAAATCCTCTCTTTATATCAATTCTTGGGAGAGGTCAGTCACTTTGAAAAAAAAATTTAGATTAAATCTGAGGAATGGGAGGGAGTTTACATGGTTTGAGCTAGCACAGCACTGTATAGGGTCATTAAAGAACTATTTTTAGAAACTATTTTCTTTTAAGATGCATTTACGATGTATATCTATATAGCTTTTCCCCCTAAGTGTCTGGGACTGGAAGCAGTATGAAAAGTCATTTCATGTTTAAAATACCATCACATTCTTCTGGCTGGTGATAAATATTGAATTTGACACTAGGGAAATACTCCTGTATTAATCTGATCAGCTTTTTTGTTTGCTTGCTTTTTAATTTGTCCCTTCAGAAATTTTTTGTAACCCCTTGGACATAATTTTTTCTTTTCCTCCTCAGAGATTCTGAGATGATATTGAGTTACTTGGGAAATTAGATTTGTCAGCTTTCTTTCTGGTTGCTGTCTACATTAATTTTATAATTAAAACCCAAAGATGTGTGTCTAATATGTATGAAACTACAAAAAGCACAAAGAGAAAGTATGCTTAAGCCCATACAAAACAAGCAGTTTGACATGTGTCAATGTTATGTTTCAGTGCAATAATGGAATTTCTTTTTGGCACAGAGCTCAGAAAACATATAGGTAAACCAAGCAAAAACTCATGTATCTGAAAATTAGTCTGTGGAGTGTTTGTAGACACAGTCAGTTTTTGCTAAAACATACAAATTAATGGATAGCTGGATTGGTATGCACTAGTACATCCATTACATATGGTGCACTTTGTATTTTAGGCAGGGATAGGGAAAGAGAAAAAAAAAGTTTATTTTTTAACAGCTTGTTCCTTACGTCTTTGGCAAATTGGAAGGTTGCCATTTACATGTGAATTTGCCCTATGTATGAGATTGTCATATTACATTACGTGGATTGATAGACATATTTCCTTTGCAAGAGGGATCTCCTATCCACATCTTTCAACTGCATTTCCCCAGGTTCTGGTCATTCAATAAATTTAAAACAATGGGAAATGTGCATTTTCTTCTCCTCTCCTCTATTCTATAATTATTATTCACTACATACGTTACAGCAAGCTATTTACTTTGTCTGCAGCACTACGACCTTTGAGCGACCTGCCTCTTCTGGAAGTGTCAGGAATAAATCACTGCTTACGTGTGTTGGTTGTGGCAGTGTTCTCTGCTGACAGACACCTTCAGTGAGCGGTGTTGGTTTGGGGGAGAAGCAACAGCAAGGGGATTCTCTGCAGATTTAGGAGCACTTGGGCAATAGCAATCATGGTCCCTAACACTGAAAAGCTTGCTTAAAGTGCTGTTCCCTTATTTCACTAAAATTGGAAGACCTGAGGAGGCTGAGGAGCAGTTGTCTAGCATTTCCAGAGGCACATCTGAAGATGTTTCCCCATACTCAGCATCTGCTGAACAGGGTGCCAGTGCAGGATCTGGGACTGGACTGAGCACAAGATCTGTCTGCCCAAGAGCCTAAATTGGGATGAGATAAAGTCACTGCCACAGACATGTTCCTGCCCTCTGTGTTTTGAATAAAGTCATCTCTATGGATATTATAACCCTTAATCTTCTTGCAGCTACCTGTGATGAAGACCAAGTGCTCTTTCCCCACACTTGCTTCCCCTCAGCTAACTGCAGTATCACACACCTTGTCATGATGCCTGAAAAGTAGTGTCCCAAGTGAAAGATGGGAGCTATTCCCCCTCTCCCAGCATGGTTGGACTGTGGAGGGAAGATCCAGTCTTCTTTATGCAGAACCTGCTGAGCAAAGGATGGATTCTGCCCTTACCTGCCTGAATGCCAGCTTTGTAGCCACTTCCCATGACCAGTCATAAGGCAGGAGCCTTGAGTCGTACCTTGCTGTCTTGAATTTAGACGTTGCGGTAATGTCAGTGCCTGAAGTTAGGTACTGGTAATCCATGGTCTTAGTAAGGCACAATAGTTCAGGTTTCCTCTTTATCATAGCTGAACTAAAATTTAAATAGCTGGTAGCTTTTTGTCTATTAGGACAAAATAACTCTGAAAGGCAGCCTTTCTTCTTTCAAGACTAATACATATTACAAATTTATTTAAATCTTTATGGGTTGTCAGTTGCAATTGCTCATTCCTTACTTCTTTGTAAATTGTATGGGTTGCCATTTACATGTAAATTTGCCCTGTGTATGAGACTGTCATTATACATATTATATTACATGGATTGATAGATGGGTTTTTTTACTTTGCAATTCCCATCTACCCATATGACTTCCAGTAAAATAAACAGAAATTACGTAATGAACAACTGAGAGGTGTGACTTGCTGAGGAGATGAGAAGCTTTAGGTGAATGGTCTTGAGCTCATACAGACACACACCAACCTGTAGAGAAGACAGGAGGTCTGGATTAAGAAGATCTGAAGAGAGGCCCCTTTAGAAACATGGAACATCCTACTCGTCCATGTGCTGTACTTCAAGGTCTGGATTAAACCTGGATAAAACCTTACACAAAGTGATGGAAATGGGGCACTGTGACATCTTGCTTATCCAAGAGTTCAGGAGATAAAGTAATCATCTGCACAAGTAAAATCAGACTCTGTTCTCTGGGCTACAGCATGAAGTGATGAGCACCTCCAATCACAAGATATTCTGTGAACTTAGTCTAATGGCTAAAGTCTTTCACATCTTTAGCTCTCTCTGTCCTCATTGCAGTTAAAATCCTGGTATTAGTGGTTTAGACTTTAAAAGTGAATTATTGGTAGGAATGTGCACCATCTGGCTGGGTTTAGGAGTGTTGCTGAGCAGTGTTAATATCTGGCTCAGTCACAGATTCTCTTGTTCTCCTGTATTTTTTGGTGACAGCTCTCATATGCTCAGTGGTTCAGAAAGCTGGGGGGCTATGACCTAGCCCAAGTCTGTATGCTGTCATGTAATACATCCGTGATTAACAAGAACTTTTTAGTAGTAAGTTACACTTCTATGACATGGTCCAAAGTGGTAATTTCCTGACATCTGTAATGGGAAAAAAAGCCCTGGTACTCACGTATAGCCTTAAACTTGTCAATCTTCTGCTGAGCTGCAAAACTGAGACTTCACATATCAAGAGTTATTTTCTCTGTTACTCAGCTCTTGATGTGTGTTGTTTAGCTGGGCTCTTGTGGGATTTTGTGTAGATTTTTTTTGCCAGCCCAAACATTCTCATTCAGTTTGTTTCACAATGCATCAAATAAAGAGAGTTAATGAAAACCTTACTTTAGATTAGTTACACAGAAGAACAGTAGCATTGATCTTGGGATTGCCCGCAAGGGACCTTTTTGTAACCTTCACAAAGCTTTGAATTACTCACATGACTTAAACTCTGGAACAGTTTTTGGTTTCCTCTGAGCATTGCTGTATGCTTGGATTGGGGAACTTGGGACAGGTATAAGTCAAACAGGTCTGGGCCATCAGCTGAAACCCTGTTTCTGGAAACCTTTTTGCTGCTCTGTCTCCTTTAGAAATCAGTGATTGAAGTTATCTCAATGCTTTCAGTGAATTTAGGAAAAAGGTGAAAAGGTGTCCAGATTTTTTTATTTTTTTTAATTTTTTTTTTTTTTAGTTAGGATCCACCCACTATTGCTGGAGGTAATTCACAATCTCCTGTTGATGCTACACCTTCCTGGCTAACTGGAACAATGCATGAACTATTTCAAAATAAACTTCTCAGGAGAAGACACCATGGAGAAAGACATCCAGAAGAAGACACCCAGTAGTACCATATTACGTGACCTAGGAGCAGTAAGAGGAGGGTACTGAGCTGCAGAGAGGCTCTACAAACACAGCTATCATATTTTCTGTGGCCAAAGTAGCCTGTTCACTGTTAGCATGGTTATCTCTGGACTGTTCTGTGTGACTTCATTAGTTAGCCTGTGACTACAACTCTTTGACCAGATCCACCCAGTTTACCCTCCACCTTCTTTATCGTGGCTATATATAACAGAATATTTGTTCTCATCACTCTTGAAAGACAAACGGAAAGTTGAAGCCTGAATCCTGAACATGTCTATATTCCTTGCTGGTTGCATGACCAATATACACCTGTGAACTTTTGACCATCAGCCTCTGTCTTATTGCTGTAAGTAGAAGCTCTGCACTGCAGAAAAGCAGCTGTTTTGTGTTGAGTGAACCATCGCCCACTTCCATTTCACGCCGGTACACACCACCATGTTTTTTTTCTTGGATGTTTGAACTGCATGGCCCAGAAAAAATCAAAGAAAGGCTCTAAATCCCATGTTATTCCAGCTCTTGACTGTAAATCTTTGAAACAAAAGGGATTTCAGCCTCCACTCTGAAATCCCTTCAGAGGAAGAATAGTGAAGTTCTCATAAATGGTAATACTTTTTATTTCATTGCTGTTCCCGTTCTCCATACTAACCTCTGTTTTAAGAGTATCTCACAACTACAAACTAAAGCATCTGGTTTAGACTTAAAACTTATCTCAGAGCACTGTGTGAACTGAACATGAGATCTTTTTCCTTCTCTCTAATAAGATGAACCACTTTGCAAGCTATGCAATTCCAAACCTTCTGTGCTTATTGTGAGTGTTAAGGGGGAAGAATGGGGGTCACCAGGGCATGCTTCTTCACTTGTACCTCAAGGAAGGCTGCCTTCCCCTCCTCAGTCACTGGATAACTTTGTACTCGGACAGTAGGAGATCCATTTTGTAGATCAGAGGTTCCAATCCAGCCCTGAAACTAAACTTTTAATGAGCAAAAGTTCTGGGGCCTCAAATCAAGGTCAAATGCGCATTCTGCAGATGTCTCCTTCATCTGCAGTTTGCACGTATGAGGCAAGGATTTCATAAGCATGGAAATGAAACAGCAAGCTATTTCTGTACATCTCTGCTGGGACAGTATTAGACTCTTTTCTTGTCTTGCCCTGTGGACAAACAGAAAGCCTGCTTCTAGAGCTGCCAGTCAAGAACTTCTCAGGGTAGGAAATTAATTTCAGAAATCTTCTGCTGTTGAACCACTATCTGGCTTGCTTCTCTGTCAATATGTTTCATTGTGCAAAATAGGCTCCTACTATCCTCCCATAAAGCAGTTCCTGCCTGGTAATTCTGTATCAACTCAGTTAGTTTTGGATCGATGGCATGATGTTACCCATGGTGGTTCATCTTCTGAAGATAAAAGTGTAGGTTCAGCTCTGATGAGATTTTAGCTTTGTCATCTCCATCTAACCAAGTGACAAATCCCAGCAAGGGTGACAGTCAGTCAGAGTGGAGGGGTATAGGGCAGAAATGGCATTCTGAAATCAGTTATGACTGCCTGGCAAATGTTTGCTTTCCACGAGCAAATGTCCTCACTAGCCTTCAAGGACAAGAAAAGTTTGCTGTTAGCGTCACCATGCTTTATCAACCCATGAACTGCAGAGCTGGAGCTGCAGGTTTTTCTTGCATGAAGGCTCCTCTGCTATTGGAAATTTGTATGACTTGAGTAGCTCATTTCTGGGTCAGAGCTGGCTGCAGAGTGATTTTGGAAGGTTCCTCTTTAGAGAGAGACTCAGACAGAATACCCTCCTGACCTGACCCCATTGGCAGAACCAACTAAGAAAACTCAAGAAAGCCCAATTCATTCAATGCCACCATACTTTACAATGATTTGTACTATCAAATCGTCTCTCTCTCTCTCTCTCTTTTTTTTTTTTTTCCTGCTCCTCCTTCTAGTTTATAAGAGGATTCTGAGATGTCCTGGGATTTTTTTTATTATTATTATTTTATTTTATTTTATTTTATTTTATTTTATTTTATTTTATTATTTTATTTAATTTTATTTTATTTTACTATTTTATTTTATTTTATTTTTTGATAGAATGCCATGTTCAAATAAAATCCCTCCAGTCTCCAGTATTTTTAATCCAATTTTATGCTGTTCTGTTCCTCCACTCCCATGCCTCTCACAAGCATACCATGTCTGCCCCCTGTGAAATGCAAGTCAGCTTTTAACGTCAGCACACAGATCTGCAGAGTGTACAAGTTTTCCACACTCCTCCCCTGATAAGTACAGACTAATCAGCTGTATTCAGTGAGGAGCAGTGACGAAAGCAAAAATGCATCAGAGGGTTAATTTATAAATACAGCACCTCTCATATGTGAATTGTTTTTTGGGGGGAAGATTTTAAAGAAGAGAAAACTTACCTAGATAAGTGTATAATGCTACTATATAGAGCTATTTCAGAGTAACTACTTGAGAATGAATCCCTTTCTGGTCTTAGAGACCTGGAATATTAGAAGTCCTTTAAATTCATAGCCTACCTTCTTCCAAATTAACTGGTCTTTGCAGACAAGCCCTTGGCTAACTTATTCTAAAACTCTGAAATAGACAAACCCGTGTAGACGCCAATGCCCAAGGGCCTAACTCAGCCAGCTTTTCACATTAAAGGCATTATGCCTTGTCTGCCTCAGACTTTTAAAATGTATCAGCTAATATGTGCTAATGACACACATTTAAACCCTAGTCTAGACAAAGCCTGTGCGATTGCCCTCTGAATGCTTGATGCGATCAGCTAACATCCTGACAGCAGATCTGATTATTCCATTTTAATCACATAAGGCTATAAACATCATGGAATTATCCAGCCTTTCCTCCTGGTAAAGAACAAATCCTGAAGGCCGTGAATGGGAGCTAAACCCCAAAATGCCCTCAAGGGGTGGGACCTTTGCCCTTGTGCAAACAAGCCTATCAGTAGGGATTGAAAAACCAGGCTTGGTTTACAGAAACACACCAATGCAGGGGAATCTGTAACACCAGGAGGATGAATAAGATGACCTAACAGTGATTTACTTGTACTACCGCTTTGACATTTGTGATTAGCTAACAGTCTGATCAGAACAGGAGGTGGAGAGGTGAGTGGGAGCAGAGACATGACTTCAGGTCTGTGTACAGCATTGATCAGACTAACACTCCTGACTGCTTTGCTGGGCACATTTTAAAACAGGTGTTGAAAAATTGGAAGGGATATTAAAAAAAAAAAAAAAAAAAAGAAAAGATTTGCAGAAGGGAAGAGAAATACTTTATAGCAAAACACTTAAAAGCTCAATCTGTTTAGTTTATGAGCAAGAATACTGAGAAGTAAGTACACTACAATATATAAATATCTTCACAGGGAGAAAATATGCAGTACTATAGGATTATTAAATCTTGCAGAGAAAAGCAAAACTGGCTAGATGAAGCCAGAAAAAATCAAGTTAGGAAGCAGGGACAGAATTTTGACAATGTTGACCTCTTCTAACAATCTACCAATCAAAAAAGTATCTTTCCTATCACTTGATAACTTTGATTACGGCTAGATATTTATATGGCAGATGTATTTTAATTCACTGTATGCTTTTGGAATCACTACAGAATTAACTGCAACATGGCTACGATACAAACAGTCCGAGTGGATGATTTCTTTTGGCCTTCAATAGAACGCCTTTAACTGCACATAAATTCGCAAGAAGTACTCACCAGCCATAAGTCTGAGCAATTGATTATAATATTGCAATGCTAGAGTTGCAGGAATGCTTTCTACTAGGTTTAAAGGAATACATTTTTTTTCCTCTTTCTGCCCTTCAAATATCCCTTTTGAGAGGGAGTATGACATTGGGCCAGCCCACTAAGTCTGAACAGACACAATATTTATTACACAGTGTGAGTCACAACTCTTAAATCTGTTGTTCCTGAGCACATCCGTTTGATTTTGTTTACAAATGAGGATTTCCATGTATTCAATGCGCTTCTGTAGTCAGAATATCTGTACCTTCTAAACATAATTTCCTGATTTGGCTGCTTTTTCAGTAGACTTGTTTTAGAAACACTCAATTTTAATTTATTAAGTAAGACCAAGCAGTGACATTGACTGTGCTCGCAGAGAATCTGGCAGAAGCAGCAGATTCCTGCAGATCTTGTCCTGCTTTATTGGCACTTAATGCCAATAAATGTAGGAAGATGGCAGATTCAGGGAGATGGGCAGTCTATGGTGCAAAGTGAACATCAGTCCTACATCAGATCTGGCTACTACTGCAGGTACAGAAACAATGTATCTCCCAAACCATCCAATTCCTTTCCCCCTTCCTCTACTCAAACCTTCCCCTTCTCAAGTCAACTCTCATCAGAGCAGCACATTTGTGTTATACTGATGCTGACTGTCCAAACCATTCTGATTTTAAATCAAACCATTCTTGCAAGACCAGAATTTTGACTTGAACAAACCACCCAGAATGCTTTCAAGACAATTTTTTTTTGACTCCAGAAACCACAGTCTTTTCTGTACATGTTGTGCAACAAAATGTAGTTACACAGTGCTTGATACAGGATTTTCTGTAAACCTCAATATTGCTGCTCCGTAAGTGGATGTGGTGGTCTGGCAGTTGTGAACATGCAAGTTTTGCCTGAAAAGTACAAACATACATGCTTAAAAAAAATAAAATAATATGTGCAGTAGTACAAGGTGGTATTAGAAATTTCCTTTTTAGTAATGGGGATAACACAGTCTTCATCAAACTGTGAATAAAGTGCTGTTTATCAGAGAGAGTACACTCATCTCCCTTGAGTGTGCAGGGTAAAATGCACATTAGTCCAAGAGGTTTTGCACACTGTCTCTTAATCCTTCAGGTGGGATACAAACACAGTCCAGCATGAGGCTGTCCCTCTAAACTGATGAAAGTCAACTCTGCTACCACTCCAAGACAATTCAAAGCCAACGGTGATCTAAAAAGCTCTCACAGAGCAACTGGAGTTCAGGCCAACTGAGTTCACAGCTCTCTGCAAAATACCCTAGGCATATTTGCTCAACAGGAAACCAAATCTTCTCCCGCATCATTAGTCCCTATTTGAGAAGAGGGGACACTGCTACAACCTTCTGCCATAACTTGCAGTTTCATGCCAGGCCATTGCATAGTCTTACCCGACGAGCTCGTGTTTAGCCTGATGGTGTGGTGTCTTTGGCCTCTCCTTCCCTTGTTTTCCTTCCAACTACTGTTGTGAGGCTCCTGTTAACCGTAAACTACATTGAGTCGTTGTCAGATAAGTGGCCTCCTTCAACCTGACTCAACTGGGGAAACCTGCTATGGTCTTGCACTGCCTCATCTCACTGGGTACTATTTAGCCACTCTCTGGGCTATTTAGTGCAACTCTCTGGGCTGTGATGGCATCAGATTGACTGACACTACTGCTCAGATTAGCCAGCTAAAGGATGCATCACCAGAATTTAACACTGGCTTCCAGAACATCACTGTCTTCTCCATATATCAATAACATACCCGCAAGAGATGTTGTTCAAAGGTGGCTTCCTTGACATTCATCCCATAGTGTTGTTTTCAGGACTCTCAGGTAGAACCCCTAAGAGTCAGCACCAGAATATTTCAGTTTAGATCTTACATGAAGATATCCAAAGGCCAATCAAGGAGGTTCATTTTTAGCTGGTACAACACAAGGACTAAAAATCTACTCTTAAAACACTTACAGTCTAGGAAAAACAGAACAAAAAGAACAAAAAGAAAAAAAAAAAGGAAAAGAGGAAGAGAAAGCACAAGGGTTACAAGGGTTACAAGGGTCCCGTCAGTTTTGAATATTTTGGGGCAATCTGGGATAGGAATTGTTTTGTGGGAGAGGAGATGAGCTAAAGGGACAAAAAGGAGGGCACGAGAAAAGGGAGGATGACATAATATAATGAATAAACATGTCATGAAAAAAAGGTGAGGTGAAAGTTTTCTCACATCTCTTCTCCCCAGTCTAAGTGCCATCCATACACATTTATGTTACAGTACTTAAATAAGAGCTGTCAGACCTAACACATTTTTTCTTGAATTATTCATAGATCTGTATGATCACAAGAGAAGAAAGAGTAGCTATTTGGATTAAACTAGTTAATTTTCATTAACATAACTGGCATATAATTACTAGTTTCACCCAAGTAACTTACCTTAATACAACTCCTGCAGCAACCATAATAGAGGTGTATGTTCTTTAAAACGTTTTTGGTGTGTACAGTCTGAAAGCATAATTTTCTCCCATAATAGACCTGCTAAGCCTCTTTGTTTTTCCCTTTTGTACACAACTAACATTTTATATAATATTTCTATATTCCAGGTAGATGCCAGAAGAGAAATAGGACCTAAAGCAGTGATCACTAACAGCCATGTAAGAGAGTTCCTTCATGACTAATTACATTTGACACTAATTGCTGTCTATTGAAGAACCTGAGTGAAACATCACTCTGACATGTGTCTGGATACTCTCTGCATCTGTTGCAATTTGCCACATTTCCTGCTGTTGGTGCCCCAGTTTATAAGGTTGGCTCTCTTGTGGCCAGCTCTTCTGCCTACATAGAGGTGTGATTTGGAAAGGGTTGCTGTTTCTTATTTAGCACCGTGCTAAATGCTGTACTGATGCAGTTCTTCAAAGTAGGGCTCTGGGAGGAGCCATTCCTTCCATACTCACCTGGCTTGGTTTATACACACACTTCTTCAGCTTTTACTGGCTGTTACAGGAGTGCTGGAGTACTGTGTGTTTGACAGTAAATCCTAAATAATGATTCAGGTCAATGTCCCTACTTAAGGAACACCACCAGAAGTTATTCCATTTCTTGCCTGGCCAAAGGCCGGGAGCTTTAGCTGGGCGTTAGAAGGAGCAACTAATTGGATGCATTGCCACTACCCAACACCACACTGAAAATGAGGTTTGTTTTTAACCTGGCTGCCCTTCTGAAAAACAAATGAAATCTGTTCAGATAAATAAAACTCCATGCTGGTGTTTATTCTAGCAATAACTTTAACTATTTTAATTATAGCTAATCTTGCAAGCTCTTTTTTGATTCCAAGTTAATTTATCCAAGTTATCTACAGTTAATAGTTTAAGACAAGGACAAATGCCAGCAAACTCTTACTGGGTTGATAAGAATTCAAAAACATCAGAAGAAAAACTTGTACAAACAATAAGGTAGAAGTCATATTTATTGATAAAAATTAATATATCTGCTATAAAATTTGTAACAGTAATGCAACTGAATATTTATTTTGATGCATAAACCTGAATGTTACATACCAAATACAATACAGTAACACTGGTTTCCTCCTTATTTACATGTTTATGAAAATTGATATGCAATCCATGTTAAAAGAACTTGCAATGGAGAATAGTTACATTAGAAAAATAATATTCTTGATAAAGCATTCTCGAGGACTCCAATCACATTTTCAGGCCTCTTTCAATAAGGCAAAAATCCCTGGTACAGCATATAACTTAATTTACAAAATACAATAACTTCAGACACATCTTCAAGTTTTCTTTTGGTATGCTTTCCCTCACTGTAAAATTACTCAGTTTTCTTACTAAACAGAAATAACTTTCAATAACAAAACTTAATGAGTTCTACTACATATTACATACACACTGCTGTGGCTTAGTGACCACAACTGCGCAATCTTTCTGTTTAACTGCTTGCTCAATGAGCTTTTCTTAGATGTAGGACATGTAGTATTTTGAAATCATTATGACTGTGGTATCTTTCTTCAGTTTTCATAGGAAACAGATCTCTCACATTTTGAAAGTCTTTTTTTTTGTTGTTTTTATTTTTTAATTTTATTTTAGGAACTGGTGCACAACTACAATTTCCACTCACAAGAGAACGTCACAAATGTAACTAAAATCAGGCTTGGATAACTTTGAAAACATACTACTATGTGCCAAAACCAAAATTTCTTACTTTAATACTTTATAACCCTGCCATGCTCTAGGAATTCTTCTTCTGCATAGCTTCATTACTAGTCACAGTCAGATAGTTTTAATTCCTTCAAAGGCACAAAACTTCCACCTCTTTTCCAGTGTTGCTCCTACACCAGTGAATTCTTGTTTAAACATGCGTGGCAGTCTCATTAAAAGCATTTCTATCTCATTTGCAGAGATCTGGGAAAGACAGAAAGGTAAAATTAAAGTGAGAAAACTGCCCTTTGGACTGGAAAGAGGAAATAAGCTAAAAAAAATAAAAATAAAAATCCAGGGCAGGTGTAAACACTTCCTTCTCCACTCAGCTCCATCAGTTTTCTCTTGAAAAAAAAAAAAAAAAAGATATTTTTAATCTGCTCACTTTTTTTTTTTTTTTTTTTTTTTTTCCACTTAGAGTTGACCATCTCTGGAGCCATTCTCTCCCAGTCTGGCCCAGTTCAGCAGTCCCAGATAAACGGGTAGTGAAGTTCCTGACTCAGCATGGCTCAGGATATTTCTACGGTCTTGAAACCTTAATAACTGGTCACAATCCTAATGGAAAAATGTTTTCACTGCAGAAAACACTTCCACAAAGGCAACCTTTCTCATACATTCAGTAGAGAAGTCAAGAAATGAATGGCCACGGAAAATGAACCATTCTATTTTGTAGCTACTTATTTTAAAGTGATGGTCATGCAAGGAAAAGTGAAGAAATGTATTGGTTCTGCAAGTTGTCTACAGCTATCTCCATGATTTAATAGACTTCTCTGGCAGTTATGATATTTCTGCTTATTCACATTTGTAGGACACTCCCATGATGAAAAGTTTTATTTTCAAAGCAGTGTATAAACACAGAACACACTAATTACACCTTATTACACCCAAAGGAAGTGCGAAAATATCTATCGCCTTTTATTTTTCCTGAAGAGCTTAGCGAGACAGAAAGATTAAATGATTTGTTAAGGTGGTGCTGAAAAATCTGTGTTGGAGGCAGTCTGTCTAGAGTCCCAAAGTAATCAGGTCCATCTTTTACGTACTCTCACGGCAGTAATGGATAGCTGGTTACCTTTGGGTAATGCATCTGAGCTCTATAGTGAGCCCTCAGCCCACATGGGTATGCTGACCTTATCATTCCTGTTCAGGTGAGGGATGACAGGCTAACCATGGAAAGTAATTGAAATTAATCTCTGAGATTACATCTCAGGATTGTGCTATTAAAAAGTAATTTGTTGCTACAAGCAGTTACTTCCAAAGTAAACCAGCGAGGTCAAATTCTGCAGCTCGTGTTTATTATGCAGCAGGTAGGTCGAGTGGTAGCTGCAGGGGCTGGTACTTCAGTGCCTTGGAGAGACCAAGACAATGCCTCATCCATTGCAAGCTAAAGGCTACCTGATCCTGGCAGCCTTGCAGAAGCCAACAGGCGACTCACATGACTGGAAATTCACAAAAAAAAAAAAAAAAAAAAAAAAAAAAAAGAGCCTACAAACAAACACAAGGAGGGGCTGCAGCAGCAAAGGGGGCAGCCTCTGAAGAGCTCAGCAGGCAGAAGCAATGAGCAGCAGTGCTGGAGTGCACGGAACTGGTGTTCCAGTTGATTGTTGTTGTCAGTCAAGAGAGAGATGGAGTGGTCAGCAAGGGGGAAAAGCTGGTGAAACTTAGCCAAATACAATGTGCCAAGGAGTGATTAGAATGACTGAAGATATTGGGCAGACGGTGCTGCAAGAACTGTGGCAGAAGGGGAAGGGCTGCAAATACAGCTGTGAAGCTCTGGTTATAACAGGGCTTGGTAAAATCAGATTTTTTTAAATGTGAAATGCAGTAATTCCTCACCTTTTACTACCATCCTCTTCCACTACTCCTTTGGTTTTTATGGGTAACAATCGATTTCAAAGCACTACCAGATCTGAGCTGTCATGGCCTGAAGATAATGCCTACAAACTTCATCATCCTTCCTCACTTCTCCATGCAAACTCTTATTTCCAGTGGGCTTCTAGCTCAGAATCTCTTCTGCTTTTAGAGGATCTCCTCTGCTTCACAGAAACAGAAGAAGGATCCTCCAGAGGCATGAAGCAGCCCATCAGAGGAGTTGGAAGGTGATCTTGGTATTGCTGGAGGAAGTCTTAAGGAACAAAACATTACCAGGATCAATGGAGTCGTGTCTAACAAACACCACACAAGGAGTGCTGCTCACATTCTGAGCCCAGGTGCACCTCATGGCTGCATCCTGACTCCATGTCACAAGAAGGTCTGGGCAAGCATCATAATTCCCATGTTCAGAAGAGATACTGGCAGATGTGGATGAGAGCTGCAGCTAATCCGAGGGTGACCCCTGCATCTACCAAGTATCTCATGCAGTCTAGTGTCTTGTGGAGCCCTTGTTTGGAACTGAGAGTAGCATTAACCTGATCAAAGCTGGCTGTTTTACAGCTGAGCTTCTCACCCTTGACTTGCTTAACATTTGGCAGAAATAAATAGGCACTTCCAAAGTTTGATTCATCTCATCCTACAGTAGATGCTTTAAAGTCAAAGTATCTTATTCTATGGGTGTGTATTGGCTATGGACTGTAGAAACTGATGCGTTAAGAAACACTTTTTCATGCTATAGAGTGTTGGCATCACATTTGTGCTGGCCACAGCTCTCTGAATTTAGCAATAGGGTCAGAAAATTCCTTTATGAGGCCCTTTTGCTTCTATGTTGAGTCAAAGGATATGTATGTTTCATGGTCCATTTATGTGTTCATAAAAGTTCATGTTCAATGTGACCTGAGACTAACAACTTTTAGAAGAATAGGGAATTATCTCCTAAAATTCTGTACAGTTTAATGGCCACAGCTACATCTGCCTCTTGTTTTGTTTTCTTTCTCTTCAGCTGTATTTCATGATCAGTATCATGAAATCAGCTGCTAGTCTTTGCCATTTAAAGTTCTGTTCTTCTTTTCCACAAATAATAGCTAACCAGTGCAAGGCAAAGGACCTCAACAGAAGTAGGTGTATTGTAATTTGCAAATGAATAAAGACCGCAAACCCCCAAGCCCCATATCCCATTATCTTTCTGATGGAAATACACGAAGAGTTTAACCTGCAGTAAAGAATAATACAGTATTTCTATAGAGAAAACAGATTTTGATTAAATTTTTTTACCCTAGAGTCCAACTGCTGCATATAAGACCAAAGATATTCTATATTGGCTCCAAAAGGGTGGACGTGAAGAAATGTGGATATGATACCTGTATTAAAAACAGACGCACACAATATTGAAATTAGTTCAGACAGTATATCATTAAAATAAGCAAAATAATTCTGAATAGTCTGTTCTTGCAGGTTTTTCAGTATGAATTATGATTCCTATTTTTCTTGCACAACCCAATAAACATAAGAAAATGGCACATTTTTAATACAGTCATAATAACATGGTAAACACAATAGCTCATCTTCAGGAATGACAGCAGTTAGCAAGTAAGTGACCAAGATAATATACTGATGAATAAAGGAATTTCTAAACAAAGACTTGCTGGAAGCATTTCAACTACCAATTTTATGCTTGATTTACCAATATAAAATTGTGGATATTGTAATGGTAAAATTATTGCTTTTTTCCCCTTCACTGGGTGCTCTGTTGTGAAAACGTTTCATATAATTGTGTCACAAACCACACTCCCTCAATTTTTTTCTAGTAATTACGCTGATGCTGGTTATGAAAAGTGTTTAATCCATATTACCCCTAACTGCTGCTGAAGAAAACACAAATCCTTTTTGACATATTTACTCATTTATTTTCTCTTAAAAGAAAGCCAGATCTGTCTGTCTTTATTGTTGTTTACAGGATCACTGTAAAAGGTATGGGAATAAAAGTGGTTTAGGAGGAGTCAGGATCTAAGTCTAGTGATTTTTTTCTGATGTGAAAATCAAGTGACAGCATAATGATGACCGGAGAAAACAAGATTTGGGACATCAGAATTGCTATTAAAAGCACTATCCAATTTCTCCTCTTCTAAACAAACAGTGAAAATACAGAATGTCATGTATGTTACTGTTTGGGGAGAGTTGAACTGTAAGAATCAGAGCAAATATTTTCAGCTCTGTTTGGATGGGTTTCTTAACTGAACCACCCTAGGGGAAGTTCCTTATATTTAAAGCATAAACACCAGGATTAAAAATGCTTACAATTGACAAAAATGGGTCACTGTATCTTGTGTACTGCAGGCCATACTGCTTTCTTGATGCTGAATGAATTAGGATAATCTTGGATTTCAGTTTTCCCCAAATACTGGCCATGGTTGAAAATGATAAGTAAAATTTAACTCATTTTAGACTGGATTTGCAAAGAGCACCTTTTCCCCTCCCTCGTTTTTCCAATAGCATTTACAGAGTTCTGATCCTGCAAAAGGAAGGACATGTATTTAATTTGTATGCTATGGCATGTCCTCATAGCAGTTGTCTTCCTGGTGCTATGTGTGATCATAAGCATACACACAAGAGTTCTTGAAGCAAAAATCAAGACCCACACGTTTGGGTGGGTTGATTGGAAATTCAATTGTATTCAAATCATGTTTGACCAGTGGTATTGCATTGGTATTGCATTGGTAAGATGTGTGTCCAAGACTTTATAGTTCAGGATGTTCCAAGCTAGCTCTTCCATGCAATGTAAAGAAAACATCACTTGGAAACCTTTTCTAGTTACTGAGTGGAGTTCCATCACAACTTTTTTTAGTAATTTTGTTTTTCTTTTATACTCTTTTCCTCCATATACTCTCCAAGGGCAGCATGGGCACCAAAGTTTTTGTGTCCCTAAACGCTAGGTACTAGTTACCTGGCCCACTGCCTCTGAGCTTTAGTTTTTAGGTATTCTTAAACAGTTTATTTCTATGATTTTATTCTAGGTGAAGGATACAACAGTCCTTGTGGTATTCTTTATAAATATTCATATGGCTAATTCCCTCACCTAATGTCAAAAGCATAAATCTGGCTTGCTTAATACATCCAGTACACATATTTTTACTTGGTAGTTTGCTAATATTTTTTCCACCCCTTTCTCCTTCAGCATTTTGTCTAATAAACTGTTAACGAGTTATACAGTTCTAACCTGCTAAATTTAGATGTAAAGGAAATCTTCATACATACATGCTACAGTTCTAAATGCAGATCACTCTTTTATTAAACTCTGCAGATTTTTTCAGAAAGCAAAAGTTCACTTGTATTCTAGGATTTCTCTTACTAAAAGCCAATCTGAATCCAGATGAAAGACAAGAATCTCTCTTTTTTTTTTTTTTTGATTTATTAATGCAAAGGTGCATGTAAATGCACATGCAAACAAAAAACTTATTAAAAGGCAGTTTGTTCTCAAAAAACAAACAAACAAACAAAAAAACTTATTTTTGGGTTATCTTACCTATTAATAGTGCCTCTTTCTCTGATTTTAGACCTGGACTTCGTTTCTCCGAATTTTTTTCTCTGTCTTGGTTGACCAGTGCTACTGTCAATACATTGATTTCCTATGAAGTTTAAAAAAACAAAACAGGTAGTCATGTAGATTTCATTTACTTCGATTAAACCTGTCTGCTTTCTTTTCAACTCTATAAGAAAGATCGTTACTTTAATTCACATCTAAAGACAACACAATTATAAATAATTGATTTGTTTGCAGAATATTAAGACACTTTTTGAAGTACCTTTACGCCAAGAGCTGCCCAGAAGACAAATTTTGCTTATGGAGTAAGTAATAACTTTGTTGCTAGTGCTTCTTCATTAGAACAGCTTGAAAGATGTGCCATAAAACGTGGAGATGGTCAGAAAATTCACATTTTCTAGCTATTAAAGCTGTAAACAATGACTGCCTCTAGGGAACATGGCTGGAAACATTCAACTGTAGCTATAAGAGTAAATTCAGCAGTCACTAGCAATGTTTCTAGCTACTAGAGCACAAGCATCTACCCTGCTATACTCTCCAGCCAATGCCTGGCATGGTGTTGGCCGCTGTCCCAGACAATTCCCAGGCACATTTTGGGTGTCAGCACATTTCAGGGACCGTTCCTATGCAACCACCTTGTTTTGGGGACTGAAAGAGAGCCAGCCTTAAGGGCAAGCTGGTTAAGGCTCCTGTTTTGAGCTCCATTTTCTGCAGTCAGGTGGCCTGAACTAGCCAAATCTCAACCAAGCTATCACACGCGAGATGCTCCATCAGAAGTACACAGGCAGTTGTGTGACACAGATTGTTCTTCTCCTGGGCATATGTGAAGTAAACAAATTATCTCTACTTCAGAGGCATGTAAGTGGCCTCAAAGTGCATTGCGCAGTATTTGAGCATATACATGGGCTGTTTCCATGGAGTGACTAGTATGCAGTAACTTGTTCCTTGGCGAGGCAGTGACTCACGCTCCTGCATCTGCTCTGCAAAATGCTTAGCAGTTCCTTGCAAAACCACAGAAGCAGCGAACTTGGGGCTGCAGATATGGTGGTCTGAGGTGGGACTGTGTAGGAACAGTGCTCTCGTTCTGGTTGAGGGAGTCAAGGGGTGCTGCTAGCAGCTGGAGGTGGCACAGGACTGGGCAGCCTTAAATGTAATCAAATTTCAGCTATTTGGTGTAGTGACGTGGCCCATCTAAAACAGGCATTTTAGTGGTGCCTCGCTCCAAAATTCTTGGATAGCATTTTTGGCAATAAAAGAGGGACAATGGGTTTGGGTGGCTTTAGGGCATTTCTGGAGGTGTGAATAATCCACAGTTAAAAAATAATAATAAATAAAATAAATAAATAAATAGTGTCAAATATGCCTTTCTGTAAAAGAGAAAGGCTCTGCAATCTGTGAAATGGGTAAAAAGAGTCAGGCACTTCCTCATTCTCAAAAAATCCCCAAACACACACACACACAAAAAGAAGCCATGATGTATTCCGTTCTCTTCATAGGCTGGCACCAAGGAGCAGCTGCCTGATACGTGGTGCCTGATGGCTCAGATGCGTCATGGGTTCAAATGTTCCCTCAAGTTGTGAAGTGGAATATGCTGCCATGTGCCAGCTAAGGAACTGTATGAGCATCTCAGTGACTGAATGTGTATCCCTAGCCCCCAGTGACAAGGGACTCCGGTCCACCTTAGCCCACAGTGACAGAGGTGTGAGATGCATTGAGGGACCTTTGGTTTGCTGCAGTTGTAGCAGCCAACTCAGGCATGTCTCCTGGCCAGATATCTATGTATAGTTGTGTATATGTGAGGTAGTGAACTTGCGCTGCCTTTCTAGTCAATAGAAATGAAACTCTTTAGTCATATATTTTGGTTATATACTTTATGTTGAGCTAAACTGTACCTTAGAGATGCCTGTTTTATTTTCCTCATTGGCTGCAAAGGGAACCTTGTGGTACAGATTTAGACACCTACAGGTAGGAGAGTCAGCAGTTCAAGAGTGGCAGTGATACTTTCTTAAAATAATGGTGCGCCTGAGTGCTCTGACAGCTACATCACCTTGACACCAATGCTCCTGTAGTGCTGCAATGCACAGGGCACATTATAGCAGCAGGAATATGCCCTAAGTTGTCCAGCGCTGTTGATTCCCCTCCAGCCACAGACAAAGGCTAATGCAAATACTCATCTGCTGCCAGCCATGACATCTGAGAACAGTGAAAGAAAACCCAGGCAAGAAGCAGAAATAACGGAAGTGTTCATACGCATTTCTCCATAAGGGCAGCAATGACAAGGGGGTTACGGATCAGAAGAGCAGAGCTGGATGGCAGATTTCCTGATACTGCAGCAAAAGAGCAGAACAACATATGCCACCAGAGCTTGTATAGGTTAAGATGTAACTTTTGACTCCATCAGAGACAGAAAAGCAGTCTAAAAATAAATCCTGAGAGGGGAATGAGAGAGCAGAGAGATGTGTATTTGATACAACAGGCCCCAAACACAACACACTAGCAGTTTCAGATGGGATTAGAAGTTTCGTCAAGCAGCGAGGCAGAGAAAGAAACTATATTCCCATTGGGAGCAATGAACAGATGGATTCTCATTTAATCTCTAGATTTGAGCCTGTGCAGAACATTTTGTATGATTTATAGGACAGGGTAAAAGGATGCAAAAGGAAGTCACATCAAGTCTTCCTTAACTGTATGTTGGTATGGAGGATAAAAGAGTAAAAAATTGGTTATGTGGGAGCCTGAGGAAACTGAGAATGGCAAAGATAGCTACTCAGCAAAAGACTGACATTAGAAAAAGGTTGCAGGTTCCTGAAGGTTTGGAAAGGGTAGGCTTCTACCATCCCAAACTGCCTGCCTCACAGAAATATGGTAAATTAGACAACTCTGACGTATTCAGCTGCCAAAATAAGCTTTCACAGGCCATGAGAAAATCCAGGGTGCGCATGGCCGGACAAAAGATGCAATAGCAATACTGCTAGGAATTAGTTGCAATTTAAGAGAAATCAGCATAGTTGTGTCTAAAAAAATTAGTGTGTAGTTTACCCAGAAATGAGGCTAATTATAGTACAAATGAAAACCTTTAAGTATCAGACTACACACTGGAGGTACAAATCTGGTACCAAAGAAGACTCTACAACTTATCCTCACACAGTTAATTTGTACATTTTTAGAGGCTCTACTTATGCCAACACAAGAAACAAGAGTTTAAAGAGTATAAAGGTGAATGAGGCAATAACTAACTGGGAACAAACAGCTAGGTCACCTCTCTGACATGAGAAAAAGCTACTGATCAGCAGATGCCTGAGGAAAATTATTCAATATATACTACATTACAGTATTTCCTTTCTTTCCTGCAGACCATCCTTTATTTGGCAAATGATATTTTCTGAGGCCCTAAGCAGTCTCCTTCAGCAGGTTTCATTATAAAAGGAATATTTTGCTACCATCTGTCAGTTACTGCATTAAAGGAGAACACAGCTGAGCATGTGCAAAAACAATACTTATTAGAAGCGAAATGACCTTGCAGGAACTAAATACAGCATGTGGAAGGCTTAATCCAGGTTAAATCACACCTGGAGACAATTAGAGACCTGGTCCTATTCATTATTCACAAATTATGTCAGGTATCGTAGAACATCGGAGGCCAGACTTGATGACAGCTCCGTAGCTGCTCAGCATGGATGCAATCATTCTATGTGAAGCTCTTGCTACTGCCAGCTCGGAGCTTTTCCCTACAAATGACACTTTCATCCTTCAGCAGGTGATGAAAGGCCATGAATTCCCCTCAGGGACCCAACAAACCCTTTGATCTTGCAGACACCCCTTGGGGTCAGCATTTTGATTCGGGGTTCCCTGCCTTTGAACCAGGGAGGGAAAGACAGAGAGTCTTTCTGGCAAACTTTCAGGAGAACATGCTGAGGATGGCATAATTATACTTTTCGCATATGGACTACTCATTTCCACGGGCAGACGTCTCACACCACCACTGACATGGAGCTGATGGCTGTGTTTGCACTGTGGAGAATTGTGCATGGCAGTTCTGGAACATGGATGTCTACCTTAGATGTGTCCTGGCCATAAGGCGGGACAGATGTTGAGTTTGCATCATCCTCTCATGTACCCTGGCTTCTTTTGGAAACAATTACAGAGGAATGACCAAGTGGAGTACTCCAAGAGGTGTCTGGTCTCACTGTCCACCATGGTCCATTACAGAGCAGCTGGGTCCCGTGCTGTTGATACAGCAAAAGAGGGTGAGATTCCTGATAGAGCTGCATTGCCAGAGGGAGACACAGAAGTCCTGAGGAATAGAAGAGATGAGTCTCTGCAGAGAATAGTGGCAGGTACTGTGAGAATGAAAGGCTAGCTCTGCAGTCCAGGGGACTAGCAGATAAGAAAGCCCTAGATATTTCATCCGGATGAAATAGGTCTTTCAGTCCTTCATCAGTTTCTTTTTCCCCACTGTGGGAAAGTGTGATATTACATGCAACATTCTCATGCCAGACTTCACACATCCTCTATAAGCCAGTCTTGCACCAGCGCAAAAAAGGCGAACAGAATACAGAATGTCCACTCTTGCCTAGGGTTTCTCTCTTTAGCAAAAATGGTTCTCTTTAGCTTATAGAAGTGTGATTCTGAAAACATCTGCCAGTTGGCATCCCTAAAAATGGGGGGGAGTGGGGACTTGCCATTCCGCATAAAAACTGACCAAGAGCTGAGCAGGGCTTGAATGGCAGCTATCCTACCTAAAAGCTACTTCTACTTCACCCATTGTTCAGGACCCTGTGTGAAAGGTAGAATACGGAACTGAATGAATGTGACATTGAAGACAACTGCCATGTGACCAGGATGCAAATGACAAATATCCAGAGATGTGAGATACTGCCTCAACTATCTGGGTAATCCAAATGTTTGATAATTACCGTTAAACCTAAGGGGAATGATGACTGCAGTTGTCTTCACAGACCTCGTTCCCTTTGCTGTGGTATGTGATATTTTGCAGAATTTTCTGGTGACAGGGTAAGAATCGCATTATGCCTTCTGAAGGACATGTTAAAAAAGTCTGGAAGAGTTTGCAGGTCATGTTGATGCTCATACAAAGCAAATTGCATTTAGAACAGAGGTAGGAGAAGGAAATAATAGATGTCGGACACAACAGGCTGAATGTTGTCAACACACTGAATGTTGTCAGATGTATGGGATACACCATGCTTTCTTATCAGCCAGGGGATTTATGAGAGAAAATGAGTAGGAGGAGAAAAAGCTATTTATCAGCTATATAAGCAAAAATCTTGCAGGCTATTAACAGCAGGCCAGAGAGATATTGTAAACTTGAAAATGAAATGCAATTTTATGGGTTTTGATGGAAGAAAAACCCATACACACATGATACCAAATCTACAATCCTTAAGCTCTTGAAAGGTATATGTGTACTTGTTCTGAGTCCACAGAACTCAAGCTTAGATTTCAGAACTACTCGCCCAAGTCCTGCTTATTGATGGACATGCAGGTTTGATGATCCCACTGCAAAGAGGAGTAGAAACTGGCTTACGACACAAAGAGCATGTGATTTTCATTTACTTTCATTTACCTGGGGATCTCTTAAAGGCTGGAACAGTTGTGATTGCTTTGCTGTTTCTTTTTTAAATTTTATTAAATGTATTTCAGACCCACATCTGAAAATTTTATCTTGCTGCTTTAACCTGAGTGGAGCCTAACTCGATTTCCTATCAAGCGAATGGAAGCTTTGCAGTAGTTTTAATGCACATCAAGCCATGCACCTTAAATTTATGGGCGACCACAAGGTTGAGGTACAGGACAACTTCTGACAGCTTAACATGCTTGTCAGTTGAGAATGGGCTACTGTGTTGTGGATGTTCTTATCCATGGTGAATACAAAATTATTCAGCTCACTTTGAGCTAAACCACACTGAAATAACCTATTTAAATTTAATTTTCTTGCAAATGCAGAAATGCAGGAGTACAATCACAGTCAGCAATCATGACTCAGATGATCACAGACTCACAAAATCACTCAGGTGACTTTGGCAGGTCTCTAGTCCAACCTGATGCTCAAGGCAAGGTCAGCTGTAGGCTCAGAGCACGTTGCTCAGGAATTTACCCATACTAGCCTTCTAACCTCCAAAGATGGAGACTGTATAACCTTTCTAGGCAGTCTGTTTCACTGCTGAACTGTCCTAGGTATGAAGGTTTCTCTGTATACCCAGTCTGAGCCTATCTTTTTTTCAGTTTCTAAACTTTGAACCTGATGATCCAGCCAGTTTTTCATTCATCTAGAAGTCCACCCAGACAGTGTGTAATATCCCATACTGGGTAGAAAGATGCTGTTGGATACCTTGTCGAAACCCCTGCAAAAGTCAGGGTGGACTTCAATCCACTGCTTTCCCCTCAGGCTAGGAGTTAGTCATTTCATCAGAGGCACTCATGTTGGTCAAGCATGATCTTGGTAAATCTATATTGTCAACTCTTAATCACCTTCTCCCTCATTTGCCCAGAAAAAAAAAAAAAAAAAAGGCTCCCAAGATTTTTTGATCCATCCTTTTTCCAGGGAATGTGGTAATGGTAGCTTCCTCTGATCTGGACCTGCCAGCTTTCAGCCAGCCTGCTGCCTGTTCCACTGACGAGCTCCATGCATTCAAACTTCATGTAAGAAGCAGGTAAAAGCTTGCCTTATTCTCCCTCCCTAAAGAGCCTGTGCACCCACCCATCACTGAACCCCAGATGTATTCACTGTCCCAAAGGGCTCAGTTATCCCTGAGATGTCACAGCCCTATGCCAGCACACGCTGCTCCATCTCCTCCTGTTTGTTTCCCAGGTACATTTGTGTATGGGCACCTGAGATGGGTCTCCATCTCTTCTGCTTTATCCTTACCAAGGGCTACCTCTTGCTATCCTGATCCTTTTTCTCACCAGTCTGTCCTCTGTTTCCTCACGAATCTGCAAGCTGTCTCCGCCCTCCCTAGTCATCTCCAGTTTAAAGACCACCGCCCCAAGCTGGCAAGTTCTTGTTTTTCTTTTCTTCTTTTCCCCCTCAGACTCTCTACTATCTAACCAGTGATGCAGAAGTATGTATTTGCCATATGCTACACTGCTGGTGAATATTATAACAGTTTATGCTTGTGACTGGTTTATCATTAGAAATTATAGAGACCAGATGTCACCTTTTCACTCAGATCAAGCCTCAACTTTATAACTTCTCTTGTGCTATGCAGGAAACCAGTGCTGAGTTTGTCAGCCACAGCAAATTGTAATTACTCTTAAAGTGTGCTAATGTAGAAATGTATTTTTAAAGTACACTAATATAGAAAATCATACCATGACAGAAAATTTAAGAGTATACCAGTAGTAACAATTAAACCATTGACAACTGGTTTGAAAAATTATCTGGCATTAAAATTATAAAGAACAACAATGAAGAAAAATTAGAACAGCAAACATAAGGCCTTGCAAACGAAGCACTTCAGACACAGCCCTATGCATCTAAGATTAGTTTGTCTGATTTATCCTACATGATAGAAATGTTTTCAGGAGTGAAGATTAATTGTATTATGGTGCTCTTGACATCCTATTTTTCCGACCCATTTGCCAGAGAGATGCTTTTAACTTTTTCATTACAAAGCTTTTACTATTATAACTTTCACCTGCTGAGTTTAGGCAACTAGCGATAATGTGAAAATGCTTTTCTCACTGAAACTATCTCTTTATATTGTTCTCCTTGTATTTGAGCACATCTATTTTATGAGAATGTACATATGCAAAATACGGATGACTAATATGAAAGTTACTTCATGCTTATTTCTAAAAGTATGATCAGGTTGCTTCATTTTCTAAAGCTGGATTTATGTGTAGGTTCCTGATGACTTAACACAGATGTTTTATGTGATCTGAAGGTGGTTCTTTTGCAAGGGAAAGGTAATTGTCATTTTGCACATTTTATGATAGGGAATTGCAGCAGATCAATGGCTGGCTGAATGAAAGCATTGCCTACCCACCAGCACTGCTGAAATCAGTGTAGGAGGGGATACTTCATGTTTACTTGAGACTGAGAACTTGTCAAAGCCCTTGCAATAGTTCTTTAACATAGATATAATTCGAGGAATCACCTCAAGACTGATGCACTTCTTAAAAAAAAATAAAATAAATCTAGAAAGGAAATTCACTTCCCTTCTTGGATACATAGAATTGTTTTGAAAATGACAAAATATGAAAATAAAATAAAATGAAAAAAAATGAAAATAAAAGGAATCAATTGGGGGAAAAACAATAAATAAATAAATAAATAAATAAATGTTTGATGAGAGTGAATGCATTTTCAGCAAGGGTCCGGATTTGAAAGACTTTAATCTTAGTTATCTGAAAACTCAGGCCAACCCCCATATTCACAAGAATCTCCATATGTAAATCTATGAGAAATACTTGAAACAAACATTTTAGAGCTCTCGTTCCCCTGGATTGACTCCCGATTGGGAAGATGAACTCTTCCAAGAAGAGTGTCTCCTGGGGATATTGAACTTCCTTTCTCAGCTCAGTCACTTTTTACTGTCCATTCTCTGAAGGACTTCAGCAGGTTGGAAGGAGTGTGAATGTGGTGTGCAATCTCAGGACTGCAGCAGGAGGCTTGTGGTTGAAGCAGAGGTGTCCCATTGTCCTTATGGTGGCTCTGGGGGAGCCTGGGTGCTGTGCTAACGAGCCAACCTGCCTTGTGTGCAGTGTGGGTTAAGCACACAGCTGCATATGTATAAGGCTGAATGTTATTCCTCACTAGAAACGATGGGGTGACTCCTGTATAAATACTTGGGGAAAATACTTTGGGATGAAAGGCTGTACTTAATGATCAGATATTATTAAAATGTCAGGTGGCTCCAGGGATTGAAGAACTGTCTCCCTGTGGAGCTCATATGAAATATGATGTCAAAAAACTTTTGTGGTTTGCTGAGTGGGTGGCCAAATGGTTTTTACCATTGTGTCTCTTTGACATTGTCTCATTGAATCCTCTCTTCTCCTCCCTCTGATGATGGGTATTTACTCCAAAAAAAAAAGCCAAATTACGATGACACTCTGACACTTTCAATCAGGGACAAGGGAGTTGGTGTAACTTCTTTCTGCACATTAACAAAGGGGATATTTGTGAAAGCCCTGATCTGCTTCAGGTAGCACAGTCTGTATCAGAATACACTGGTCTGCTGTAGCAGTTTGCTCCCTATAGGGTTAGATCATGTCTGAAACTGTAGAGACTGTGATTCTGCCAGCAGAGAGATCACCACTGTACTAATGAAACCGAATTGCCATCCTCTAACATATCAAATCAGGGCTGGGGTAGCGAAGGTGGAACTCAGGGGGCATTTATCTATCAGTATGTGAGAACTTCTGATGGCTGAGCAGGGTCTTGGATAACATGGTCCTCACAGCCAGTTAAACTCCTGTTATTTTTCAGCCCTCATGGTATTGAATTCACAAGGTGATCATTCCTCATTCTTGCCATGGTAAGTAGGAAAGCTGCTGATCTGCGAATGGTCATAGCTGCTTGAATTTATCATACTCTATGTGCCTTAAATTGAAGGAAATGAGAGGAAATGAGTGATGGAAGGGCTACAAATAAGCGCCTGGAATGGAAAAAAATGAGCAGGGACAAGAGAGAGACATAGCCACTCCTCACCCTCTGGTCCTGGCCCCATCATGACAGAAGAACCTGCATACAGGGAGTAATTCGGGTCCCTAATGCCTGGGAATAGTTTACACCTCCTTTACACCTCCCTCCAGTCAGGATACCTGAGTCCTTGCACCATCCCACAACATAGCACACTCATGATCAGAAACTAAATCTCCCTCCCCTCAGGGGGCTATCCTCATTCCTGTGCTGCAGTTATTCTTGGTTGCTCTCTTCAGACAATTAACTGCATTTGTTGAATGAATTAGTTGACTGAATGCAATCTTGCAAAGGGGAGCAGTTGTGACAGTGTGGCTGAAGAGTACAGGTAGACCATTCTGTCTTAAGAAGAGGAAATGCAGCTTTTAACCTTCTTAGGTGGAGGACAGAAAAACGAAATACAACTTTTGGCATCCTCTGCAGGGGATGTAGCCTCCATAGCATAGAAAGGTTGCTGACACCCTTCCTACCCTCCTTTAATTCACCCAGCTGTCATTGCTTCATATTTTGCAGTGCCCACGCATTCCCGTGTGCTCCAGAAATGCCTACTGCAAGGACAGAGGGTCCCAGCAGAGCTGAGGCAGCTACTTACTGACCCATCTCAGCTTGCTGAAGCTGAGGTCCACAGCATACAAACCCCAGGCATCTGGAAAGCTCAGATAGAAAACAAATGCACACAATTTCCTGTCATACGCAACCTCTTCACTAAGGTTTTTTGGCCTGTAACTGTAGGACCAGAGAGCTCTTAGCCATATCGAGTACATTTTTCATCTCAAGTCCATGCTGTGCGAATAGCAAGCCTTTTGAAAAGTGGGCTAACTGGGAGACAATCATTGTACTCATGAAGTGAAGCAAAAGCATCAGCAACGACTTTCTTGGGATCTTCATCAATAAAGGTGACCAACTTTTGTCCCATAGTCCTGAATTGCTGAGACAATCCAAGCAGGCCTTGCTCTCTTCTAGCTGCCTCTCCTCCGCCTGTGTTTAAGGACCCTTTTCATCTCACCAGGCTCAATGTGAGGCAATCACACAGGAGGTGCCCCATCCCATGGCTGATGTGTACTAACACATATATTGACACGGGACATTCACAGCAGGTGCCCTTGGGTGCCTACATTAAAACTCTGCACACTGAAGCACAAGGACTGAACTCTAATGAGTTTGGTGGAATTACAGACTTCTCCAAAAATTGAAGGGGGTTAGATTTCTAAATCCTTGCCCAGCTGATAGCAAATCTGAGCCTTACTTAAGAGCAGTCTTGCCTTGGAGAAAGATCATCAGTGATTAACCCATTATATGTGAAAAGAGAAGACTAGGGTGTACTTAGAAATAACATCACTTCCAGTGTAGCACAAAGTGAGCAATTTAGTAAAATGGTTGAAACATTTCACCCCAGATATACTCCTCCTCAGAGTCAAGGATTGTCTGGTAATTGCTTGAAAAGCAGATACAGGGGGGGAAATTAAAGGAAGAATCAACATCAAAACTAAGATGCTTGGTTGAACTTGAGAAATGCTCTGATAATAGCTTCAAGCATTCAAAAGGAAAAATGCATCCCTACTTAATATTATTGATTCGATGTCTGGAGACAAAACCACAGAATATTGTGTCCAAGTTGCTGGAGATGCTAACTGGAGGGAGGCAGAAGAATGAGGTCAAAGTCATTACTTTGTTCAAGCAGTGAAACTCAAGCTGGAAAAAATGCTGTTAAAAAAGCGTGTGGTGAGATCAGTTTTGCCCTCTGAAATATATCTGTTGTGTTATGGCCTGGTGATAACAAGGTAACTCTGAAAACCTTTTGGTGAAATGCTGGCTTATTAAATCTGATGGGTATTTAATTTATGACTTCAACAGAATCAGGATTTTACAATGCCACTGCAATTTGGACATTCAAAATGTCCAAAACAAGACCCATCTCTTGTTTTGGTCTGAAGCAAGAGGGCTGGTACTCTTGACTACCATTTTATGGCACTTTTACAAAGGGTAGGAGTTATTAACAGGAGCTATTCTCCATCTAAGGAAGCCAGGTGGCTGTCAAGGGAGAAAGACAAATTCATGGAAAAATAATCATGGGGTACTTCTAAAATTAGGCTCATGTTCAAAAATCTCCCCTTCACCACTAAGAATAGCGGGATACCATGGAGGTTAATCTTCCCACCCCCAAAATAAGGATATATTCACCAAAGCTATGCATTATGTATTCTGGACTCAGCAGTGAGCAAAGGAGGTCTTCAGTCAAAACACAGCACTACCATTTACAGAAGAGGCTCCACGGAAAGCCAATGAACTCACAGAAAAAGTGGAGGAATAAATTATGTTTACAGAGTGAACCGCAAAACATGAGATTAGTATTTTGAATTTCCAAAATGTTCTCTACTTGAACACATCTCCAAAGCAAGATTTATTTATTTATTTTTTCACACTGTGACTAATCAGGTCTCAGGAGTATGGGCACATCCTGGAAGAGGATTATATCTGAAATTGTAATTGTACATTGGCCATTATTTTCTCTTCACTTAAGACAGATGCGTGAATTAAACAGAATTATATTCAGCAACAAAGAGAAAATTAAAGGGGGTAGAAATTAGAAGAAAGAAGCAATCTTTTAGCAATCTTTTCCTAACTGCAAGGCTGAAGAGAATGAACGCTTGGTGACAACACCTCTGGCAGCGCTGGGTGCTGAAGTCTCTGTTAGCACTCGGGCTCCATGTACCACCCGAGCCTGGCATCTGGCCTTCCCTATAGGGTCTAGCTAGGAAATGTCAACAGCTGTAAAATATTACCACATGTACCTGGCAAGTCACTTGTAAAACACCCTTCTGACTGTTTATAGAGCTTTGTAAGATGGTTTTGCTTTCTAGAAATAAATGCTGTACCTGCATGTACCTGCAAGATGCTAAAATTTCTTGGTTTCACCCTCCAGGTTTGTGTGTGAACTGCATGGCAGGGAGGGTAACATTGCCATTCCTCCAGTCTCTTAATTAACTGCGCTCAATTCTCCTGACAAAAGCAAGAGAAAAAGTCAAGAGTTGTATGTTTTACAAATGGGGAGCATTTCAGGAGGGATATTTTTATGTTTCCAAAGGTATCCAGCTCCTTGCTTCTCTTTCAGGATGGTCTGAAATAATTGAAACCTAGAAAAAAATGTCAGGATAGTTCTAAGTATATATTTTCATCTATATCTGCTTTTGCCAGGGAAAAAAAATATTTCAAGGCTTTGTTTTAAGAAACAACATATTTTTAATGTAAATTACAATGCAGACCAGTGCAATCAGCAGAAAGCTTCTGGACTGTAGGAGATAATCTTTTAAGACTACAATAGGAACTCTCTTGATGTGCACACAACATGCCTCAAGAATCCTACTGTCATTTTTAGGACCCCAATTTTCTGCAGAGTAAATAATCTAAATATTCTACAGTGTGGAGATTAGATTGTGTTCCATGTATAGGCATATGTTGCCATTTTTCCTCACCAACACCTCCCACTATTGCTGTTCATGTAAAGGTATTTCATTTGCTGAATTCAACCTGTCAACTGTAACAAATATGCCCTAATCCCATTATATGCATCACAGTTCACTAACAGCCACATAGGAGCCACCGAGCCTTTTTCTCTTTGATCATCCCAGATTTACACACTGGCCAAGGGCAAGAGCTATGAAGTCTGCTGAGAATAGATGTGGAGAGACAACCTGCAAGGCACAACACCTGAGCTCTACATGTTCAGTATGAAGGACACTTGTTTAAAAGGTGCCTCAACTTCCACATTACAAAGTTCACTACTGTAGCAAATGTTTTAACAGCTATTCTTTTCCTTTAGTTCTTCATTTCTATTTGTGCTGCTGTGCCTTCTCAGACCTCTTAGTGGCATAACTGTTGAACACATACATGGCTGTAACTGTTACTCAGTAATTGCAGCTGTCTATTTTCCCTCTTCACCGTTAATTTAGATATTGACTTCTTTTCTTATTAGTCTAATATTGCATTGAAGAAGAGCTCACGGAAAAGAGGGGCAAAAAATAGTTTTATCCTCTGGAAAGCTCAGGCATTTGAACAACTACAATTAAAAACTAGAATAAAATATTACATTTTGAAAAATTTACAATTAACCAAAGATTCTGAAATATTTTATTTCAGATTCTGGAAATGATCTACTGAAACAACTTCTTTAGGCAATTGAAATATTTTATTTTAATGTTATTTAAACCTGTATATTATATAACAATAAAGCTTCCAGGCTCTTCTGCTTTATCCTGTTTTGTATGAGTCAGAAAGATAAAAGTTGAAGCATTTTGGAAATTTTCCTTTAAAACATTTTGATCCTGCAAAACATTGTTTCATCCACATTTTTTGGAGAGAAAGCAAGCTGCTTTTGGAAAGTTTCTAAATCTTAAGTTTCTATATTCCCTTAGGAAACTTGGAACCAGCTGTTGTGCAGGCAAAAGTTTTTAAGTAGCAAATGTGAGCATTTCAAGATCATCGGTGGATTAATGTTTTTATTTGGGTTTGCAAACAGAATCTTTCAAAGGGGCAATGAGATGCTGTGCAGACAGACTGCAATTGCAGATTTGTTGGAGCTATCAGACAATATTGAATGTCTCCTGTCCAAATGCTGAGAGCTATGAGGTCCTATCGACTTCGCTGCGGAAACGGACCACAATGAATGAGATTCAGGGACGGATTAAAAAGAAAGGACATTTCCTTATCACAAAGCAGTTCACAAAATTTGAGAGTTCCATTCAGGTTGAAAATAAAACTGCTTTCCTGTCTGTGTCATTAGATAACATATTGACAAAAACAGCTTTAAAATATATTAGTGTTCAGGCTGTTGCTGGCTCTTTTAGCTGGGTTGAAGATATCATGTATAATCAGTTTTAATTTTCGTATGTTTATGACAAAACACAAAGCTGCACGGTTTGCATTACAAACATAGCAGGAAAATTTTTCTTTATTTCCTTTCCCCTTATCCAAATTGCTGTTTTGACTGCAATCATTAAGGGAATAATAGAAGCATTTTTTGGCAGTAGGATTTAAAAAACACGACCTTAACAAGTCCTTTAACAATTTTGGACAAAATAATGACTCAATTAATTAATTTAGTCCTTTCTGTGCAAATTAACTGTTTCCAAATTATACACATACATGAATCACCTCACTCAGAACTGAATTATGGCCAGACTTGCTCAGCTGCAAGGTGGCAGCCACGGAGACAACAATACAACTTTGTAGGTTGAGTAATCCTGGACAGGACACTAAGGCAAAGCATTTCTCTTGCAGTCGTTTCCATGGTATCTTTAACACCCACATACAGCAACTAGGACATTGGTTGTGAAAGTCTCATCCAAATAAATCCGACAAAGTAAATTGCACGGAACTCAATTTATCTACCTTGAAATGAAGTTTGCTGGGATTTGAACCTGTGGCTTCAGGAAAAAACAGCCACTTCAAACCTGATGTGCAAATCATTCAGCCATTCTATCAGGTTTAAGACATAAATAGAAAATTTTGAAACCATAAGCATGCATATATATCTCTAAATCTGTGCATATATAGCTGTACCTACATTTGCCTGAGATTCATCATGCCCATTGATTTCTGCTAATTCCTTGGCGCTTTTTAACTGCAAAGAGTAAACAAAAAACAAAAACAAAACAGAACAAAACAAGCACATTACTTGAGTATTTCACACAGTTATCTTGGATTTATTTGAAGGAGCATTTTATAAGGCTTCCAATGAGAAAAACAGATGGAGCATATAATTCTAATGAGTTTTTGCTCAAACCATTTTGAAACCAACATACTTAAGGCTTGATAGGTTGGTAAAAAAAAAAAAAAAAGAAAAGAAAATAATAAGACAGGGTCATTATTTTTTAAATAATAAGAAAGTAGTTTCAGGGCATAAAAAGTGTGCAGAATTGGCTCTCAAGAATAATAAATGATTTAATTTCCCCTTCTTCTTGCTATTAATTTAAACTTTACAATATTTTCAAGTTGCCACTAGCTAAACAGTGTTTTGCTAATGATTACTTTTGAATGATATATTTTGAGCTTTCTAAGATGCCACAGTGCTACTGTATGTTTCCTTCCTGAGGAAGCATCTAAATAACTGATATGGCTCTTGGGTATGATGGAAAAGGAGGTGAAGAGACGAACAGCTCTTTTACTTAACCACTGGCAGGAAGGACCGATGAGATGCTGCCAATTTCAAATATATGATCTGAACCAAAACATTTTTTCCTCCTGATTTAGCTTTTTTGGGGAAATCCAGGATTACACAGTGGATTCTAAAAGTCTTTCCAGAGAGATTTAAGGAGTGTCCTAGCTCATGTCTCAAGCCACAGTGAAATACGCCGTTGTTCATCCTGTGATTGAACAAACAAGGAAAGGAGGGGACACCACAGCTCTCCTGAGCCTGTAAACCATGCAGGTTTGTACATTTAGTGGAAGAACTCAAAACCATTTAATCTTTATGTACACTTCTGAAAAGTGATGTGTTTACTGTAACCTAATTCAAAGTAGATATTTGGGGATGGTGGAGATAGGAAACAATCAACAGAACTTTTCTCTATATTCCTTGGTCTCTATCTGTTTTTGCCAAAGAAGCTGGGATCCATTTAACAACTGATGATACAACTGTGACACTGAATGACAACAGTCCTAAAATCCAGGTGAATACGGATGTTATTATGTTTTGATTGGGTGTCTGGCACAGAAGCCTTGTCTGACTACCACTGTTGGATGACTGGTCAGATTACCTCTATCATTTTTTTGCTGTGCAGCAGCAACAGCTAAACTGCCTGTGAATCAGTTCTTGGTTTCTCACCATTGCCAATCTGACAATTAAGGTAAGTGGGCCATGATCTCTGTATACCTCATGATGCAGGCCTGTGTGAGCCACTAAAGAGGTCCTGAAAGAGGGAAGGGGGCAACAGTCCCTGAGAAAGCGGTACAAAGGACAGCTGGGGACTGCAAACTCATCAGGTGTCCTGGTTCAATTCACTGACACTCATCTTTCAATGCCCTTGAAAAGCCTGCAACTCATACTAAAAACAGTGTGATGCATTTCCAATGAATGCTGCATGTTTTCCTTCCACTGAAATACAACCATCCTGTGAAAACATCTCGCTGTGAGGATGCTGGTAAGAACGAGACAAGAAGGCTACTTCCAGCCAAGAAAAGTTAGGTATTTCTGCACTGCGCTGTGAGCCATTTCCTGATTCTGCCAATTTTTCATTTTAAATATTCACCTCATGTGGGCTGTCCCGTTGAGTTCAGCTGAATTACTCATCTGAATATGAGGTTAGGAGTGTGCTCAGGTATATAAAACTGTTCTGCATGCTACGTCCATGTCCTGAGCGCTTTGGGAGTGCTGTTCATTACTTACCTTTCTACTTCCCTTTTTCAGGTGGATAAAGTGCCATCACCCCTTGGTGGCTGCTGGCTTCTTGGGCAATGCTCCACGTGCCTTTTGCTGGTGACATGCAGCTCTCCCATCCACCTCATGCATGTTTGATGGGAGAATGGGCTCAGCTTCCAGCCTACGTTGGTCTGCCAGACTTTCTTCCCACCACTGATTCCCACCATCACCTCCCCAGCACTGCTGCACTGGTGGAGGTAGTGTTAATGCAACTAGTGCAGGAAGGATGCTTGAGCCTTTTTCTCTCTTTTATGTCCTGCAGTGCCCTGAAGAGGATGTCAGAGCTCAGGCAAGAAGCTGCTAGCATCCACATGTACACTAAAACCACTGCAGCAGGAGGTGGAGGTAAACCAGTGGAGATAATTGGAGAAAACTTATGGGTAGAACATATGCTGCTGGATTCCCACAGGCTAAAGGGTTAAAGTCCCCTTTTTCCAATATTGTTTGTTTGCTTGTTTAATTGGAATTTAATTTATACTCTTCTCTCACAGCCTAAATCATGAAATGTTGGAATAGAAACCTTGGAAAATCATACAATATTGGAAAAACAGGACTTGCCTTACCCCCGAGGCAGGCTCCTTTGCAGGTTGGTGGTGAGACTGATGTTACCAGCAGGAAGCATACTGAGGCTACACACTGAACTAGTGCCAGTAACAACCAAGGGACTGCCTGAAAGGAACGGAGAAGAGTTAAGGAGCTGGAAGGCTCTCATACATCTCATGCCATGGTGGGGTCAGGTCAGGCATAAATCAGTGGGCTCAAAGTCCTCTGACAACTGGAGCTGGTGGCTGTGGACAAGATCTGATCCAGAAGCCTTTTTTCTACCATCCTGTAACATGGTGAACAAGCAAACAGGATCTCTCCCAGCAGGATATACAGGATGAAAAGGCAGATTTTAGCAAATATATCACCAAAAAAAAATTGCAATAAAGACGGGAGCCCAGCACTGTTTATTTTTTAAAGAAATGTTCATATTTACTTGACTCTGCCATATGATTTTCAATACCCATGGTTGGAAAAACACACAGATGAGCTGTGGTCCTTGTAAAGGAAAGCTGTGAGCCTTGGCAAGTGGGGGTCATTACTGCTAGGGGCTTTGCTGTTCTGGAAAATTTTGGAAATGGTTCAGGATTGTTGGAGAAGCACACTGGTTGTGCAGCTCTCTTTAGGAATTCTGGCTACTTACAGCTTTAGCTCTAGGCATGTTTCAGTTAATGCTCAAGACAAATGCAGATCCATTGTGCCCTTCTTCCAGCTACTGTTTTCGTCTGTCTGCCTAGCATGAGTGCACATTTGATTTGCAATTAGTAGGAGTCTGCAGAGATTCGGAAGTCACCCCTGTGGTCCCTATTGAGGCCTCATATTGTGAGATATTCCTATATGTTTTTGCAGAATTTAATTGCTACCAAGATATAAAATAACACCACGCAATTTCATTATTTTTTTTGACTATTCTATGATGCTATACTTTGAATGCCATGTGAAAATGTAAAAGAGATGCAGTTAACTCAAGAGATCTAGTAGTTTCTGTGTTTATAAATATGCTGTTACCTAATCCACTCTTCCTCATGGCATTTTGTGTAATGCAGTCCTGCATCAGTTCTCATTTAGAAGGTTTTCTTTGTAGCCATAAGTGCTAAGAACATATAGCATTTACTTTTCCCATTACGCATATTAAATGTTTAAATCTGTTTGCAGACATATTCAGACATACATGCTGAAAACTCTTGAACATAAGAGCTATCATCATTTTGAATCTCTGCCATCAAAGCAGTTCAGAACCTGCAGTCTTTAAGCTACAGATACTAACCAACTCGCTAAATATTTTAGCTCAAAGTTTATATATAAAGGACAAAAATACGTCTCACAACAGAGACTGTGCCTATGCAGCACAGGTGGGGATTTGAAATTTCAGTGTGTCCAAGCCATGTGGTTTATACACAACGCATGTATTTGCGCACACTGTGCTTGCACACAGTGTGCACTGCTTCATTTCCAGATTTACAGATCTAGCTCCAGATTTCCTTTTTTTGCTGCGTAACTATCCATCTTACCTTGCTTATAAAACAGTACTATCAAATACACTTCTCAGTGTCATAGAACACCTTAGTATCAAAGAAGGCTAACATTAAAGAATCAGATTTACAGTTGTTTGCTTTTCACTGCTTAAATAAGTGCATTGGTGAACTACTATTTTTAATGCCATCATGATAATCTTTTTTGTATACTCGTACCTTCACATATAACACAGGAGATGGCAAGCTCTTTTTCTTCAATACTAGTCTTAAAAGAAAGAGGTTGTTGTTGTTGTTGTTGTTGCTTCCAATATGTTTGCTTTTCAGGCATATTTAACTTCCCCCCATTTTTTTTTTTATTTATTCAGAGAGATGACACATTTCCCTGATATCTATGTAGAATGAGTGGAAATGTTACTTCAGATGTGAAATTCACTACTGCATAGTGTAAAATAAGGGTCCACTTTCACTGTTTTCTTAAACTGTTAGCCCCAGCTGCATGCACAAATGCTAATCAGAGCAGACACATGGACTATATAATGTTATGTCTTGCTCACAACACAGTCAGTGGTCAGAATCCTATGCATTTTGTAGGCAAATCCATGCATCCTCCATCCCCTTAGCATAGCTAAGACAGCACTTTTCTCCCATGAGAAGCACTCACCTGTTCCTGAAGGACTTTAAGCATCGCTTGTGTGTGTGTTTGTTCTTCCTTGGCTTGCTCCAGCTCGGATTTTTTGTTATTTAATTCTTCCTGTATGCTCAGCAATTGCTGTACAAACAAAAGAACGTTGTGGTTAGCACAGTCTGGATCAAAATCGGTTTTAAACACTCAGTTTGATAAATCTTCATTTCAAACAATGCTTTGCAGCCTGCTCCTACATTTATTATTGTTGCATAGTCTGCCGTGTCTAAATGGACCAGAGGTAAATTATTTTCATCTGCATCTCCTTCTGCAGCAGTGCTCCACAAGTAATGCATCTGTTAATGTGTGTTAAGCTATTTGTTACATTAAAGTAGAAACTCCTGGTACACTATATCACCCACGGAGGGACTGTCACATTCATCTGAACCAAAATCTTATTTGTAGAAGTGTATGCGGTGGTTTTAATAATACTAGGGTAAACACTATGGTACATAAATAATTTAAAAGCACAGCCTTTTAATATAATTAGTCATTGGCCCTAAGCCATTTTCATTCTATCCAAAGCAATATTCTGGAAAGCTTTCACATTGAGTTGCCAAGAAGACAAAAGCTTTTTTTTTTTTTTTTTTTACTTAACCATGCTGTGATATTTTATTAGACAAGGAAGACTGATGCCCTACAATCAATATATCATTCAGGAAGACAGACGGCTGATCTGAACTGTCAAAACAAAAAAACTATGTCCAAAACCATATTTTATGAAGACAATTCTGGGATGTAGGGACATCTTGAAAAGCCTACATTCCCTGGTCTTGGCTAGCTTCATGTTCTGCATAGATTTATTGTAACTGTTAAGAGCAGGTCAATAGATTTAATTAATCTGTAATAATGATATATTTTTATTTTTATGGGTAATATACATTGCTGAAGAGCAAGAGAAGACAACTAAGAGATTTAAAAGGAGTTTACAGTGCTTTCCCTTGGTGATCAAGAAGGGAAACTCTGGTTTTCTTGCACAACTTATTGCTCTGCATACACTCCTTTCCAAGGACTACTTGAGCAAGCAATTGCTTTAATAACTTGGATTACTGATCTAACTATGTGTCTAAGCATCTAAGGCTTAGTTTATGCTTGTGCTTAGGATGGGTAGCTCTGACTCAAACAGATGTTGTAGGTGTTCAGCATCTTGATATGTTGCACACAACAAAAGTAGAAATAGCCCCTGGCCTTGTTCCACAACACTGGAAGTCCCAGGCACGAAGGGACTCTGTGCCACTATTGTTTTCAGAGCTGCTAGGAAACACTTGACATTTCAGGGCCTGACAGAGTTATTGGCAGTGCATTTATTGTGTAAGTGAACACCAGTTTGATGAATTCTGTCTGCCACAGATGTAAAAATACATGTGGGTATAGGTCTGATTATATCTTGCACTGTCTGCTATCCAGTTAGGTGTGCTCTTTGATGTATCTTGCCACCTGGACTGCTCCCTGAGGGCCTACAAGACACTGAGGGCCTTCAGGTGTGTGTATCCACTCTACCACAGCACAAAAGCATTTCAAATCTCATGATTTTACATGAATAGCAAGTTCTGTTCCAGTGAGGCCCCACCAACTTCTGCACAGAAATCTCTACTTCTGGCAGTTCCTGATGGGGACTGGATTGCCACCTCAGACTTGTCTTCATCTTGCCTGTTGGGTACCACTCTCTACATTCTCAGAAGATAAAATGAATTTATGTGTACTGTCATGTGTCACACATTGTTACCCATGCAGCTCCTTAGCACAGTTACAGATTTCCATACATTTCATAACCTTCTAGCCCCAAAGGGACAATTTAGTCACCTCATGTAACCTCATGTTTATAACAGACCATTGATCTTCATCCAGGATAGTTTTAGCTGATGCCTGTACTTTAGAAAGAAGGGACTCCAATCCTCAGGAGAGAAACAAATCACACAAGACACCAGAAGGATACCAGAAGCTCTTTCAAGGATCACTAGCAGAGACAGCAGAGTTTTGGCAAAGAGAAGTGTCACCTGAATGGGGCTGGTGAAATTCCTCTCCTTCACAACTGCAACCTGCTTGTCCTTACACACCTGGACAGGGCAAGGGCGTTTTAAGAAAAAGGAGTCTTTTCTCTCCACCTCAGTGTCTTCTCTGAGTAGTTATGTCTCAACCAGTCTCTGACAATTCAAAGTGAGGAGCCAAAATGAATTAAATGATCCTCACATATAGCCAGGAATGCATTTAGCCAGTTATGTACCTGAGAAGGGAACTTCTTTGCCTCTCTAGGCAACAAGCTGAAATCCTGAATTATGAGGTTTTATTGCCATCATTGTCTAGTGCGGCGCTACAGGTACTATGGAGTCCAGAGAAAACTACACAAGAGATCCTGTCTGCTCCACAGCCTCTGAAGGAAGTGGATAGACATCTAAGTCCAAGGACACCATCACTACCTTCCAGACCAAACCTTCATCCTGTTTCAGAGATTTTACTCCAGATTCTGGGAGAAACCCTGGAGCCCATCCTTCTGAACAATGGAAATTCCTATTTGGAAGACCCCAAGTGAGTCTTAAGTTAATCTCTGCCACTGGAAAGCCTTATAGGCATGGAAGCACTTATAGGTTGAACTTGTTATACTTTCACCAGACGAATTAAAATCGCCTTCCCCATCCTAACCTCTCCATGGTTCTTCCATAGCCAAGTCTTACACATCATGGACCAGCTCACAAACCACTACAGCTTTATCTTCACATCTCCCACTGATATCTCCAGCTGTGCTTTAGTCTAATTATATCCCTCTTCCTTTGATCTTGACTTTACGTTTTGTGTTCAAGGCAATTTTTTCATAGCTGGCTGAGCATGGGAGGAAGTGGTGTGGCAGATGCAATGTGAGAGCACAAGGAGAGATGCTCCCTGCTCTGCATCATTGTATTTGGCTCCAGACCAGCCAGGAACAGGAATCCCAGGAAAACATCCAATTTTCTCAGTTTGCATGGATTTGCAGCTCATACTGGTTGTAGCATGATCTGCAAAGCATTTGACATGAGATAAAACATTCTGGGAGTCTTAATAGTTAAACTGTAAACTACTGCAGGCTCTCAGTTTGTCCCTAGGCTCATATTTTCAAGACAGTCAATGGGCCCCATTCTCACGGGGATGGAAAACAGAGCATCTGTAACTACTGTACCACATTCCCAGTCACACATAAGGTTTTTCATTCACAGAACTGGGACCTTCCCATCCACCCCCCAGAGATGCCAGAATTGTTTAAAACTTGCAGTCATTCCCTGGGGCTTTAACCTTCTTTCTTTTTCTCTCCCTGACATTTATCTCTAAAAGCTGCAGAATCCGCTCATTTTGCATGGGTCAGGTTCAGAGCTTTCTTTTTCCTGTGTGGTTGATGCCATCAACAAGAACCAGTAACAAGGACTTATACCTGCCAAACAACATATTTTTCCCTTCTAGTCTTAATTTGGGAAATGACAAAATAGATTTGACTGAAAAAAAGTACCAGACTGAGACAGACAATCAGCTTGAAAAATTTCAGCACAAACACGTGACGTTTGGCAAAATTAGAAGCAAATGGAAAGAAGATTTTACACTGGCAGGAATGAGGGAAGTTTCATAACAGTAACTGCTGTCATGCCTACTTATAAACAGACAGCCATTCCATAACGATTTTAATGAATGATGCCAAGACGATGGTATTTAATTATTCAGAATTATTTTGTTTTTCACATAAATGTGCTTATTAAAAATTGATCCTATAGATATTTCTTCTGCCCTTCAGATTGCATGCAAGTGAATACTACAATCAATTAAAATAAAAAATTGTTCTCCTTGGTTTTACTGTTTGTGCTGTCTGATCCTGTTCCACCTACTTCACCATCTCGTCGAGCTTTTCTGCCAGAGCTTCCCCTCTGTGCCCACCCACCCACACAACATTTGCTACCCCGCTTCCCACCTGTTGTGTCCTGCTGGCTTGTCTCAGAGATTCTGCCAGCACAGCTATCAAAACGTCCCTTCCTTCCGTCTTGTCTCACCTCTCTGGACATTTCCTTTAAGCCCTGATGCCCCTAGTTTTGTGGCACAGCCATGGCAGTCAGTCAATAAGTCCCCAGTTTTCTCAGGCAAAGGAGTGACTTCTTGGCTATGCAGCCAGGAAATTCCTGGTTCATTTGTCTATTGCCCTCCAAAGCAGCAGTCCTCAACATACAACTGTTCGGGTGTCTGGGAGTCCCCTGCCACTTATGCAAGGATCTCTTCTCTGAGCCAAAATCATAGTGTCAGGAGGCAGAAAAGCATCTCATGGTGGAGAGACAGCACTACAGAGAGACAGACATATTATCCTTGCTTTAGTGCATGCCCTCTGCTCTTGCCGGGGAGGGGAGAGGCTGGCTGCAGCCTTCTGCCAAAGACAAGGGAGAGGCTACCAGAGGCAAGAGTACACAACCCACAACAAACCTGGTACAAAGAAAGCTTGATTTAGGGAGTGTTAATGTAAGAAGATCTTTGAGGAAGGTTGGGGAATGTCCAACATCATGCTGTGGTAAGAAGGTAAAGGTAAGGAGAAGGGAAGAAGTCTGCTTCTGAAATCAGCAGGGAAAATTGTCCAGGACCGAGTGATAAATTGAAGGAGTATGGCACTCTGAGGATCCCGGAGAGAGGCACACACGTAGCCCAGAGTGCCACCAGCACTGCTCTGGAAGCTCAGCTGCTGTCCATGCAAACAAAGCTATTTGTCACCATGGCTGCTGGGTTGTCCGTAAGAGGTGAAGCCCTGGAGTAGGTCAACATCAGGTGGGTAAACATCACTAATATCCCTTCATTAGCATTTCCAGAAAGGAGACAGGAAAGAAAAAAAGAATTAACTTACTAGTTGTCTCTCTAGATGCCAAGAAATGTATTTTACACAAAAAATGCAAGACAGCTTTCCTGTTTCCATTGGCAGTTCTGGAGCTGCTCTATTTATAAATGGAAAAGATCCCTCTCCAATGTTAAGCTTGCTTCATTCATGAGGACAAAATTCCTCCCCATTCATAAGTGGGTAGCTAATTTCTTTATATGGGAGGGACATGTGTGTGTTTTATTTTATTTATTTTTTTCCACACATTCCAACTTCCAATGCTGAATCTCTGTCAGCAACAGTTCAGTGCCGCCCATGTTGCATAGATCTTGAAAGTGCAGACAGAAAATTACCATCTTAAACCAATCCTCACAGCTTCTGAAACATTAAATATAGATGGCATTATTGAAGCCAGATGAATTACTCAGACTGTGTACAATGCAGTGCCAGCATGGCCAAGAATGCTAACGACTGAGCAACAAACAGTGCCTTGAAATATATGAGAAGTCCTAAAGGGAAAGTAATAGCTGGCTGTTGTGTATCACGAAACATTTCTTCTCTTTCCTCTTCACCCCCCTGCCCACATTTCTTCTTTTGTCCCCAAAAGGTAGTGTTACATCTGTACATTTAAATATAAATTATGGACATATCCAGAAGGGAAGGCAAACACACAGCCTAGCAAAACAGAGAAGGATCTCAAAAGGAAAGCATGGTTGCCAGCGTGAAACCATCAACTTAGTACACTAAGAAAAGGGAGGCAACTCAGAAGAGACCACAAGACCTGAGGCAGTACTTAGGATAATGTAAGACTGACAGAACAATGAAAAAGGAAAACCAACATTTGCCACAAGTTTAACAGTTACACTGCTGAATGGTCCTGTTCCTGCCCTTTATTATTTATTTATTTATTTTTATTATTAATTTTTATTTTTATTTTCCACAGCTGCTTGAAAAGAAATATCAGAGGGAAGAAATGGAAGTGAAGAAGATCAGACAAAAGGATGAAAATTATGTCTCTCAGGTAGGAGCACTGACTTTGATCACAGGTAACAGGCAGTTTCAGCAAACCAAGTCAGTTTGGCCACAGGTGGACTCTTTCTCCAGCTTCTGGAGTAGCTGCAGAGTGTCCAGAAAAGATCTGTGGCAAACTGTTTTGAAATGAGGATATCAGTTAAAGTGGGATGGTGTTATACAGCCTAACTGAGTCAACTTAGTTGAACAGACATCTTAGACACCCAGTGAACTTAGGTAAACTGAATTCTCCTATCTATATGATATTAGGGGGTAGCATATTACTCTCCACTTACTACCTATGGGGAGTATATTTACTCCGTTATACAGGAAAAATGGGAAGATCTGGTTTACTAGGTGTCTAAAATGAAGGCAAAGCCCATGTGCCTCAAATAGGTAGGCTGATTCCCACCCAAGGTTACCTTTTTCAGTCCTGAAAAAACTAAGGCTTCACACTATACAGAAAACTGGGGAAGCAGTTCTCACCTGTGTAAAAGGGCAACAATTTCCCCTAAAGTACACTAGAACTGGAGATCTAAAATTTTTGCAATCGTAGGCATTGGAAGGACTGCAGAGATCATCTAAAATTAAAGCACCAATTTACACTGGCCATTTCTGAAGTTTTATTCTTTCTCTTTTTCTTCCTAAAAACAAGTTTTGTAGTGCCAGTTTGAACTTTATCTCATAAAAGAAAAAGAAGAAAAAAAAAAGAGTTGGGTAGATGGAAAAGGATAAAAATCAGCATGGAAAAAAAGTGTTTCAAAAGTCTTAGAGGCTGATCACGAATAACGAGGGGAATGATGGTAAATGTTTCTTGGTAGACTCTTCCTTAAGTAGGAGAAAAAAAAATAATAAATCAAAATGAAATCTCAGACACATGATCAATTGCAAAACAAAAACACAGATTGTTCTCTCAGTACTTCTGTGGACAGGCTGGAAGGGTGTTTGTGTCTATTTCTAAGACAGACAAGATTTCATATCACAAATGGCCAGCACATGGCAGGCTTGAATAATGAGAAAGTGACTTCCCAGCTGAGCAAATATGCATTAGTAACAAGACGCTGATGAGGCCAGACAAATCACCAAGGAAACAGGAGAATGTGAAAGACAAGTCAAAGAAGCTTTAGAAATGAGCCCTCGAGGAAGTTAGCCATGTTGCAGCAGTAAGGGCAACATACGTGCCATCCTGATGTATGACAAGGCATTATTAAAATAAAGAGCATGATTGTGGATTTTTTTAAGGGAGCAAAGGGAATTGCAGTGCAATAGATCAGTGCTTCTCACCCCTACCATCTCTCAGGGACCACCTGTGTCATAGAAATTATAGGGATGACACTGTTTGGATGGCTCATGGGGTTTGCAATGATAAAGGAGTCCCAGGCTTGATCCCCCCTGCCCTGGGCCTGAGCTGGTGAAAAGCTGCATGTGGATCAACAACCCAGCTCCTGCTTGCTTTGGGACGCTACCTGTAAAATAAGCTATTCTGGTTCTGAGTAGAGAAAAAGAACATGGTGAACATGTTAGCTCTGCAGGTTAGCCACCTCCGAAGGGGCTGGGGAGCTGGGCATGCATTTGATGGGTGAGCATGTATTGAGGCAATACTGAAGAACATTGTCCTGCTGCCTCCTTAGAAAAATGTTTGTCATGCTCCCTTCCCCTTGCTATGAGATTGACTACAGAGGTCCAACAGCTCCACGGCACTCAGAACAGGAGCAGGTAGGACTGACCCACAGAAATAAGTCAAGCAGGAAAACAGACAAATGGACACACTGAAACTACTTAAAGGGAGGTTACGGAGAAGAAGGGGTTGGGCTCTTCTCAGGTAAGGGTTGAGGGCTAATAGACACAAGGAGGAACATTTGTACTACATATAAAGAAAACATTCCACAGTTAGTATGGGCAGTTATGGGAGCAAGAGCTCAAAGAAGCTGTGGACCCTCCATCCTTGGAGGAAATGCAAATACAGCTAGATGGGGCCCTGAGCAAACAGACAGCTCCAGAGCTGACCCTGCTTTGAGCTGGGGGATGCTGTACATGATCTCCAGAGGTCCCTTTTGACTTACTTAATTCTATGATGCTAAAGAATACCTAATAGATACCAGATAAATAGACCTCAGTTTCTTTTGTTTCCGTGAGGCGTAGTAATTCAGACATACTAACTACGAGAGGCAGTATTTGGGATCGGATGAAAAGGAGAATTTGGATGGTGCAATGAATGTCTTAAGTCTGCAGCTTTTCTTTGTCAAGTAATTTTTAAGCATTATTCTTGCTCTAGTCAAGAAGGAAAAACAGTCTTAGGTCAGTTATTTATTGTTACACTAAATGAAGAAAAGACTGAAGTCCTTAGGGATCTTACAGGATCAGCCCCTCCTCCTAGAATTGAAATCCTCACAATTTGCAAATAGATTTTTACTGCTAGCATAAGGGATTCTCTCTGGGATCTGATTTTCACAGCAGATTACCGAAGGTCTTTGATTTTGATGGTGCCTTATAGAGGGGAGAAGTTTGGACAAAGCAGTTACACCTCATCAGCAAAGCTCCCTCCTACCTTTGCTAAATGAGGTCACTGGCATGTTATATTAGCCCTTGCCTTTTACTGGGAATGGGTGAGTGAGCAGATGGGCTCACAGTTTGCTCTGATTCAGATCAAATTAAGAGGGCTGATCCCAGATGAGTGTCAGGTTCCCCCTGCCCTCATAACCTAGAAGACAACCACCTGGCACCTGGCATGATGGACAGTCAAGAGAAGACATGGTCATTCATTCACAGCAACCTCCTCTTCTCCAGCCTTTCACCTGTACCTGGCCATTGCAGGTACCTCCTCACTAGGCAACAGCACTTGAACTTTATGACCACATCTATTCTTTTGTGGGACTGCAAATGAGCATGTTACAACACACTCTTTCTTAGCAAATCAAATTATTATTTTTTTTTTTATTTTGATTTTTCCTATTCAAGAAGAAATATTTTCTTCATATTAAAGGAGGATAAAAAGACCTGACACATTTTAACTAGGAAAACAATTTACATGAGTCAATTTGCCTTCTGTTATTCCCACTGAAACTTAGTTCCTTGCTGAGGAAGCAGGGCTCCTTGTATGAAAGCATCAAATACTTTTGGAACCTATGTAATCAGCAAGCCGATACTACTGTTTAGAATATTTTAAAGAATCCACATAAGATTGCTAGACCGTACAACTGATATGACTTGTTTTTCATTAGCTTACACTAGTGTGCTAATGAAGATAGTAGCTGATTTATTTCATATTTTAAATTGAATGTATGCACCAGATTATTTCTCTCTGAAGTGTTTATTTTTCCTACCAATCTCACTTTACTTTTACCACAGTAGCAGGCAAAAAGATGCTACCTTCCACCATTTCACCACTACAACAGCTATCAAGAAGATGGTGTTTAGAGTATCTATAGGCCTTTGTTTATACTTCCCCTAGTACTGTTGAAGTGGTGGTGGCAGAAATGGGAAATTAAACACTACTTTCCATAAGGAAAGGTTGTTAAACACAGAGGAGAACCTATTTGGCTTGTCTGAAATCTGGTAAAAAATTATCATTTAATTGCCAGCTGCTTTTTTTTTTAATATAATCAGAAAGAGTAAGTATTTTCTGGAAGTTTGGGTGTGCACAGTACTGTACAGAGCCTTAAAAAGCAGAAGAGAACAAAAAGAATACTTATGGGAACATTTGTCTCTGTCCTGGAAGCAGACATATTTCTTACCAGCTTCTACATACCAACCATAGGGTAAAAGAAGAAGAGTTGGACCTGGAAGCGAACATTTGGACATTGGGTCCAGTTTCTTGCTTTTATCTTGTATCATATTAAATTATAAGTAATGTTCTAATGATCAATATTGCCGTTATTACCCCAGTGCTGCTTTTCTAGGAAAACTGAAAGATCTAATTAGAATTCATACTGGAAGAGTAATAAAAACATTTCCAACTTAATTATTCTGGTCTATTTATTCAGCAGGTAAAAAGCAAATACAAGGGGTAATGTTTTTATCTCTATTATTTATTCTTCTCTTTAATACTGCATTTGGAGAAGAATCAGTTTATAGTTGCGCATAAGTACATTGTCTGGGTTGTGTGTTGAATAGATGTTCGGTGTGCAAGAGGTAGTTAGATAAAAAAAAGACTGCAAAGCTCCTTTGCATTTAGGGTATATTAATAAATATAGCCATAACATGCTCCATCTATTCAACAATGATGCTATTTTCAGCTCTAAACTAATATAGAACCTACCTATATTTAAGGGTAAATGGTCGTTACAATGATCACAGCACTCACATGACACTGTATTCAGCAATTTTCAGCCAACAAAAAATACGTCTGTGACTTCTGACATTTCACAAAGTTTCCAGGTGAGAGAAAGTAATGACTGTGGCAGTTAACAACCAAACATCTGTGAAGAATCTGAGAGATGCAGACCTAAATGTCACCTGAGGCTTACTGAAGTTGGATAAGTGATGGAAAGGTGGTGGAAACGTGATGTGGAAAGAAGGTCTCATGATGAAGGAAGTCTCTCCTCATCCTACTTACTATTGAACCCTCTTGGACAGAAATGTGCTTTTCTGCTCCTAGTGAATGAGAGTGGACCATGGGAAGAGTAAATTCTTCCATTAATTGAATGAGAAAAATCTCATATTCATATAGGATAGGCTAGGAAGGACCTAAGTAACGTCACCTTTTGTAGAAAAAAAAATAGAGATGTGGAAATGGACTAGCTTTGCTCCAGTGGCTGGTAATGGTAGAAATCAAATTCATTTCATAGCATCACAGTGAAGCCAACACTAGCTAATTTTGGCTTTTCTACTTGAATTTGTTACTATATGTTTGATATATATTGTCTTGCTTAAAAAGCTGACAGAGACATGACCCTTATGCCAACTCACTGAGATAAAAGAGACACAGTCCAGTTCACACTGACTGTCCATACAGTGGAGGCCGTGTGTACCCCAAGTTCCTTTTCACCAAAGGTGTACCCTGGCAGTCCTCCAGGATGAGTGAGCAGTGAATAAAAGGAAGGTGCTGCAATGTGCTTCAGCAGCTCTTCTCCTGACCACAACCGTAAGGCATATCACAGAGCAAACTGTCTTCCCGTGGATGAACACAGAAACCCTGAAATGACTTCTAGTCATCTGGCATTTATCAGAGCCCTTTGAGATCAGACATATAATTTTCAGATGCATGTACTATTTATTTTGCATGCTAACTGATTAGTAAACTGCAAAAGCTAGTTCTCAATGGGAAATGTCATGAGTAATGTGGCCTTCACAGAAAGACCTCGTGTTGCATATTGAACAACAAGACCAGGGACGTATTGAATAGGTGATGATTAACTGTGCACTCCCTGTCTGCAGCACTGAACAGGGAAGGGTCCCTGAGGTATACAGAGCAAAACACACAGGCAGTAGTTCTGGCAGTTCCTGCCTTCTGAGCACTCAGGTTTGCAATCTGCATTGCTGTTGGAGGGAAATTGATACTGTTCGGGGGGGGGGGGGAAAAAAAAAAAAAAAAGACAAAAGAGGTTTCATTGTGCTGCATCAGAGTGACACCCATGTGGGTCATTAACAGGGTCAAAATGTGTTCTGATTCCTGCGGAGACATCCAGAGCTACCAGAGTCGATGACACTGGCAGCAGCATATCAGCCTGTATGTCAGCCCTATGCCTACCACCCACGACTTTTCTTATTGTTCTTGCTTTTCATCCTGAGCACTGATTTTAAGTGAGGCACCTCCACACATCCCCTGCTCATGCAATAACCCCGTGGCTAGGCTTTAATGCTTCACCACCAACGAAGAGGAGCGTATGCTGTCACGGTATGTTAGGAATATGAACCTAAGCCCAGCTAATGAATCAGGCCCCTTGGGGAACCTGGGCAATGAGGTGCCTCTTAAATGTCCCAGATAAACTCAGCATGTGCAACAGAAGGACTGTAGGCACTTGGGTACATTTCCTGGAGAAAAGATAGGTGGAAGCATGGTTCAAATGGGTATTTCTGGATAACACCATTGCTTGCAGGAGCTTACATTCAGCCTATATTGGATCATGCTTAGGGAGTTATGAGAGGAAAGAACATCAGCAAGGCATATTTATATGACACAGTGAAGCACCACACCGAATTACCAGCCTATAGGAAAATCAACCAGTTTAGTACTGCTATGCAAGCATGGCAACACATTTTGGCCGATTAAGCCTGACAGAATGGTGGAGCTAACTAGTTCAAGTAGAGACCCATGCTAAAGGAGCTAGATTATTTCCAGGACCTGAACCGTGCTCTGTAGATTCAGGACTAACTTGAGGCTTAAAACATTGCATTGGTGGCTGTGCTGTGGAGATGGTTCATAAACAACCCTGGCCGCCCCGTAAAGATGTAAAATTGATTTGGACATGTGCTAACGACTGACATCTCCTATGTGGCACACTGAGATTTTTCAAAGGCTTGCAATGTTATCAGTTTCAGGCAGATTTTATAAAGGATGTGGGAACCACATCACTGAATCCATAGTGACTCACTGTCAAATTCTGAATCAGTTTTTCAAAGCATGAAAGTGAAAAGTGCACTTCCTCAAGAATTTTATTCGGTGGACAACAAACAAGAAAAACAGTTGTTTTTTTTCACTTTGTTCTTGGAAGGGCTGACAGATTTTGATGAGAATTTTTCAAGACTCTACTTGTTACTCCACATGGAATATGTAAACCCAAATGGTTAAAATTTGGACAAGTTATTAACACACTGAAATCCAAGTCTTCATAATGGTAAGCATTAAGCAACACTACTAGGTGCTATTTTCTGCATTACCTATAGTCATGTATCTGGTAAAACATTCCAGAAAAAGAGAAAAGATTAAAAAAAATCTTATAGCTGTGTTGTGAAGTATTGTAAAAATAGTTATAACTAAAACATCCCTCCTTATGATCACAGACTTTATTACAGAATACCAAACACTGCTGAAAAACAGAGTCATTTGAAAAGTGATCTGCTTGGTATGTGTGTTCTCATATAGAAATAAATTGAAGGCAATACCACCTATGCGGCAGTGACAAGTTAATTCAATTTCCATCTCAAAATCAGGTAAAGTGTATCTCATTTGTTACCATGGATACAAGACATTACTTCCATTTGTTTGAGATCTCACAGTGGGTATGAAATTAAACTGTGACACAGTTTTATGGAGGAAGTTGACTCAAAACCCCATAAGTTCAACGTCATTAGTCCAAAGGATTTTCTTTTTCAGACACAATAAATAGGCAGGTTGCTACTACTGCCTGTAAGGTACACCTTATAAACAAAAATCTATGTGATTTTGCTGATGCTCCTTTGGAGCAGTAGGATTGATGGAAGAGAAAATAAACATTCATTTCATCAGTCCTTCAAATGTGGGAAATAATCCTGAAAAATGTCCAGATGGTAGAAGTACATTAAAAATACATCGATGTTGTGTTATTTGCTATTGTTTGGCACCAAATATGTTTACAAAAAAATTCTTGATTCTGAAAATGCATCCACTTTTTCTCAGATAAATCTGCTTTTCAGACTGCAGCTCAAATCAATTGTTCTCTAGTTCTAGAAGTTAGAAGAAAAAAGAGTTTTATGAAAGAGTGGGGGAGAATGGAGAGGAAAGAGAGAGGTGAAATACATTTTTTTTTAATGCTGACATATATGTAGGCCCTGGGAATTCAATGGCATTCAGTTTACCTTGTCTGAAATTAATTTTAATATATACAAAGGATAAAAGAGAATACAGGTCTTCTTGTTAAATTATTACCACTCAAGTCCTGGGTATATGTTTAATATTTCATAGAGAGACTGATTTCCATAGATGCTGAGCACCTGCTATACTGATGGATTTCAGCGAAGGTTGTCATCTCTCAACATTTACAAAACCAAGCTGAGATAAAACAAAGTCTACCTAAATCAAGGGTTTAGTTCTAAATATTCATGGATGAACTGCATGAAAAGCACAAAGGTCTTGAGATATCATGACTACGGCTAATCATTGAAATCCAAAGCCATCATCCAGCTGCTTAATTGACTGATAATTCCCCACCAAATATTCTGAACTCCACCTCTTGTGCCTCTGTGTTGCTGCCCTCCTCAGCATATTGTCAGACTGGATTATCTGTAGTGTCTTCTCCGGCTCCTTGGGCCATCTCTAATTATATCCCATTGGGAGTTGGTAGGTTTGATCCCCCAGATGGCAAAACAGAAAAATTCAGAACCTCACAGCAAAATTGTCACAAACATAAATACTCTCAGAGGAACAGGGACTACAGTGGCCATTGCTCAGCTGAACAAAGAGATAAGTCACTCTGTGTTATTGGCTTGCATTATTAACATTTGCTTGAAGATACAATAGCAATCTATTTATATTCTCCAGACTTGATTATCCTTCATCCAGACCCCAGGTAGGAAATTATAATAATGCAAAATGAGCATTAGGGCTCTAGTATTTTGATTTAGTAGTATTTTGCGTCTAATTTTCACTAATTTTAATGGCGAATTAGCACCAGGCTGAAATTTAGCACAATATTTATATATGCAGTTAAATTTAATGAAGCCAGTGATATTTAAGTATTCATTTATATAAGGATAACATCATGAACAGACCTCAAGCATATCTAAAGTACACTGAAACCTTGAGTATTTCTGATTAGTGATTCATGCTCAAACGATCAATGACTTCTTTTTTCTTTTCTTTTCTTTTCTTTTCTTTTCTTTTCTTTTCTTTTCTTTTCTTTTCTTTTCTTTTCTTTTCTTTTCTTTTCTTTTCTTTCTTTTCTTTTCTTTTCTTTTCCTTTTCCTTTCCTTTCCTTTCCTTTCCTTTCCTTTCCTTTCCTTTCCTTTCCTTTCCTTTCCTTTCCTTTCCTTTCCTTTCCTTTCCTTTCCTTTCCTTTCCTTTCCCTTTCTCCTTCCTCTTTTCTTTTCTTTTCTTTTCTTTTCTTTTCTTTTCTTTTCTTTTCTTTTCTTTTCTTTTTTTCTCTTTTCTCTTCTTTTCTCTTTTCTTTTTTTCTTCTCTTCTCTTCTCTACTCTTCTCTTCTCTTCTCTTCTCTTCTCTTCTCTTCTCTTCTCTTCTCTTCTCTTCTCTTCTCTTCTCTTCTCTTCTCTTCTTTTCTCTTCTTTTCTTCTTTTCTTTTCTTCTTTTCTTTTCTTCTTTTCTTTTCTTTTCTTTTCTTTTCTTTTCTTTTCTTTTCTTTTCTTTTCTTTTCTTTTCTTTTCTTTTCTTTTATTTTATTTTCTTTTCTTTTCTTTTCTTTTCTTTTCTTTTCTTTTCTTTTCTTCTTTTTCAGAATTACTCCACTAGATGTTAAATCTCCCTGATTTCGTAAAACTATGAGGGCTTAGATGGGGCTTATGTTCATATAAACACACGTGTAGTACTTAGGCTTATGTTGTGCTCTGTTATTTGGTGTTAAGTGGGATTTGTAGACTGGTTGGATTTGAGAGGTACTGTGATAGCAATGCAATTCCTAATCCAGCCAGGCAGGCAGCTCATACGTAAATTAATATCTTCTGGCTGAGGAGTTTTGTCACAAAAAGCAGCTTAGTACAATCTGGAAGTGGGTACGACTTCTCCTCTTCTGGAATCTAATAACCAGGAATGATTGAGGAGGACATGTGTTGCATCAGGGCACTCATGAACAAGGCAAAATTAACCTCTTCAGTGACATAGCTGTGCAGCTCTGTTCTAAATCATAGAGTCACAGAATGGTTTGGGTTGGAAGGTACCTTAAAGATCACCTAGTTCCAACCCCACTGCCATGGGCTGGGATGCAACTCAGTAGATCATGTTGCCCAAAGCCCCATCCAACCTGGCCTTGAACACCTCCAGGGATGGGACATCCACAGCTTCTCCGCGTAACCTGTTCCAGTGACTCATCACCCTCTGAGTAAATAATTTCTTCCTTATTTCTAATCTAAATCTCCCCCCTTTTAGTTTACAGTCATTCTCCTTTTTCCTATCACTACAGACCCTCATAAAAAGTCTCTCTCCGCATTTCTTACAAGGCCCTTTTAAGTATTGAAAGGCCAGAGTCAGGTCTCCTTGGAGCTTTCTCTTCTCCAGACTGAACAACTCTGATTCTCTCAGCTTTCCTTCACAGGAGAGGTGTTCATCATAGATGGATGACCAGAGCAGTGTCATGGTGAGCCACTGCCCTTGCCTTTTATTTATTTATTTATTTTTTGCCCTTGCTGAATGTAGGTGCCCGGGCAGGAAAGAAGTAATACACATTCAAGTTGAAAGAGAAATGCTTACGTGTAAATGGACATGTGAGATGAAGCAGTGGGAACAGTCTGGATGTGCTTGCCAAGTCTTCCCCTGCACCATGTCAAGAACACACTGGTAGATGAGGGATAATGCATATGATAAACTGAGCCCCACCCCTGCGAAGACACATTGCAGTTTATGGCTGACTGGCATCAGAAGAAAGCTTTGTTGCTGCGCTGAACCGCTTAAATGTTGCCTGAGTGGAAACATTACATACATGGTTCAGTATACATAAAAAAAGATATTGGGAGATAACACCAATGTTACTATCCACTTGTAAGTTAGCAGAAGGGCTTTCTGGACAAGCTGGAGATGTCTGAAATCCTCAAACAAGAGGCAGGAGAGGAAAAGAAAGCTGAGAAGTGAAGATGCATCTAAAGATGCATATGAATGCAAATGAAGGTGCCACAGAGCACTGGAAAAACTTTTTTGAACTTCCATGCAGAATTAAGGCTAATTGGATTAAGTGAGAAGAGAAAAAGAGGATGTACAAAAGCAATTTGTTCATAAGTACAACATGCATGAGGATTTTCCTTGAGTGATCAATGCATTTAGTGATTACTAAAATGACTGTCCCTACAAATGTCCCCAGTTTCTCCTTCCCTTCCCCCCCAAATGAAATCTGCATGATTTTGACTTTGAAGAGAAATAAGACTAATAATTCATAGCTAATAGCCTTGAATACAGCACAGCTCCTTGGCACCACTTTCCTAAAAAAGAAGACACGTGTTTTTCTTCTATAGCAATACCTGCTGCATGCCTTGCATTGTCTGCTGTAGAAACTGCAGCTGCTGGTCTTTTGTAAGGCTTTCTTCTGTTCGAAAAAGCTGCCCTTTTTCTTGTTTCAGAAGCTCCACTTCATTCCTGTAAGCGTCCAGTTGCCATCGAAGACTATCATTCTCTTCCTTAAGTGCATACGCTTGGGCAGCTAGTGCTAAGAGAAAATGAAAATGCAAAGAAATCAGTAAAACGGATTGTTTCCTTACAAATAATGCAGAAGACATTGTCAGGGGAGATGACAATAGAGCTGAAAGCCAGTGAGACATTTCAGAGCTGAGACAAGACCTAGTAGAGCTGAAAACGATTAGGTTCTGGCAAAGACTGTCACTGGGAAGTTATTTCATGGGATGGAAGGAGCCATAAAGTGACCCTGGATAATTCAAATCCCACATGCAATCTGGCTGCTAAATTTAGACTTACAGTTTAGGAGGAAACTGGCATGCAATCCAAGAGCAAATCACCCCCCAACTTTGCAATATTTTCCCAGTGATGTTATAGAATCTGATACAATCATTTAATATTTATACTAGTATAGTGCAGATTCAATCAGATCTCTGCTAAGGAATTTAGACTATGTAAAGTTGTCTGGATTTAATCCCGTGAGAGAAGAAACACAGAAATTCCTCTCCAATCTCCCCATGAACTACTTCATAGCAATGGTTATAAGGATCCATTTAGACAGAAAAATGATGTAATAGAGTAAAATTATATAAAATGCAAATGATCAGAAAAAGTGTTGGCACTACAAGAACATTACTACATTACAGGCATTGAAAGACACTTAAGTCATTTCCTTAGGAAGCTCCATTTGGCCCCTTTTCAATTTAGAATGGCATTTTTATTATCATAACTGATAGCAGGTGTTTGTGAAGAAATCGATTAGTATGCAGGGATGGAAATTACATTTGCCAAATGACTTGCACAGTCTGCAATATAAGCTAAAATTTGTGTAGCAAAAGGCAGAGGGCTATAAAGCATGTAGTAGGAACATTATTTAAATAAATTATCTGAACATAAATACATATAGGGAAGTGTGGCATTCACTGCTTTAGGAGCGTGGTTATCATCCTATAGAAGAACCCACCCTGGTAGTATTTATACTTGGCAGTATCAGTGGTCATTTGGCATAGCAGTGCCATACTATACTATTTTCTTTCTTGGAACCTGATAACACAACAACATTACACAGCAGCTGTAATTAAAAAACAACAATCTACCATAGCCAATTCTATCAACATTTGGTAACTGAAGCACATAACTGATTTACATTCCTGATTAAATGATTTCAGGCTTGATATTACAGAATTCTTTCTTGTCCACCTACAATAGCAGTATGGTTAAACTCCAAATTATCAGAAATTGTGTATTAACTTCATTTAATGTTAGGCCTCTCTTGACTAGACCTTTCACAGATAGAGTCCCCTGTTCCCTATGATAACACGATTCAACATTTTTGTGAAATTATAACAGCTTTAGATGTCACAGTATTTCATTACCAATAAAAATGTTTCATCTTTGGTAGGACAAATCTATTTTTATCTGAGATATTTTTTATTAATTTTAAAATAATACAAAAGCATTCTCCAAAATAAAGTACAGTTAGCTGGTATTAAAATATAGATGTGGATTAGTTATTGAGCTTAATTTGGATATTCTACAGAATCCCTCTGGAAGATTTATTAAGAGTTACAGTATTGTTACATCCAATTAAATTGTTCTGAAAAGCATGTAATCATCTTCCCATGACAAAATTTACCCTCAAGAAATTGCAATGATGAGTCCAATGGGCAAATAAATAAGAGGATGATTTTTTTTTAATTTTGTAAGAGCCAACAAATTATGCTAAAAAAAAAAAAAAAAAGAGGCTGAGCAAATAAAAACCTTAGTCTAACAAAAACTCAAATCAAAATTTTGCTCTTCAATTTCTGAAGTGGATTTGAACCAAATTTTTAAACATGAAAATTTGGGTCCTCTTTGCACTATGTAGAGGTAAATAATTGATAAATTATAAAAGATTTTTTTATTATAAAGATAAAATGGCACATTTGTTTGTCTTCTCTTCCTCTTACCGATTAGACTATTCCCAGTCAAAAAAATAACATTTTTTACACAATACTCAATTCCAGCCAGAAATTGCCTATCCTTGTGCTCTCTGAGCACAAGGTACCTGTCATAGGTGTAGTCAATTTTTTACAGTGGTTTGGGAGCAGTAATTCATCTGCTGTCCATCATTTAATCCAGCTCTTGAAAAATTTCTGAAAGTTGTTGCATAAGTAGAGGGAGTGAGGTGTACGTACTTGTTAATTACCATCACTGCAGAAATGAAGTTTAGGACCCAGATTCAGCCAAGGTTCAGGCCACCCTACCTGAAAAGCCACTGTGCACTTTCTTGGCCACTTCATGGCCCAATTGGAAAACTCCTCCTTCTTTCTTCCTACGAATATTCAGGCTATTGAGTGGAACTAGGGACAGCACAAGAAATCTGCTACAGAGGAAGCAAATTAGGGGAAATGGAAATTATTTACACATATTGTGTAAATAATCAACCTATAGGTGATGAACCTGTTAGGGATTAAAAAAATAAATAAAAAAAATCCAAATGCAGCAAATCACATTCTAAGGAAACAACCCATTTTTCCTTTAGAAATAAAATACAGCTTTTTTACTGCTTAAAAAAAATCAGTTGCATCTATGAATGTCATTATTTTATTATTTTAAATTATTTTTAGCATATCATATCTATATGATAATAATTACATTGCAGTACTACCATGAAGTCCCATCAAAGGATGGGTGCCCATCAATCTAGATTCCAGATACTGGAAGACAAAGGCTGTGTTTGGAAGAGGTTACAACCTATGTTAAGGCAAAAGGAAAATATCGCAAACAACCTGAAGTGTGGGAATAAGAGTACAACACAGATAAGTTTGTGATATTAGGCAGGATTCCCAGAGGTGTGCAAGATCTTATCAACATCATTATACACTCTGGTGATCTTCCTAGCCATTCACAGTAAGCAATTAAAGACAGAGTCCAAGGTAGAAATATGTCCTTAAACAGGGAGGATGCAACACATACAGCAATATAATAGAATACTAAACTGTCACAAGCTTTCAGATGAATTATTTAAAGATGAGTCCACAAATGATATGGTGTTCATATACATAGTTCTTTTGTTATTTAATTTTAAACTACAAATACTCTGTTCCTAACATGTGGACAAAAAGGTCAGTAAAGAAGTCATTAAATGGAGACTAAGTCAAAGAAAGGCATCTGGTAGGCCCCAGGGGCTCCATTTCATTTACTGGGTAAATGTGAAACAAAATCAAAAAGATTCTTTGTGTTGACCTAACATGACTGTAATTTTAAGTTATTTATGTTTTAGTGAATTAAAATCGTTCTGGTTTCAGAGCAATGCTGCTTTTGATCCCTAATAAAACAGTTTGTTTAAATTTTGTGCATATAGAAAAGCACTTCATTTAATACTAAATTAAAATTGATGGAGAGTTTTTGCAGAGAGGGTAATCTGCATTTTAAAAAGTAAATATTTTTCAAATTTGTTCACTTTTTTTTTTTTCTATGACTTCATTGATAAAACTGATGAGTGTATTTTTTGCTGAAAAAGTTTACTCAGCTTATCTCTTTACAACTTCTGATTGCATTTTAAGTTTGGTAGTTTAGATACACATCTACAGAATCCCTCTCTGAGACATGCTAAAAATCTTCTTAGGATAAAAAGACAATGAAAGCTGAAAGCCTTTACAAAAGAACTATATACAAGGAAGTTAGATCAAAATAAAACTCTGACAAGAATCCCAAATAGCTGCTGTGCTGCAAGCAGAAGAGAATATTTGTACCTGAACAAACACAGCTGGCAACCAGCCCAATATGTGCTTTATAACATTTTCACTGAGGGATGCCAAATGACACCTGCTAGTCTCAGAGAAGCAGCTAGAGAAAGATCAGACATATGTAGGCAGGGGAAGCCTTCTCATTGATATTTTGAAGACATGCAAGAGGTTAGTGTGATCTGCTTGTGTAGAGGCAGGGGTGCTATGCAGAGTTCAGCAACAGCCTCAGTGGCCAACACTGGCTCCATGTAGTGGATCTGGATTACACCCAAAGCAAAAAGGCAGTCTGCTTAAAACAAGAAGTGACTGACTGATCAGAAATCGACTGAAGGATCCGCTGAGTCTAGGGATGTTCTCTTGATGTCTCAGAAAAAAAATTAAAAATTACTTTTCTAGGGCATATATTTCAGATACTGTTAGGTGAGTGCTTTCTTCATGATCATTTACTTATAGTGGTACTCTGTGATTGCATTTAACTTAATGCATAATAGTTACCCACTGGAGCCAATATAGGGTAAGTCTACACAGGTGATAAAGTGTAATTGTAATATTTTATAACACATCATGTCACAGTGGCCAGGAAATACCCTGCATTTATATTTATATATTGTTTTTGGAATTAAAAAATTCTACCAGTTTTATTAAAGCACACCTGGGCATTAATAACATTAATAACATCACATTTAATATAAATGACAGAGTACTAATTCATGTATGGGTGACACTCCTGGTTGAAATGCATAGGCAGCAGCTTATCTTAAGAATCTGCCTCAAACTGGAAATAATATCTGAAAAACAAATGAGCAAACAATGGCAATAATAGAAAACCCTCTTGTAAATTCAAGAGCATAGACTTTCCTCACATCCTGCTAGTAGATTTTCTACAGATTGTTTTTTTCCTATAGATTTTTCTGTACTTCTAAAAAAATGGATCATAAAACTGACAACTTCTTTGCTTATTTGTTTATCTTCAGACTTTCAGTGTAACCTCTTTAGTAGAATTTCTTAGGGTTTTGGAACTTTAGCCAATGTATTGTTATAGTGACATGGATAAAAAAAAATGAACATATTTCCAAGCCTTCCTTACACCTGAGTTCTACCAATGTCATTATTCTAATTTTCTGTCTTGAAAATAAGGTTTAAAATGATATAATGCTCTTTTTTGATAACATCAACAAGAAAAGCATAAAAAAATGTCAAAAATGATGGCTGTTATTATTGTAATTTTTTGTCTGCATCATTCCATTGCAAAGCATTTACAATGTGTCCCACCTCCCCCCCCCCAAAAAAAAAAAAAAAACAGCTTGCAATAAACAGCTACTACTTGAAAGTGTTTCCAGTTTGAGGGATTGAAAAAAATGCAAGAGAAGAGAAATAAGGACATAAAGTTCACAACTATAAATATAAACATAAAAGTTATCCTTGGCCTCCATCTAGCTTGCTTGTTTTTCAAATAAGTGAACTGTGAAGCAATACAGCCAGGGGAATGTCAGCAAGGAAAAATGTTTGTGGAGGGTCTGGGAGGGCATAAGGTATGTCTTTCTGCTGTGGAAAACAGGATAAATTATACAATAATGACAGTTGTCATTAGTAAGAAAGATGGTCTTAGCAGATGTAGAGCTTTGAAGGTCTTAGCTGATATTCCATGATTCTGTGATAAAACAGTATTTCAAGATTTGAAGATAATAGTCAATTCTTATATCAACTTTACTCTACAGATATCTAAAATATATTAAAAATTCTTATTCTTTCCAGTAATATACTAGGGGAAACCTTTAAATAGAATGAACGTCAATGTAGATCATCATACTCTCTCAATGGAAGACACCACTGAATCTAGACATCTGCTGAGAGAGCTGGAGAAGAGAGGGCTTTGGGAAGACCTCATTGTGGCCTTTCAGTACTTAAAGGGAGCTTATTAAAAAGATGGAGAGAGACCTTTTCAATAGGCAGACATTGATAGGACAAGGGGGAATAAACTAAAAGTGGGGAGATTTAGATTAAATGTTAGGAGAAAATTCTTTGCTCAGTGGGTGGTGAGGCACTGGCACAGGCTGCCCAGAGAAGCTGTGGATGTCCCATCCCTGGAGTTGTTCAGCACCAGGTTGGATGAAGCCCTGCGCAACCTGGTCTAGTGGGCGACATCCCTGCCCATGGCAGCGGGGTTGGAACTAGGAGATCTTTAAGGTCCCTTCCAACCCAAGCCATTCTGTGATTCTATGATCCATGCACCAGTTCCATTTCACTAATGCAATGTGCCTGTTTGTCTCCCCTGCCATATGAAGTTATGAAGTTAGCCATAATTGCATCCTTTTTTTATTAAATATTAAATTATTACATGTGAAGCAGATGTTATGCTCAAATAAAAACAAGAACAAAAAACAAACAACAAAAAACAACCCTTAAAAAATTAAATAACCATCTTAGCAAGACAACTTCTAGTGCCTCTTTAGCTGTCTTCAGGATTTCGGGCTCTTTCAGAAAGCACCAAATAGTCTTGTGTAGCCCAAACATTAAGAAACTGAAATGCTAATGAGTCCTGTCTGTTCAAGCAGTATTTGAAGCCACGTCTTTGTACCTAGGAAACAACTTTGTAGTTGGACTTGGTGATCTTGAAGGTCTTTTCCAACCTAAATGATTTTATGACATGTATGTTAACTTGAGAGAGGGCTCAAGAAAGGGCCAAAGAAAAGTTATTCCTGGAATTCAAACACAAGGTCACATGATTTAGGTATGAATTTTAGCAGAATAAAGGTGGAGGCCAGAATCTAGAAAGAGTTAGGTGAAAGAAGAAAATTTTGGACTGGAGGTCAACATGTGAAGAGAAAAGGAAGCATGGTAGGGCTCGTGGTGGTGGCACAAGAAAGAAGGTGAGGGTTTTGACAGTGACTGACTGTATGAAGAAATAGCTCAAAAGTGGGTAATGGGCACAGGTGTATGCCAGGAAAGGGTGAAGCTGAGACTAGGGCTGCCCTGAAGGAAAAAGCTCAGTTTCATACACTAGAAGGAACCTCATTCATTTATGCCCTATAAGACTCTTCTTAGTGCTCCAGTCTGTAGGAAATCAAATTTTGTGCTAGGGTTTGAGGATCTGAGTGTGGTCTCTCAGTGGCACAGTGTATGCAAGTTGGTGCCAATGAGTGACCCACAACTTGAGAGGGGTGGAAACATTGGGTTTGCAAGAGATTTGTGAGGTGGTGGGAAGGAAGGTGTGGCCCTACTGCAGATGGAAAACGATAGTTTCTGAGGTGAGGGAGGCACAATGAGCAATGAAGAAGCTTTAACCTACGTCTGCTCTGCAAGCTCCTTCTCTGTAATCGCCATTAGTTCTCAGCTCCTGGCAGAAGGGAATTTGAGACCGTTATTGCCTATAACTGCCCAGATATAGATGCCCCTGTCTCATAGCTGACTTTCTTAAACCCTACCACAAAAAGAGCACAGAGAGCGAGTATTAGTTACATTCTGTGCATAGCTCAAAGGCATTTGGGAAAGCAACACTTTGGTGGTATTTCCAAGAAGCTTTCTGGAAGAATAATACTGAGCTACACCCCACGTGCTTTGAGGCATCTTCTCAGTCCAGCTTTTTAACAATGTCAAGCTCCTGATTTCTACAGTATTTCAGGTGGCTTTGATCTATTGCTTTGAGTTCCTGGAGGACATTCTTGTTTATGGATGGTTACCAAGTACCTGATCAACAGCATAAATAACATTCAAATATCAATGATGGGTGCATAGAAATGTATTTAATATTACCTGATAAAAGCAACATTATTACTATACCACATTCTTTAACAAATGCCTCTTTCTTTGTTCTCCCATGTTTCTACACCAATAGACCATGTCACTTGGCGTTTGTTTTTTATTTTTTTGAAAAAACAACTTTGGTTAAAACTTGAAAGCAGCTAGTAAATTAGCTTGAATAAACTCTGAAAACAGAATTAGAATTGTATAAAAATAAATAATTTGGGGCAATTATAAGCTAACCTTGCCATGAATGGTTTTTTTCTTTCCCCTTCAGACATAATGTAACCAAACAATGAAGCAATTTCCACATTTTTTCTAATGTTAGGCACACTTCATTTGAATGTCTCAGTACCTGCAAATTTAAACTCCAAGGGCACTAATTATCCTATGTGTGGAGGGGTTATTGTCATTAATGTTAGTGGGAGTTAAGGCCTGCACACTGGGAGGGAGATTTACTTTTTTACAAAACCTGTTTTATTCAGGTGCAGTTGCTTCAAAGTCCTTTCCTCACCATGCTTCTTATGTTCAATGCAGAGAAACTCATTATACCAGTTACATTCATGATGATGCCAGATGTTCAAATTGAATACTCATGAGAATTATTTTCAGACTCCCTATTCACATAAAACTTGCTGGTGAACAATTAGTAGATGGTAGGATGCTGCCAAAAAAAAAAAAAAAAAAAAAAAAAAAAAAAAAAAAGAGAGAGAGAGAGAGAAGGAGAAAGAAAGAAAAATTCCACCACCATTTAACGGCAATTTTATCCATCCCATCCAAGACACACAGATGTACGATTTGAGAAACCAAAGCACTTCTCTGAAGAGAGATTTTCTCAGTTTACAAAACTTCATCTTGCTTAGCAGACTTCAGCAATAGCACTGTTCTCTTCCAGGTTTGCAGTATATGTGGCTCACCAAGTAATTTATGAAGGCTTATTATTTCTTGTGTAACGAAGCATACCGCTTTGCAAATAGCAAAGAAGGTGTGGGGAGGAGGGCAGATTACAGTCCAGCTGGGCCTAATAACAAAACCAGCAAAGCAGCACACAAGAAGTAGCATGCAAATGATGGTTCTGCAGTGGACTAAGAATGCCCCAGAGAGTGGTGCTGCCAGCTCCTGTGACGTTATGATGAGTCTCATGATATCTGACATTTTACTGAAAGCCCTAGAGAGATCATTAACTGAAAACCTCAGCTTTAAGCTTCTGGATTAGTAGCTTCCAGACTTTCTAGACCGTGAATTACTACTGGCTCTCTGTATTTCATCATGCCTTCACAAATTTGAACTTCAGTTAAAAACACAAGGGAAGTTGATCTCACCATTTTATCCAGTCCTAGGAATAAGATGCAGATTACTTATTGCAGTATTGCACATGATCAGTGGCTCAGTAGATCAGCTCAGTATCATTGGTCTAGACCTCATGGCTTCAAAAAAACACTTGAAGAGTGAACCAACTGTCTCTAAAGGGCTCCAACACAGAAGGCTAATCTCCTACCTTAAGCCAATCTTTCTTCCCCACTCTTCATACCTTCCCTCTTTTTTTTTTTTTTCCTTTACTGGTTCTGTACAGTTCATTTCCTCCTCCAGCTCCAAACATCCATCTCTTTGTCCACTTGTAATTCCCGCTTGTCTGACATTTGCAGGTGTTTGTCTCTGCTCTAACTGTTTTGCAGTACATGCTCCAGCTCCCTCTTACCCAGTTCGGTCCCAGGTAAATTGCAGCATTAAGTGCTTTGTTCTTTTCCTACAAAGATGTCACATCACATAACTGAAATGCATATTTAGAATTTGGAAGAGACCCCCCTGTTACAAAAAATATCAAAGCCTGTCACATTTTAGGTCTGTTTTACTTGACAGCATCTCTTTGGAGAACTGGCATCTATGTAACTTACAAATGATATTTTGACAGTCACTAGTTAGCCTGTCCTGTTGAGACCGGTTTCTCCAGGTCACCTCTTCAAACCAAAGGGATCTTGTTTCCTCTCCTCTTTGGGTCATATTTCTTCTATTACTGCTCATAATACATATGAAGCTCAATGGACTTGGCATGTCAGTAGGAGGAGACAGGAGAGGGAAGAATTGCCTCTGCACATACTACTGCTGTGGCTGGACTGTTAGCTGGGCTGGCTGTTGCACTTCCTTTTCTGCTTGATTCTCCTCTTGAACTAGAGGCATAGTAAGCCAACCATCATAAGAAAATTTAGAGGTGTAATTTTGATCAAAAAGAGTAGCGTTTCTCAGAAATTTTCAAAAATCAGTAAAAGTCACTCCTCTTTCTTAGACTATTTGGTCTGTGATGAGGTGAATTTTTCAGATACTTATTCTTTATGTGTTTACCAATAAATGCTTGAAAAACTGCTGCCTCAGTTAAACATAATTAATCAAGCACTGAATCTCTTTTAGAGGTTCTGCTTTTTTTCTTTTTTAATAATTGAGAAATTAAACCATTAAGACAATCCTACAGAGACTGTGCTTTAAAGATGCCAGCAAAGAAGCAACTTTTTCCTCTAATCAATGATTCTCAAGAAATTACTGTTTTCCTGTAACACTAAAAATGAACAGAGAAGATTTTAGTCTCAAGAGAGAAGGGGGTATGCTCACTCAAATAAGAAAAGTGCTGGTTACGGGGAAGGTGCCAAGTGGCATTGATGACCCTCTCCTACATCAGTAATAAAAAATGCTGTTTGTGTTAATGGTGCTTTGCAATTGGAGGTACAAGCTTTTGAACTCTGCACCACACAAGATATGCTGATGGATGCTCAGTGCTTCCTAGATGTTACATTAATCTTATGTATATTGTGTAAATAGATTCTATGTATGTGTGTACATGTGATACACAAATTACCTAGGATACTCAAGCATTATTATATGTAGGTAAACCTCTGTATAGGTGGATTACTGATGGTTATTTCTTAGGAGTGAAAGTAATTGTCATCATTTCATTCAGATGTAAACAATAAACACTGTCCTTTACAACATGCATGGCTGCACTGCTACTCTTGACATTTAAAACTAGGAATTGCACTGAGGCCCAGCACCATTACAGCTTCAAAAAGAAATCTGTAGGATGCATAAATATGAAGAAACTGTCATTGCTGGAAACAAACCTGTTTGTAAACAAACCTGACAGTGTACATGTGAATCCCTCAATTTGTCACATTCATTAGGGAAAGAAAGGGCTGATCTGATTGCTCTAGGTGTCTGTGCTGTTTTGAATTGTTCTGATTTATAGTAGCCAAATTCTGATTGTAAATGCAAAGTGCTTTCTATAAATGTGAGGATAAACAACCTTTGTACAAAATTCTATTGCACCTTAAATTGCAGGAGAGCATTTATCCAGCTGCCTCTCTGACCTTGTAATGGATTGGAGTGCTGAGCTAATTTTTCTTTAAAATTGTGCATAGTACTGAAATATTTTTTCAGTTAGTTTTGTCTTAGGTAAAAATATATCTTAAATATAGGAATACTGTTTTTTACCCTTTTGGAAGGCATCAGCAAAAGATCACAAGAAGCTTCGAATTTCTTGATTGTCACATTCAAAGGTAAGTTTTCTTAAGCCATTTATCCCTTATGGTAATAGAAGAGTATCCAGAAGAGTTGAATCTGCAAGCCAAAACCTCTTTTCTCTCCTACTTCCTACCTTCAGCATACACATTATCTGCAAACTAAGGTCACCGTGCTTCTCTGCAATTTAACATGTTTACTAGGTAATTTCTCAGCTACTGAGAAAAAATAAACATGTTGTGAACTTGCAGGTGGCAGGCTTCTAGAGAGACTGGTGGTACTTCCAGTCCTTCCAGAAACAGACAATTTATTGAAACTTGCAAAAAGAATGTAACTTTGAAGAAAGAACAGTAAAATACTCCTTGTACCATACTTTCTGGGTAAGCCGTTACTTTGGACTTTGTATCTGTGGGTGTTGAGCAGAAGGTGAGTGCAGACTCTCTGAGCAGCAGGCAATAGCTTGTGGGATCAAGGTCTAATAGCACAGGCATCTCAAAACCTATCATCAAAACATGATGAGACAGATGAATATCTGATAATAGAACAAGATGGGGAGAGGTATTACTTTCTCTCGTGTTTTTACTCGACTGTTAAAAGTACACACTTGTCTCAGACAAATTTAGGAGAGAAGACTGTCTATAGCTGACACATGAAAAAGAAGCAATGTAGAAACTGGTGTTCTGGACTAGTATCCACATAAGTCTTTCCAGATAGATCCCTAGCTGACATGTGAGGTGGACACTTGGTAATTGTAGAAACAGTTGAACAATAACTGGATACAGAAGTGCTGTAACTGCATGCTTGGCACATTTCCTGTGCCTGAGTTACAACTTACCATGAATTGAATACATGGAGGGTTGAATAAATAAGCAAAAAGACAGCAAACTATTTGCCTGTGGAAAGGTAAAAATTATATATATATATATATATATATATATATATATATATATATATATATAAATTAGAACTCCTAATTTAAAAAAAAGAAAAAAAAAAAAGAATGAAAAACAAGGCAGGGCAGGGCAGGGCAGGGCGGGGCAGGGCGGGGCAGGGCAGGGCATGGAAGGGAAGGGAAGGGCATGGAAGGGAAGGGAAGGGCATGGAAGGGCATGGAAGGGCATGGAAGGGAAGGGCATGGAAGGGCAGGGCAGGGCAGGGCAGGGCAGGGCAGGGCAGGGCAGGGCAGGGCAGGGCAGGGAAGGGAAGGGAAGGGAAGGGAAGGGAAGGGAAGGGAAGGGAAGGGAAGGGAAGGGAAGGGGAAAAAAACACTTTCTTTGTAACAAAGAAGAAACAATTTTTCCTCCTTTTGAATTAGTAGAGAAGTGGAATAAAATGGTGTGCCATCTAGTTCTTGACTCAGTCATTTTATGTACAAGATGGCTTTTATTTGATTTCTCTTTCCTTTGCCATGAATGTAAAATCAAATAAGACTAAAAGAAAATCACTCACCCCTAAGCAGAATTGAATCTTCAACATATTGCTCACAAAAAATGTTACACTGTGGATATGTGACATTAGTAAGAAGCTTATTTTCTTGAGATAGTCGTTAAGTTAAAATCAAAGAGAAGGACATAATGAAACTCCTCTGAATCTAAGATTTATTCATTCATCAAAGTAAAACAGCAACACTAACCTGTAGTAGTTTGGGGAATTTCTGTGGCCATCTAGCTTGAAGCATGAGCCCTGCTGGCTGGGTTTTGAACTCCTGGCGTGTGACCACATCACAAGCTGCCAGTCTGCTGGGTCCATAGGGACTGAGGAACTGCACACTTTGAAAAGGAAGCTTTTAATGCTTTGGAAACTTCAGCCAGCCTTTCATGTCTCATGACATAAGGATGCTCCCCAAACCTGTAATTCTGAGCTTAGAAGTTTGCATTAATGCTGTAAAAGACTGATTTCTGACCATTATCTCCTCTGCTACCTTAGCAATGTCTGATGTTTCATGGATTAAGAAGGTAATTGGATAAGAAGGTACCAACATCTCCACTTCACGCAGTATCTGCAAGCTTCTCTAATGTGTTGGAGTGAAAAGGGTTCCTTAAAACAACAGGGCATGAAGAGCAGCATAATTAAGAAAATCCTAACCAAGAGCTTAGTTCAAATAGTAATAGAAATGATCTTCTGTAAGAGGTCAGAAATAGGGTTTAGGCTGTAAGCACCATGAAGCCACTCCTGAAGGAATTTATTTGGGCTCTGTTCAGAATCAACCACCTTCGTTATTATAAAAAGGGCTCATTCTTGTGAAGGATAAATGCAGGAGGCAGAGCACAAATGCTGTATATCAGAGAGGGCACTATAAGGAAGGTCACTTTATAGAAAGCATGAAGTGTAATTTGGAGAAGGATGCTAATACCAGCTATATCAAATTGTGAGGAAGCTGAAAACAGCATATGTTCTAATATTGTCTTTTATTGATTTTGCTGCCAACGTCCCACTTCAACAATGTTACAGCTGCACTTCAAGATTCTTAATGGAGGGGGATGGAGAAAATCAATACATAGAGCTCGCTTCTGCTCCCATTGAAGTCAATGCGAGTTTCATTATTAACTGCAATGAGCACAGGACAGAGTTCAGGCTGTTTTGCTGCTTTGTGTTTGTTTTTTCCTTCCCTTTTTATTTAACCTCCTACAGGGCAACGTATATTGTTACTCTGTGTTTTAGAAAAGTCCCATTTAAGCAGGGCAATTCCCTACCAAACTGCAATTCTATGCATTCAGAAATGATGCTCAGCTTTATGAAACCTAATGAAAAATTATAGCCTGTATCCTGTACAGGGAAAGTTATAATAAAAGATATAGGATTTGAAATAAATTCTGATAACAAAATCATTTTTCTCTTAAAAATATTTTCATTCAGATATCAAGCAAATAAATAAAAATGGTTTAGCTTTCACTCATAAAATGTTACTTTCAATGCACATTGTTTGCTGTATTACAAACAGAGGGGATGCACCTAAACTTCTTTTCACTACTATTTTAATGCTTTTAACACAAAATGAAATATGCTAAAATTATCTCCAAAAATTATAAGCATCATCTTCATTCCAACAACATGCTGTTAATTTTGTTCTAGCATGAATGCAAAACATATTTTAACATGCTGTCAAAATGAGATACTAAGAATGTCAATAAAATGACACTAAAATAAATGTAAATTTAGATTGCTGTCACAAGTGGCTGCTTGGTTTTGTGAAGATGTTAGGTTGCTATAGCATTTTCCATAGCAACTTTGCATCTTATTACATAAATAATCCCTCAGTGTCCTTAAAGCTTACTAAAAACAGGATTAAATCTATTCTCATATGTAATGATCCTGCATAAAACCTTATCAGTATGAAATACCCAGAAAACATAATAAAATGCAATCTAGATAATAGTATTTCTGGCAGTTGCAAAGCATCAAAGCACAACAGACTTGTTTTGTAGTTAACGGGACATCCTCCTAAAACCCATGTCAGGGGAGTGTCTTTGAAGTGTCTATTTCCTCTAAAAATTGAAAGTTAGGTTTTTAACCCCTTCACTGCTGCGTCCACATGACCTGCATAGACCTTCATCCCAAAGCCAGTGTTCTGGCCCAGAGAAAAGACCCAGTACTTGGGACAGGATGAGGTTGCCTTTTTTCCCAGGGCAGACAGACAGCACTTACCTCCAGCCCTGATTCATCAAGGTATTTCTGTTAAATTCAGCTGCACAAGTAGCATTATTAAAGCCAAAGGGACTTAAAACTGGGGGCATAAAATTAAGCCCTTGCCTACATGCTTCCTGGATTTCAGCCTATATTTGTAAAAGTGGTGGGAAAAACGGAATGCATTTTAGGGCAGAAAATTGGAGTCTGCCTGATGATAACAGCTCTGAACTGCCATGCTGTGAAAGACACTACAGCAGACTTTTCCTTGCGTAGAGGGAGTAATCATCTTGTGCTGCTTTCTAGTGATCATCTCTGATGGTCCCTGGGAGCAAAGCTGATTGTCTCTGCTGTGTCCAGAGTATCTCCATTTAAAGGCAAGTTACGCCACTCGCAGAGCTCAAAAAGGGTTATTCAGCTGTCTTCTCCAGCTAGAGAGGGGACTGTGTCAGTACAGTGACAATTCAGTTCTTCAGATTTAAAATATGTTCTTTTCAAGACTGTTTATAAAACCTGGTTAGCAGATTTTGCTAACAAGTTTTATTTTCCTCTGCATACGTGTTTATATGTTTATTGCCACAGGGCTGATTAAGGCACCAGCTGCTAATGGCTTTGAAAGAGTATTGATTTATCTGAGGAATAAACCAATGCCAGCCCATTAATTTTTGAAATAAATACATCTTTCTATTTTACATTATCTTCACCAACAAGTGTTTAAAAAGAAGATGGGCAAATTATGGGCTTGTTAAATATCAGTATTGCTTTCACAAATTCTGATGTTAAAAAGCTATGAAATGGAGAAGTAATGACAGAAAAATAAGACTAGGCTTACAAGAAAGGAAGGGAGAAATGTCTGGTCCAGGGAATTAGTAGGAAGAGGAAGACCTGATGTGAGATGTGCCATGACACCAGGCCAGCCAGAGGAAAAGGAAGAGCAAAGCTTAGCTCCACACAGCTGGAGCCGAACGATTTCCATTCAAAGTTGTAACAAGCTATAGAAAGCTTTCCTACTAGTTTAATCCAGCTATAAAGCACAGTTTCTATTACATGTGTGCATCTCTGCATTCACATGAGCTTTAAGGAAAGCAAAAGAAGATTGAATTGCAGAGAAAAGATGAATAAGCATCACGCAGATCACTTTGGTGTTGTTTCAGGCTTTCCTTGAAGACTTGCCAGGCTTGCAGCTTTCAGGATAGACTTATGGACAATACCACAAAGCCTGTTTTATGCTGTGTGCACAGGGGTGCGATTGTCAAATCCTGACTTTCACAAGGACTTATGCTCTTCTGTCAGATGGACTGCCCACTGTTCGGACTGTCTCCTATGGCAACTAACTGCTGATGCTGCAAAGAGGACACATCGGTTCAGAAGAGTGCTTAAAGATACAGGCTGCTGTTCAAGACACGAGCTGCAGTGTTTAAATTTGGCACCTACTTTGGGTGTGTTATGGTATCCTGCCAAGGAGGTCTTGTGTGTTCAGACTGGACACACACTGCTTAATGTGCAATTTATTAGTTGCATGCAATCCCCAGGATGTTATTAAGATGTGTCGTCACAGGTAATATGATGGTGGTGAAATGTTCCAGTGCCCAAAGTGTGGGCTATTCCAAGTATGTTTAGCTGGAGACAGCCCTGTTCCAAGGTGTTTATCATCCACATGGACAGGACGGGCAGTGGGTGAATGAACAGAAGTATCATTGCCTCCCTTTGATACTGAAATACCCCAGGTTCGTTGATTTGTCCTGCGGTGAGGTATGTATATTTGGCCCAGGGCTCTGATCCCAGCCCTATCCTTCCTGTGTCCCTCTGCAAGCACTGTGTATTTTCTCTTTCCCGCAGTGCCGACCGCTGTCTGTCACTGAAGTTGGAGCTGGAATTAATGGCATGTCGCAGAGAACTGCAAAAGCAAGAGATTAACCCACCTCTCCTTAAAAGTAAAATTACAGGTGCCTTCTAGGCATAAACCAAACTTCAGCTCTTTTCTACAACACACAGCTTCACTTCACTAATTCTTAAAATTACTTTGGAGGCTTTTACATGTGGATCCTTACTCCTAGTGCCAGCAGGTGGGAGATGAAGCATCCATAAATCCTGATCATTCTGAAGATTTTCCTATATCCTCTAGACTCCAGCGCAGAATCTCATTTTTTCCCCTGTGCTAATGCTTCAGTAGCTGCACCCTGACTTTCAAATGTATTAACTGAGTTGCCAATCATCATTATTTTTTTTTCTTAGCAATCTCCCAGCTTTACTTCAGCAATCCTCTTGTCCCTTTCAAACTCCAAAATACACAATGTGGAAAAATCACTGTTTAAAGGCTGAATTTTGAAGAAAACATAATTCTGGAGGAATAGCTGTGCCCACGGGTCAGATTTGCCCAGGTCAGCCTTTTGCCAGCTTTCCCCATAAAGCAAAAAATCTTTGGTCTGTGAAACCAGGAGGAATTCCTATAAATTAGGCATATATGCTGGTTCAGATAACTTAATTTTTTTCCCTGGGGTGCTGTTTAGGAGGTCCTGGTAGCAATTTGAGACGCTCTCCAACAAAACAAGCAGGCAGTGATGCCTCCCCTTTCCTTGAACATTCAGCTTGCACATTCTAGAAAAGGGAGGGTACTAACTAGCAAAAAGTGGAATAACCTATAAAACACCTGGAGGAACAGAAGGTCTTTGTGCAGGAGACAGTACTCCAGCCCTGCACTATGGACTAGAGAACGGAAGACAAGTCCAGGAGTCCAAAGGTCCCAATTCTTATTCCAGCTCTGCCACTGAGTCAATGATATCAGCAAATCAGGTTCATCAACAAGAAGGAGAAGAGCAATTGGCAGATGAAAGAAGAGGATTTGAGTCTAGAATAGAGCGATGCACTTTGCAGTGAGTCCCTCTTGAGCAGTTCTGTATTGCCTCAAGAAACAAACATGAATTTTCCCAAACAAACAGCCATTAGCAGATTTCTAATACAGAACACAAATTGTTCTCCTGCATGACTTAATATCTTTCATGGCTTGAAGGAAGAATGCAAACCATTCTTGCTAACTGCTTTTTCATCATCTACCCCAAATTCACGAAATTTGTTGTGTACAAGGGCTTGGCTCACTGTAACATTGCTCTGAAAACTGAAGTCCAGCAAGCCTGGATTAATAGTGAGGCACTGAGGTCCTCGCATAGTCTCAGGACTTAGATGTGCTGCTCTGTGTTTTCGAATGTTGGGGCTGAAATCCACCCTCTCCTTTTCACGATGATAGTTTTCAGATACTGTAGAAAAGAGTTTTCATTCTAATTCAGTCTAGCTGTGAGGAGATGTGACACACTCAGCACCACACTGTCTAAATGCTTGCAGATGTGGTGTTATTTCTGAATGAAAAAGGCTTGAGTAACAGAAGAAATTACACTGGGAGACTGCTGAAACTGCACTTTAGTGAGATGGAATCAAGTCTCAGAAACCAATCTAATTTGTTGAATTATTTTGAAATTATGCCTTCTTACACAAGGGATGATTTAAATAGGTGAATTAATAAAAAAAGACCTCATACAGGTGTTAGAGACTGGGGAAATCTCTGTTACCTGTTGTAGGTTTGGGGACGGTAACCTCCCAGCAGTGTTGTTCCCACCTTTGAATAGATGGTGAAAGTCATTTGCCAGGCTGAAAAGTAAAGTCCTCAAGAAAGTCCTTAAGATGGCAGGAGAGGCAATCCAAAACTCTGGAACTATCCAAATCAATTCATAATGTCTGCTTGCTTCTGACATTTTTGGAGTTGGACTTTTAAGCCTTTATGTGTGCATGCTGTCTTTGAATTGAAGAGGAACAATATACTACTCGTGTTATTCAAGCCTTGTCCTCCCCACGGTTAAGGATTTAGGCAAATATTTTAAGAGAAGGGGTTAAAAATAAGGAAAGTGCCAATGTTTCCTTACTGTGCAGAATTGTTTCTTTGTGATAAAAGACTCTTTAAAAGATATTTGTAAAACAAAGTTGACCATACAAATAACTACTTGAATACAAATAGCCACTCCAGTGAGATAAAGTGGTGGTTCTGGAATGACATACTCAAAAAGAAAGAAAAAAAAGAAAAGAAAAAGAGAAGGTGGCTAACACCAATAACAATTTAAAAAATGCTGTACATAAAAATGAAAAATATGTTTTTCTCTGACTTTATTTTTATTTGTCCATATTTTATACACAATACGTTTTATGGTATAACAAGTTCCCCCTATTGTCAATGACAGATGAATAAAATTCACATGCTTTACTTGAGAGTGTAATATTAGAAGAAGAAAGCTATAAAAAATAATTTTATAACTGGATGACTCTGTGCAGCAGGCTGGATCATCTCCACTAAGATCAAGAGGATGATGAACAGTACAATGGACAATGATGGACAAGTACTCAAGTGGATTCATATTGCTAAATTTTGATTTAGTATGCAACAAAGTACTGGGCTTGCTACTCTCGTCATTGAGGGGAGTTAAGTACCCACGTTGTAACAATACAAATAAACTGAAGTACTTTGGAATGCAGTAGAAATCTCAGATATCAAAACATTTGATAGAAATGTCCCTTTTTATGGAAGAAAACTAAACATGCTTTCGTATTTGTGATGTTACTAATCAGAGGCAAAGAGAATGACCCGCACAGTTCAGCCCTACATATGCATATGTTAAATCCAGCTGGACCAATGAATATGGCAGTTTAAAACATCATTACTCCTTTTCTGGAGTGCAAGCTGTGAGTATTTCTGGCTCTACATTCCTATTGTTAATTCTGCTGACTTTTCTCCATAAGACTGGACATAGTCACTCATAAAAATCTCTGATTGCTAGCAGTACTTTGCCTGCAGAGACCCATTGTCTCAGCTCCAAGCATTCTGCTAATAGTCTCTAGAAAATTCAAACCCATGCAATTAGCCATGTGAAAATTAAGGTTGCTCTTTACATATTGTATTGATGCATTTTCCTTTCAGGAAAAAACATTAATCCTCCCCTTATGAGAAATGCCGTAGTAAAAATTTCCTTGCCACAATGACACTCCTTCCTTTGGTCTTTCTTTCTGGAGTAATTTGACCTCACACAGCATATTGTCACAAGAGGAGTCAAAGAACCCTTCTCTATGAGCACCGGAACCCATTGAATGGATTATATTATTTCCTGTCTTAATATGGTGCCTACATGGTGCACATGGTACACAAATTATCCTTATCATCAGACTGTTTCTTTCTGTACTACTTTCTCCTTCTTTACCTTCCATAAAGCTCACTGCTGTCTGGCTGTTTGCAGTCATGTTTTGGCTTCAGCTTCTGTAAATTTTCCTTCTGAAGATGAGTTTCTGAACAGGAAAACTCTTGTTAACTTCTCACAACTTTGTTAGCTAACGTTAAGAAATCAATCAAAGGTTCTATCCAGATTGTTTTACCAGTAAATTAGTAGCTTGTGAGCCATGTCCTTGAATGTCCGCTCTGGATCTTGGATGTACTTGGAGAAGGCTGAAAAAGTTGCTTTCCTTTCCAAACATTACAATCACCCTTGTTCTTTTTTTCATGACAGCCACCTAATGTGTGTCAAATTAATGCAGCATGCAGTACCATATTGTGAAAAATGTACCCTTAAAAGTTCATTCCACAAAACACACAGTTAAAATGGTGTAGTGTATTTGTTATACATTACTGTGTATTTGCTGTTAAGAAAGGTAAGGATTAGAAAATTCTGACTGAAACAGAATTGCGATTTTTCTCATAGTAAGATGTTGTTACTACTGTGGAATTAAATAGTATTATGCAAGACTGCAGACAGCGTGTTAAAGAAACATAATGCTTCCAGCCATGGGCAGAATTGGAGAGTTTTCATCATTATATTTCATAGCAAGTGACAGAAACCTCCTAGAAACAGCTCGTATCATTCAGATAACTAGTTTATGAGGATTTAAAATAAGATAGTTTTATATAATCAGCTATTAATATGCCACTTCTCATATGTGAGTTTTTGTTTGCTTTAAAAAAAAAGCAACAGCTATATATACTTGGGGACATTAGAGAGGATTTGGCTTTACCTGAATCATCTACTCGCAGCTTTTTACTAGGATTGTCACTACTGTCATCATCAGACATTTCCATCTCCTCTTCCCGGCGGATTCCCATGAGCTGTTCACTGTGAGCATTTCGGAGCTCCTAAAATCCAAAACAACCTTTTGTCAGTATTAACTTACATAAAGTCACTGCTTTATCAATAGTATCTGCTTTTAAAACTGCTCTTATTTTTAATTATACACAATTTACCATTGTAATTGTATTTATTTGGCTATGAATATTTATAAGAACAGTAGCCCAGGGAATTCTTCACGTGGAAGAACTGAATTTAACAGAGGAAACAAGAGAAAAAGTGGGTCTCCATTTCAAGTGATCTTTAGTTCTGCTAAACATAGAAGAATGTTTTAGCAGTAATGATAATGCTTAAAACTGTATATAAAACTGACTGATAACTTGCTAGCCCGTTTAAGGTATAAAGAATTCTTGTTTCTCACTGTTACTTGGGGTAGGATTCCCCTGGTCTAATGTAGGTTTCTCCATTAAAATTAGTTCCTACAGACACCTTTCATAGAAAAATAAAAAACCCTAGCACCTTTAAGCAATTCCTATCCATAACATAACTATCAAAATGAAGTTAGATTAACTGCACCCTAAAAGTGCCTTAGTCTGTCCTGAAAATTTCTGCGTCTTGGTGGGAAACAACTGACTGGTCTCTGGGTGACCACTGCAAGGGCAGGGCGTAGGAAACCTGTGCACGTTTCGTTGGGGAAATGATCAGGCATGAGGGCTTTGTGGGAACCTAGAGAGTCTTTGTTCTCGGCAGAAAGGCTGGCGCTGGTGTAGTGGCTGGCTTTCTAAAGGCAGCACTGAGAAGATTGAGAGAACTCTATTTTGTCCTAATAATCCTGTCAGGTGTAACACAGGGATGCTGCACTGTGATTAGTGTAGGCCTTTTCAGCCTGCAGACAGCTAATTTTTCTGACAACAAAGAGTCTAATTCCCAAAGAGGTGGTTTGAAATCTTTGAAACAAAAAAGAGGTGCACGGAAGGAGGAACGTTATTGAAGAGCCCAACCACGGCTCCATGCAATTAACAATAAGCTATCAGAGAGGGACTGGATGAAAAAAGGAAAGGCGTTTCCCTTTAGTTGTACCCTTGGTTCATCAGGAGATCTCAAATACTCTGATAGATGTATATATGTCCATTAATCACAGCAAAGGCAAGGAAGCTAATTAGTGGGCTTTTATACAATAATTAAAAAAAAAAAAGTGATTAAAATAGTAAATTCTCAACTAGTGTCTCATGCAATAAGTGGCATCTCTGGAAGAAATTAGCAAGCTTATTTCCTTATTGGAAAATGCCACCTGCACTTTTTACTGGGGAATATTGACTGCATACATGAGCAGACATAAGCTTACATTTATTCCCTCTTTAGGGGATAAAAGTCCTTGGTGCATCAATTTCTATGCTATCAGCAAAGCCAATAATCTTTCATGGAGAACGTCAATGTGTATGAGTGTTTGCTCTGGGCTTGGGTTTCTAGCAAAGCTTTCCTAAAGTCAGAACACAAGGGTAGGTGATCAGATAATTAAACAAATCAGTAGATAATGTCATGGTTAGACAGTATGATTTAAATCAAAGATGCCATTTTGTACATTTCTGTTATATTTTACATCTGAAAAACAGGCATTTCTAAAATCTGTTGGTTCAGTGAGAGGCTTCACATGTTTTTGAATTGCTTTTAATATCCTCCTGTTAGAAAAACAAAAGGCAATAATACTTGAAAAAGCAAGTAGTGAATTAACATTTCTGGAAAGTTCAACCCTTAAACATTTTATTTTATTAAAGATTTAGAAGCCAGAAAATCAATGATACACCACATCCCTTTACGGAAAGTTGGTTTAAGACGGGATCATCTTAACATAATTGAAATAAACTGCCAACAAATCATACTTTCATAACTTGCTGAGTGATAAGACAAATATCAAACCCCAACTTCTCAATTTTGAATTAAACTCAGGCTTTATCCACTACTTTTATGAAATATTTGTGAACAAAATGCAAAATACAGTTTGTAGCAATAAATTATGCTAACATTTTATTTTAAGTGTCCCATTATTGTGAAGTCATTTGGTATTCACCATAATAGCACTGATAATAAAGAATTCATTTGGTATTCATGTGGATGTTACATTTAGTGCCATTGGTATTCAACTGTAATTTAGCATTAGTTAATGGGCACTTAAAATGTTATCCAAATGATTTATATCACAGCACTTTAGTGTTTCTCAAACTAAGTGTACAACACTTATTTTACAAGTGTACTACAAAATAATTAAATAAGTGCACCTTACCTTCTAAAGTTTTTATTTTGAGACAGAGAAAAATCATTTAAAGGACCTTCACACTAACAATCAACATACTGTACTACATGAAGGTAAGCCAAGTGTATGTAAGTTGCCCATAATAAAAAAAAATAATTAAAAAAAAAAAAAGGAAGACGAGAGAGAGAAAACAAAGACAGTGGTACTTACTTTTTAACATACAGGCTCATAGCGTATATACTGAATTAAAAACCAAAGCTGGATGACCAAAACACAAGATGAGGTCTATCACTTCCTCTGCTGCCACTTGCAGCAAAGAGAGTTAGAATCCTATTTCCTCTGCTCATGCTTATGACAGTCACACATGTATGCTAATCCTTGTGGTATTATGACTACATTTATACTCTTTTCTTTGCAAGCAATATACTTAGAATCAATGCAAATGATTTATTTATTTTTCTATTTTTTTTAAAGACAAACATAAAACAAATGGGAAGAAGTATGCCATAATTCTGGACTGAGTATGCTTAAGTCATTATTTAGGAAAGAAATTCTCTTATTTTATTTTCAGGCAAAATATCTTACAATGACCATATGATGGTACAACCAGAAAAAAATTTGTGCCATAGAATCCTTCTTTTAGAACCAGGTCATGATGACTCCTACAAAGATGTTTTTCTTAAATAATTCTTAATTCTATCCTTAGTTGAAAATAGTGCTACTAATTTCACTACTTCAGTTCATTATTTTATATAGTAAACATATTCCTCCAACGATTTCCCAAATCTTGCATGAAAAATAAAAACACACTGCTCTCTATCTTAGTGTTATTTAATGACTATTATCATAATGAGAGCAATGGGAGCAATTCATAATGGAGATGAGCTTGTATAATGGCCAGTTGATTAACAGCTAAAATGGTAGCCGTAAATATTGTTGAATACTCTATGTCCAGCTAAAATCACACTCATTCTGTGTCAATCCAGCTGTGAGATGATGGATAGAAAGTAATAATAAAATCACCAACCTCAGAATGCTTTCGCCAAATGTCTATGTTCTTTCGCTGGGCTTTCGAGAAATGGTCCCAAGCTTTTTGTCTGGTAGAAGCGTTGAAAACGGCGACAATCTGCTCAACTTTGGTGAACAAGGAAGTCAAACAAGACAAGCAATTTATGTTGTGATCACTATAGAGAAGCAAAGCAAAGACACTAGGAGTCTATGGATGATGTCATTACTGAAACAACATCATCAATATCCATCCAATTATGTGTCTTTTGTACTTACATTTTATCAATGTTGGAGATGTCTGCCTTCAAGTCTGTCTCCATAACTTCAGTCTACATATAACTACGTACCAAAGAACATGCATGCAGCTGCTTCCCAGTGATGCCTGCTATAACCTTCTGTGCAGCCATGTGCCCTTGTGTTTGTGGTATAGGCATGACACTCAAGGCATAAACCTGACGTGTTCCGCTGCGGCAGCTGTGTACAGATGAGCTGACTGAACAAACTAAAGCACGAAAGAAAAGCAGGTTCTGCTTGCAAGAGTAGGTAACTAACAGGGGGAAATTGCCAGCAAATAGGAGACACTAAACCATATTTAAATGCTGCACAATGTAACTGCAGCTGCTTCTCCTCCTTTATTTAATATATAGAAGCTCACCTGTTGCAGATCATTTTGTCCTGTGTCCATGGCCTATGTATTTTTATGTATATGAACAGTTACATTTTTGTGCGAGGAAGAGATGTGAAATGAGCTTCCCTCATTCAACTCTAATGAATTCATTCTGAAGCCAGACATCATTGTTTAGGACAATTATCTGGGGAAATTAAGATCCTTAAGTTTTTAACTATTTGTTCATCCTAAACCAGAACCTTTTCTCCCGACCCTATTTCCCTTCTCTTCATTCTAGTTACAAGCAATATTGTCCTTCCACAGCAGTGACCCCGCTACAAATGATTGGGCCAAGATGTAAGTTGCTTTCATCCTGGCACTGTTGACTACAAGACCATTATGAAAGCCAGATTTTTACAAATGACCTGGGCTGCGCTCCTGAGTGAGCAGCTGTGCTGACCTATGAAGTGAAACTCTAAAAAGCTTCAAGTCTATGACAAGCTTCTTGGATATTGACCTCTTTAGATTCTTGGGCCGAAATAATGTTCAATGTTTTGCAAAGCTGTGCTTTCATCACCTTCTTCTTCCTTTCTTCACTGAAGGAGAAGGCAGTAGAAGTGCTGTAAGGACCTCTGATCTGGCCTCTCATTGAGTTGCTTGAGAGCTTCTCTCTTTCTCTTCTCTAGTCACATATGTGAAGGATCTTGCTATATATCTTCCTTAAAATGGTGAGGTCACCTAGTAAGTCACTTGTAGATTTTTCACCTTTAGATCTGAAAAATAACCTCATTCAAATCGAATAGGAACACTTTTATTCTCTTTTTTACTACTTTTGCAAGCTACTTACAGACTCAGGAGGCTGCATTGAGGTGGGAGTTATCTCCTTTTCTCAGGTGACAAGTGATAGAACGTGAAGAAATGGTCTCAACTTGCACCAGGCGAAGTATAGATTGGGTATTAGGAAGATTTTCTTCATGGAAAGGGTGGTTAAGCATTGGAACAAGCTGCCCAGGGAAGTGGTGAAGTCACCATCCCTGGAGATACTTAAGAGATGTGTGGATGTGGCACTTAGGGACATGGTTTAGTGGTCGACTTGGTAGTGTTAGGATGATGGTTGGACTTGATGATCTTCAGAGTCTTTTCCAACCTAAATGATTCTATGATTCTGTATATGGAATATTTTGTTTGCAACCATCATGATTACTTAATTAACTTCTAAGAAAAATAAATGTCTTCTTTCAAAATTAAATCTTATATGTTGTTTATACTAAAGAAGTTGACTCAAAAGTACTGTGATGATCTGATCCATTTGTGATTCATTCAGGTTTTAATTGGAGATACTATAATTTCTGCATATTAGAACTTTCTTGGAATGAAGGGGGGATGTATCAAGGAAGTTATGAGGTGTATATTTATTCAATTAATTTGAAAAGAATGAAAATGCTAAAACACTGTATTATTATGTGTATAGAAACTCAGTCTAGAATTTAATTATTATCATTGTGTTGATGACCCAGGTGCTCAGAAAATTGTGCTTAATTAACAACCTGTTTTTAGTTTGCAAGTGGAAATTCAAGTAGAAAAGATTCACAAAGAATCACAAAGATATGAGAAAGAGCTGGTTTTCCATTTTCTACTAATGGACATTAATAAGAGCATCTGAATTTTGAAAAACATTTGAACTTTGAAGTGTTTAATTTCCATTCTGTGAACAGGTGCTAAGATATATCAAAAGTCATTATCTGATCATTTCAGAAACTATCCTCAGTGAAAACACAAGATAGGAAGATGTCGAAGAGTTTTTTGGGCATAACGGCACTAAACAAAATGAAAAGCAGAAAAAGAATCTCCCTCACTTACATAACTGTCAAGTATTTAAAAAAAAAAAAAAAAAAAAGGAAGTAGAATACTGTGAATACTAGACATCTAGACATGCTAAAAATCAAGGAGTGTAAAGAAATATTGTCCAACAGACAGCAAAGGATAATAAGGCAACCATAGGGGAGAATATTAAATGCCCATTGTAATTCATGTTAGTTAACAGTAACTTAGATTTAGAAAGTTCTTTATGCCTACAGTTAGGTTGAGTTGCTCTTCCCATTTTCTCACACATTAGTGCATATTGTGCTCAATTTGCTTCACTTCTGAAAGGATGTGTGTGAAAGCAAAGTCATACCCTGAGCTCAGTCAAGAGTCCTCAGGCTGACACAAGTCTTGACTCCTGAGCCTCAAGGGAAAAGACCTCTTAGGCCTTAAGGAAAAAGAAAAAAATCATATATGTCAAAAACCAGTGTCCACTGCTATGTATTCTAAGAAATTATCAACACGCATACAGCAATTTAAATATAAACAACATCTTAGGTTATGAAGTGTTACAAACAGCAGTTAGGAATGGCCAACCTAAAAGGTCTCCAAGCATGACATTAGAGCTAAAGAGCAGTCAAGACCATTGCTAGACCATGGTTTGACAGTACAGGAAAGCAGTTTCATGTCTCCTTGTACTGTACCAAAATCCCACATTACTGTTTTATGAGCTGCCAACCTAGCATACACGCATTCTGCAAGTTCACAGGTTAGGTTAATTAGGTTGTTTGTAAGTTAATTTACATTGTATTGAGATTCATTTGTTCTCTCACAGACAACCTGAAAGCCCAAATATGGAATAACTCCTGTGCTTCGGCTAATTGGTAGACAAGACTTGATGTACCTATCCCTCATCAGGAACAACTTTGTATGGATAAGTACACCGGCAGTATGAGCCCAAAAGGGGAAGCTGGGAGAGCTTATGTTATCTGAGAAGCTCTCCAGTTAACTCATTTTTCTTCCATGCCTGTGTAAGATTTGGCCAAAGAGAGGCCCCACATTTGGGGCTGGTATCTGCAGAATCTGAGTGAAACAGTTGTTCCCAGTCTAGCCGCTGAGCATGATTTTCAGACTGTTGCCTGACCTCCAGAAGGAAATTTCCAAAATGAAATAATAGGTCGTGCCTATCTCTCTAAGGCACCTTGAGATCTAGGATGCACTGCACTATCAACTGTGACTAGTAAGTAGAATTATTAAGTAGCATGAAATATTCATTGTCAAACATCTGCTGGTAAGTTCCATGCTATATCAAATTTTCATTGACCATATGCAAAGCTGTTTCCTTACTAAATTAGGTTTCAAAAAAACACATTGTTCTGGAAGGGTCCATGCCATGTCATTGTTTTTTTCCTATGAATATAACTTACAGTGTATAAATAATTGCATCTTTCCTAATGACTTATTCTGTGGCTGGTAATTTATGTGGCATGTTTCAGACAAAGGAATTTATGTAATTGTTTTTCTGCTGATTTATAAATAATGAAAAAGACCCAAACATCTAAGCCTAGAATGATATGAAAGTTTCAATGTTTAACAACTGTAGTGTAACTAGAAAACACTTCATTAGAGGTATAAGCATATTAAATGTAAGTTTAAATCTCAGTTTTTATTGCCATAAAACATGCCACCGGAATAGAGTATTGTTATCAAGTGTAAATGTAAAAACAACCAGAAAAACTAGAAGCAACGCCAACAAGAATCCCTTAAATTATGCCAGTAGGATTTTCATGGAAGATTGGATTAAAGGGAAAACTAGAATATCTCCGTGGGAAGAGACAATTTGATACAGGTTATTTGAAAATGATACTACTGGAGAAGAAGAGAAATAAATGAGAACCAACATATAGCCATATCTGCAGACTAAGGGGCAGAGAGAACAGTTTTACTCTCCCTTACATTTATCAAGCAGGCTATTTTAAATACAATTTAGTGAAGGCTGAAATTCTTCCTTGTGTTCAGGAGACAAGAGGTAACCAATTTTTCCTTTGCCAATTGTGTTATCAGCTGCCATGTATGCACGATCATTTTTAATTTCTTTTGTGGAATAATAAACAACATCAACAACCAAATCCTTTATGACACCACAATAAAAATGAAGCAAAATAGAAACTGAAACACAACATGTTAAAATAAAAACAAAAGGTCTTCACTGACAGATAAAATAATCAGATTTCATATAGAATTTCACTCAAAATTCCACCAATTTAGGATACAGGATGAAAAGGGCTTTGCACTAAATTAATGTAAGTGTGAGAGTTGAATATATGGCAATTTAGCTCAGAAAAAAATCTGTAAGAGCACAACAGTTGACACGCAGGATAAAAGAAAAATCCCACCCATAAAATTACAGTGTAAAGGAAACTGTTATAGTAAATGTATAACATGCTTTTCAAATACAGATTCGCAGCACAGGGAGGATATAGAGTTGGCATGCTTTCGGTCAGAAGCCTCGATGCTGAATTCTGAATAAGTAGGAGTCTGCCAATCGATTTGGCTCCAAGCCCAGCAAACCAAGGAATTACAGTAGTCAAGGCTAGATGCTATAAGTGAATGAATTAGAGTCTCCAGGTCAATTTTGGATAGAAAAAAAAAAGCATATTTCTGGCAACAGTCCTGAAAGGCATTTGGTAAAATGCTGAACAGACCTTAGCATAAAGTCCAAAGCTAAAAGTGCACGTAGGCAAATGATATATATCAACAAGAGAAATTGTAGATAGATTGCAGATTAATGAAAGAAATATTTTTTAATTATTGTGGGCCAAACCCTCAGCCTCTTGGTTATGATATTGCTTACTTTCAGAAAAGATTTTTTTTCCCACATATTTACAGCTGAAAGACTGCAGCCCCTCCCTTCTATCCAATTCACATGCCACAGGGGGAGGAACAGATATGACCGACTCTGACTGGCAGAGGAGGGAACCATCAAAGCTGGAAATGTCACCCTGGAAAGGACTGCACATAGTGCAAGGATTGGAGCCTAAATTAAAATGAACCAATGGTCATCAGCTGGATAGTTAAGCAAATGTCATTGTAGGTTTTTATAACGAAGGCAGAGATTTTAAAAGCAATGCAAAATCACTTATCTTCCACAATTAAATGCCAGCCCGGTTTGCTTTCCTTTTTTTGAACAAAACAAAACAAAAAGCAAAACAAGCAGAAAAAGTTGAAAGTGCATCAAAAAGAAGGCTGCAACTCCATAAGAAAATAGCAGGCTATTGTTTGGTCTCCTTGCTGTCTGTGTGGGTGTAGGTTCCTTAAAACATAGCCTAGTCTTAAGACAGGGCATGGTAAAGGAGAAAACCACAGGGCTTCTCTATTTTATCTCTAATTTCTACCTTTTGGGACAGGCCAAGGGAACGGTGCCTCCAGTGATTTACCTCTCAGATTGTTCTGCTCTGCGGGGAGTGAGTTTGCAAAGCTGCCATCCCTTCACTTGTGCTACTGCCAACATCTGTACGAACGATCAAAACCTCTCAGGGACTGTTCTCATTCACTGAGGCTAACTGGCACAATGTGCTGAGTTTCCCCAGAGCAGCAAACCCTCTTCTCCACAAAAAGGTACTTTCAGGGAAACTACTTTGCCAGCACAAAACCCAAAACTGTATGGAAATTGTGCGGGAAAATGCTTACCAGAGGCAGAAGGATGTTTTTGTATTCTGTCTACCCTATGTCACCTACCTGAACACTAGAAAGAATGAGAAACAGTCTAAGTTTTCTCTTCCTGAGTTACTATATTGTTTCTAGATTTCTCTTTCCTGGAGACCAGGAGGAGGTGTACGTGGGTTGATGACAGCGTCCCACGTCATGGTGCTCTCCTAGCTTCATGGATTTTGCTCTCCTATTTGCTACGTGAACACTGCTGTGCTTCTCACACAGAAAGCTGTCAGTGCCCCTCTCTGCTGATATACCTCATTGTTTAAAAGGCTCTAAAAAATTGTGAGTACTAAGAGTTGTAAGTACATAACATTATGTATATCTACCTATTTAGCTTTAGCCTACACATACACATACACCTAACATAAATTAGATAAAATAAAAGAATCAACCTCTGTGTATTTTGCTGTCCCCATTCCCTTTGCTCATCCATCTGACTCAGACTAGTATTAGTCAACACGTTGTTGGGGGTTATTAAGAGGCTGAGTGGGCATCAGTGGTCTACACTGGAGTGATGCAGGAAGAAATCACTTTTCATAATATAATAAGCAGATTTTCTCACTTAGATGAAGGACAATCCCCCAAATGCTTGTTCCACAGCACAAGTGATAATTCTTTGCCTTGTAAAAAGATCCAACCTCAGTGTTAGCAGCTGTTCTTTTCCCTTCTTCTTTTTTTCAGCCAAGAAACAGTGAAGAAAAGGGAAAGAAGGGGCATTATGGGGATACTGAAAATCCCCATTTGCAGGATTTATAATGAAAATTGCACTGCTACTTGCCTGAGGTATGAATATCAACAATTAATGGTTCTAGAAATGGGAGAATATACCTTGTTATACTTGGAAATAAAAATACACACTGATTAAATATAGCACAGTTTGCCCTGCAAGGTATTGCTAGAAAATCTGTCTACAAAATAAGCTTTGAAAATCTTTTAGATTGTGAAACGTGGTTTAATTTACAACAAAGAAACTGACAGCTTGGTGTAACAGCAAGTGCTGGCACTGTGCCATGTGATAAATCACTTGGACTCAACAAGACCACTTCACCTCCATGTCATTTCTCAACAAACAAGAACCTGACATCATGGCAGCACAACCCAGTAGGGCAGGTACAAATGTACTGTACCTGCTCTTTTAATGCCACCATCTTATATTACATAACATTTTATGGACCTTATCTTGACATCCAGAAAACAAAAGCAAAAAACAAAGCAAATCAAACCAAAACACCACTACCATCAACAAGAACAAAATCAACAACAGAAAAGCTCACTAACTCGAAGGAAGATTAAGTGAATGTCACTCTCTTCATCAGTTTGACAAGATTATAAACCAGCCCCAATGCGCTGCATTTAATTAGCTGTTCTTATTGTTATTTATTGTTTGGTGAACCTTACTTTCAGTTCTCAGTTTTAAAAATAGCAAGAGTGGGAACAGCTATTTTGGTAACCTCCACCTCCCCCCCCCCCCCCCCCCCCCGCAAAAAAAAAAAAAAGGAAAAGAAAAAGAAAAACAAATGAACTAAAACGGAAAGAAACCCAAAACAAAAACAAAGAACTCAAAGGGACCCTGAGATGAAGAACTGAAAATGGTGAAGAACTGAGATGATGATTGAGCCTGGCAGGTCCCACTAAGTGAGGCAACTCTCTCTAAGTGATAATTGGCCAGGGATCTTGCAGCTTAGGATGTTCCTTGGATATCAGGAAGGCTATATTTGTTTTAGACATATATGTTTTCTTTTGCTGAAGAAAGCAAGCAAAACAGAAAAGAAAAAAAAAGTTGTCTCAGACATGTTTTTGTGGGAACATTTACTTCTCCATTTGCTGCCATACCTTATGTTTCCTGGCCCACCATGAATTGTCCCCTTATCTTTTTGTTTATTGCCTCCTTTCTTCTTACTCATGGATTTTTGCTCCCTCTTGTTGCATGACTCCATCTTCCCCTCCCACTTATTCTGTCCATTTCCCAGACTCCCACCTTTTTCTGCCCCCATAACATCTCTGTCATCACCATGAACTACACCATTTGGGACAAATCCAATGATTTGATATGAAGCAAGTGTCGAGCCTACTGAACGGAGTAAACACTACAACCGACTATAGTTGCATAAGGTTATTCATATTCATATTCATATTTACCAGGTTTATTCATTCACTTAGAAGCAGCCTGAGCAGTTTTAGATGTGTAGGCCACAAAGTATGTGGCAATTCAGAAAACCTCTTGGGTGAAACCTCCGTCTTTCTGTCCTTGCCTTATTCTCATCTCTTGTCTTTCATTTCCACATGACTTTTACAGGTCACCTCTCATCAGGCCCTTCCCTCTATCCCTGCTCAGCAAGGCAGCTTAAGCACAAGCACATATTTCCATGTGATTCGAGCACATGCCTCTTTTCTTTGAACCTTGCTACATAACCTAGGAGATCCTGCAGGATTCAGGTGAGTGGGATGAATTGTGAAAATGGGGTCTTAGACAGAAATCTCTTGGGAGAGAGTTCTTTTATTCTGCTGTAAAGCACCATGTATATTTAATGGCCTACATAAAGAAAAGAAAAGTCTTAAAAATAACAGGACAAGAGCTTCTGCTGAAATTCTGGCCACACTTAAATCGATACCAAGATTCCTATTGACTTCAGGTGGAGTGAAAGCTACAGACAATGGAAGGAACAAAGCAATCCAAAGAATATGAAGTACAAAGGAAGAAGCTATCTGTAACACTACAGGTTGCAACCACAAAGGCTTATACTGCCAGAAAACAGGGAGGAATTATAAGAATGCGAAACAAAATAGAAATGGAGTCTTTCATCTGTATTCTCTACCACGGCAGATGCATCCAGGATAGATATGCTTTTCAGAACATGTGTACATGAGATGGGAAATGGGAGGACAAGTAAAGAAGAATAGAGATACCCAGCTGAGCTTTACTGGACAAATTATCAGTATAGAAGAAAGCAAACAGCATGCCTACTAAATGAGCTAATCAAAAGGGACTGGATGGATTGTGGATGTTATTTTGTATTTTTTTTTTCTTAGAAATACATCAAGGTAGAAAGCAATAGTGGCAACTAATGACGTGAATGATTAATGTTTTTTTTTGTATTATAGTGGTACTCTACGACACCAACTGAGATCTGGGCTGCACTGTAAAAACACATTATATGACTCAATCTCTATCACAAAGAGCTTAATGATGACCTAAAAATTGCACATAAAGTAAGCTCCTATTTTTGAATTAGTCACTGGCAAAAGAAAGAAAGACTGTAAGACCGGACAACTAAAGAGCAGGAAAATCCTTTTAAAAGTTGTTATTAATGCAGAGCAATTGAAAGAATACTCAGAAAGCATGAATGCATATAAAAAGTCTGACCTCTAAAAGAATTTTAACTAGCACCCCAGTAATGAAGCCAGCTGCATTTATAGTGCTATGAGGATATGCTAAAAAGTTGAAGGATTATTGGGAAAAAAGACTGCAGTATGGTATTTGAGGCAAATCCAGTAAAATGGTGATTTTAGTAATCACCAATGTATCAATGAAAACCCTAACTCTTTTAAAGTAATAGTGGAACTTTTGAAGTAAAACTATAACGAGAAAAACAAAACTTATTCCAGTCCATTTTTGAAGAAAGCTCAAAAAGGATTTTTAACATTTTCTTTCCTTTTGTGTGTGTGTGTGTGTGTGTGTGTGTGTGTTAAAATTCAGATTCTGTCTGTGAAAGCACTGATAATGTTAAAGCAGATTAAGTCATATCTAGAGAGATCAGAGAATGAAAATGAACAATCCAGAAGAAAGGATAATTTTATTCAGTCTGTTTAGAATACACTTCCCTTCAGAATTATTTCTCTTCAATTTTGGGGGGGCAAGAAGAGATGGAAACGTGTTGGATACATCTCTGCCATTTGATAAAAGGTCAGAGAACTGCAATATGCCACTAAGGTCCTTCAGCAGGGAGAGAAAGGAAACTCGAGGTGACAATCCTGATCTTTCCAAGGGGGCAAAAACAGAGTTTTCTCCCCAGAGCTTTTATTCTTCTTCATGAATAGCCCTACTGAGTAAACTCAAAGGTGTATTTAGCCTCAGATCCTGTATCATGAATAAAAGTGCTAAGGATGCTCAGCAACAAGTTAAGTTGATAAATTGCATAATTTCCCAGTTTGAGGTTTCTTTGGTTCCAGGACTTCTTGAGAGATGTGTATCTCTCTTTCAGGTACATTTTAGATACTATCCAAGAGCACAAGAAAGCAAACAGGCTTGCTGGCATCAGAAAGAAGTGACAGGCACCCAGATATTGAACTGTGGAGTGAAAACTATTTTTTCTCAGTAGCAAGATAGAAAGAATATATACAAGAAGAATGGATTTGGACTACACAGTTCAGATCTTAAGATCATTTTCAAAAAATAAAAGTAGACGATGGCACATAGAGTTGTCATGAATTTCTTGATGATGATGTTGTGTACTTGCTTACTTGTTGTCTATACTCCAGTTGCCCTGGATGCTTCCCCACACCCTTCCTCACCCCTACCAGTGCAGGAGTACACCTACACAGGAGCTGTTAGATTCAGAGAACCACAGCACATCACTCTGATCAAAACTCCTTGCAAAGCTGGGATACCACTCATACACACTTTTGCATGTTTGTTTGTTTGTTTGTTTGTTTTCTCTGCCATCACCATGGCTTTTGTGACAAAGGTGCACTGGTGACATAATGAAAATTGCTGTGTTTTTTCTGACCTTCTCAGAAGCCAGCTTGCTGTCCAGGAAAAAGTAGGGAATCACTTAGATGCTGTGTCTTTTCTTTTTTAAAAAAAAGAATTAATAATGTCATTTTTAACCATAGATACGAATTCTCATATTTTAAGACTACTTAAGCTTCCCCAAACTACAAGGTTTTAATCCGTGATCAGAGTTAGAGCTGTACCAAGAAAAAGATACTGACATTTTGGTTTCTGCTAGTGGCAAAATCTATTTTCAGTACAAATACTCTGTCAGTTCTAGTGAAGATTGCATCCTGTCACTTATAAAATGTACTAAACTTTGTAACAGCTCTGCTTTTACTGCTTATTGTGATGACACGATATTTAGTAGCTGAAATGGAAAAAAAAAGGTGTCAGCATGTAGCTTGTCCATGAGGTCCCCTGGAAATACCAGGATGGCCTACTGGCCCAGTTTGAGTGCTGGGAACTGCTACCTTGGATTGCCACTGGCTTGCCTAATGCCAACAGTAAGGTTGTCACTTACCCATTGTGAATAAAATATAGGATGGCCATTTTTAGATAGGTCTAAGTGATTTAGAGGTCTACATCCTAGTTTTAAAAATTGCTTACTGAGAGCCAATGAACTAACTACTGCTTGTCAAGTAGGGTGAGAACCTGCAAGCACCTCTCTTCTCCTTAATGCCAATCAACGCACAGAGGGATCTCAAGGTTGCTGGGGAGTGGCTTCCCTTTTGAGTAACTTCATGTCCACCATGAGGTAAGGACATTTCTGTCATTAGTTACAGTGGAATAAATGACTGCAGGTTTCTACTCCAACTTGCCCTCTAGGATAAACCTGTGTCTATCCACACCTTCAGGCTTTTTACACAGGTTGTAAGTCTCTAGTGATTATCTGTAATTAACTGTGGTGGGTTAAAGCTCAGGCTTTCTACAATGTACAGGGGAAGGGCTTCACACTTGGGAGGACATATAAGGTCACTGCTGTAACTAGCTGATAGTCTATGCACATAGATCCCCTGGATGGAGATTTGCCATAGACGTTCTCATTTTGCCGTGTAATAGGAAACAGGGAGACAACTTCCTCCAGCTGGGATTGTTCTGGATGAGGTGCCTGAAAGCCTTCTGCCAAACACCCTATGGGAGATCAACACTCCCTTTCAGAGCATCTGACCTCACCATTTAGCATGCTCTTGGAAGGAGGGAGGCTTAGGTTCAGTTCCTTCCCTAGCATTCAGGGTGTTTAAAGATATCTGCCCAAAAGATCGTTCCAGGCATTAGGCACTGAAATTTGCTGAAGGCCATGGACAGAATGGAAGTGAAAGCTACCATGTGTCAAGGAAGTAATCTGTCCATAAGGCTCTTGGACAAAAAACACCCTCCCACTGTTCCCCCATAGCACATGAGAGACTGATTCATAGCCCCTGATATGAACTTGATGTCTATGCCCCTTCAAGATACATCCATTAGTAAGGTTGACAAAAAAGACCAACTGAATGTAATAACATGCTCAGTACCCAACCATGGGGCACTTCTGTTAATTATGCTGTGTGTCTATCTATCTGCGTTTGAGGGTACTTCCATCCCGCTGTAAGTCTGGCCCTTGAGATAACAAGTTTATATTTGAATATGGGATTTTAGCTCTTCATTCACCTATAGGTACTTTTGAAAATGTCTAGGGACACTGCACAAAGTAGTTTGAAACCTCGATAAGAAGCAGATGAAATTTACTGTGTAGGGATGAGAAAGTCAAAGGAGAGAATTGCACCTTTGCTGTAGTCTAAAAAACACAGATGTTTCCAGGGCTTCCATTTTCCTTAAACACGAGGATCAACATGCATAATCCTTAGGCTGAAAAGGTGGTTTGGGAGGAAATTAAAAGGAGATGCATGGAAAGGCAGGGAGCAGTGTCACATGTAACGGTGCTGTGCAAGTAAAGTGAAAAAAATTTAGAAATCAAACCACAAAGATGGAACGGTCCATATTTTAACCATAGATTCAAATCTAGGAAAACTAACTAACTTAATAAAAAGTAGAAAATGGACATTTTTCTCTCGTTATCCTTTAAATAACTGAAGAAACACCATAAGGAGGCTAAGAATCCCTGTAGAACTTAAATCAGGGGCTGTAAGTTGATGGTGTGACAGCAGTATTATACTTTATTTTGCTGATTATCCTGGCACAAGTATCTTGGTTAGGTAATTAATTCATGTCCTGAACACTTGACCCGATTTTTTAGGGGTAATCCGCTTGGTAATCTTCTAATACCTGCAGGCAGAAATAGGTAGCAGGAATTTCAATACCTGTACTTCTTTAGTGTCTGGGCCAATAAGCTGAAATGTTCTGGCCACACTAATCCTCATTAATAAGAAAGTATTTTATACTGAGACCCACATAGACGGCATATGTGTTCCAGGTGAGTGCACTTCAAGCCCATTTGCTTAACTTATCTATTCTTCACTCCCCATACTATTTACTGCTACAACGCTGGCATTTTTACCTAACTCCAAGTTCTTCCCTTATGCAATGTCCTTCTGCGTTAAGATTGAACACAGTAAGTGGGATTAATTGACCCCAGACTATGCATGTGAAAGTTGGACATCTGGTTCTGAGCTAGGCCCTCTAAGAGTCCTCTATGGGCAGCAGAGAAAAAAAAAACGGCATCTCCAAGGGATGATTCATCTTGCTGGAAGAGCACTACAAGGTGGGTCTGTTGACTTATCCTCTGGAAATGCTTATTTTTCTATGCTCACTGCAAAGAAGGCCCAGAGTGGTCAGCTCAGACTAGGACATCTGACACAGATCACAACAGAGGAGCGACATATAGTATTTTAAAAATATTGTAATATCTATGTCAAATGGACACAGAGCTGCAGCATTACACTGGACTTTTGGATCCTTACTGCAGAACAGCAGAAGTGCTTTTTGTCACTCTGCAGTATTTAATAGACCACATTCTTATTTTGGACACCTAGTATTTTCAGATTCTTCTTCATAAATTGACATATTGTAGTTCATTAGATAGGGCTGTGAGAAAACAATGGAAGAGGAGGCATAAAACATTCCTTGGATCAGCTCAAATACAAGAAAATTCTTGAAAAGGGGAAGCTCATTTCACATTCTCCATGTTTAGTAATCTTAGGCATATACACGTGTAAAGCAAAACATCATCCATCTGTTCATAGCAAGTTTGCAGAGAATTTTAATAAGACATTAATGCTAATAATGGCCAATGTTTATGATGTTTATAAAATAACCAATGTGGAGCATCTGGAAAGCTCATAAAATTTGTTCTTATAAAATCCACAGCGTGTAACACCTTTCCCTGAGCCTGTGTTTTTGCTGACCTTGTCCTCAATGGCCAGACGTGCCAGAAACTCTCTTCTTCCAGGCCATTGTTGTGACTTTATCACTCTGAGACTCATGTTTTGAAGCCAGACCTATTGTCATTTCTGTAAGTTCAACATTCAGCACATTACAGGAACAAACCAGATAGCCAAACTGCTAGTTTCCACCTGAAACTACAGGGATCTCTATTTCCAAGTGACAGATGTTCCACAACAGTTGGTGACAAACGGGCTAATTTAGACAGATTTAACTAAAGTTCAGCCTGCTGACAATGGGGGATTTTTTTTTTTTTTTTAATGCAGCTGAAGAAGGTATTTCTGAATACTGGGGCTGGCTGTTGCATACAAAAATTGAACAGCATGCGTGGTGCCCGTGTCTCTGCTCCTCACACTGTCTTTTAGTTGCTGAGACAGGAGATGATATTGCCTAACAAATTACCAGAGGAATTAGCTGACTTTTAAAATTTACTCACTGAACATATGTCCTCAGAAGCCAAATGCTTTTGGCCCAGATTCTTTCTTACTAAGTTCAGGTGTCTAAACTCTTAAATTAGAAGGACAGTTTTCCTAGGGCTGAATTGGTCTTCTGAGGTGCTGAGCTCTCCATCAGCTATGCAGGAAGCTTTCAGGCACTTCTGGGCCAGAAAAATAGTGCAGAAGAGCCTTTAGGGTTCAAGATTTTATGTAAAGATTAGGGGTGTGATTCAGAAATTGCAATGCAACAACTGCATTGCCCACCATCTGTTAAATTGTCCCAGTTTTTGTTTTTAACTTGCATATTAAAGCTAGTTCCATGCTCCATGTTTCTGAGTATCATAAAGCTTCTTGCTTGAGCATGACATTATTTCACAATTTGGGGGTTAGATGAAGTAGATGGGCCCAAAGATATTATATAGACATGTTAAAACTAGCTACAATGAATTTTCTTCTCTTCTCTTCTCTTCTCTTCTCTTCTCTTCTCTTCTCTTCTCTTCTCTTCTCTTCTCTTCTCTTCTCTTCTCTTCTCTTCTCTTCTCTTCTCTTCTCTTCACTTCTCTTCTCTTCTCTTCTCTTCTCTTTTCTTCTCTTTTCTCTTCCCTTCCCTTCTCTTCTCTTCTCTTCTCTTCTCCTCTTCTCTTCTCTTCTCTTCTCTGCCCTTTTTCTTCTCTTCTCTTCTCTTCTCTTCTCTCTTCTCTTCCCTTCTCTTCTCTTCTCTTCTCTTCTCTTCTCTTCTCTTCTCTTCTCTCCTCTTCTCTTCTCTCCTCTTCTCTCCTCTTCTCTTTTCTCTCCTCTTCTCTCCTCTCCTCTCCTCTTCTCTTCTCTTCTCTTCTCTTCTTTCTCTTCTCTTCTCTTCTCTTCTCTTCTCTTCTCTCTTCTCTTCTCTTCTCTTCTCTTACTCTTCTCTTCTCTTCTTCGCTTCTCTTCTCTTTCTCTTCTCTTCTCTTCTCTTCTCTTCTCTTCTCTTCTCTTCTCTTCTCTTCTCTTCTCTCTCTTTCCTTTGAAAAACACTTCTAGGCAAATTTCATGATTGCTGTTTTATGAGGGAAACCCATTAAGGTAACTTCATTGATTATATTTCTGTACTAAGGAAATAGCTGCCAGCACTAAATATTTAAGGCAGTTTATCAGCCAAATTAATACTGGCATTGTATCAGCTGAGCAGTCCTGATGCCAGCACTGGTACAGCATATTCTCCGACTGTGGGGGTGGCCTGGTATGCTGTGAATATATCCCTACGTTTCTGAATCCTACTGCCTTTCCCTAAACCCAGGCTAAAAATATAACCTAATTCTCCTCTATTCTGTAATTGGCCTGAGCTGTAACTCAAAGGTTAAAAATCACTTCTCTCCACAAAAGCATGATCTTTTTCAGAGCAGGGAGGCTTCTGTCTGGTTCGTTCCTGAAGTGTTTTGCCTATGTAATTGTAGACATTATGCATAGAGCATGTCCTCATCTATTAATAATAATAATAATAAATAAAAACTACTGAAACTTTGCTCACCTTGAGAAATAAGCTCTTAGGAATGGTCCTTGTTCCTCCAATTGCCACAGAGTATGAAATAGGACATGAAGTAGAATATGACTGCGTTGCAACTACTTACCCCCAAACAAACAAATAAAATGATAAAAAAACAACTACCACCACCACCACCACCATCACTACAACACCACTGGACAAAAAGGAGTTACTTACATTGTGTCAGGATCCCTGTTAAGGCATTTTTAAAACTCTCCTTGGCTTGCTCCATCTCTTGCTCATGAGCTGCCTTTTCATTCATGAGCCGGCGAACGTGGCTGTTTGCGGACTGCACCATCGAATAAAACTGGTTTGCAGAGCGACGATTCACCTCGCCTCGCTCAATCCAGGTAAGCAGCACTGTGATGGCCTCTGAAAACTTGCTATCATCTAGAACAATCAAAACATTGGGTTTTAAATTGCAGACATAAATATCCTGTCAAGAACACATTTTCTGCTCTGTGTCACATTAAAATCACTGTAAATCACGCTCACAGTGTATCATTTGGGGCAACTTTTGGGTCCTTTGTTCTATCAGATGTAGGAAGCCAATGCTACCATGTGAAGCTCCATAAATCTTCCTTCAAGACTTGCCTTCTGCTTATTCTAATAGCTTTCTCACAATAAAAAGCAGCCCACACACATCCATGGGCTGACTCCTCTCTTTTGCAACAGCTCCCTTAAGCTGTTCAGCAATATGAAATGACCTTAGAGAGGAGTGAGAAGAACTTTATGTTACAAGAACCACTGAAGAAATGGAATTTGTCCTTGTTAATCTTCTTGGCCGAAAGCTCAGTCTTGGAGCTTGGGCTCAGCCCTACTTTTGTCAACAGATTTCACTACCGTCACATTCTTAATTAATGAACAATGACTAGGCTGAACAACTTCTGCTTGAAGCACTGATTCATTACAAGGAACTGCTTTGAACAGAAGATGTGTCTGTATTTATTTTGTATTTTGCATTTGTCTGTGCTTTATTTTCAACATTTTTCTTAAAGGAGTCCAAATGAATTCAGGCAAATACCTGGATTACTGCTTTTTGGTTAGCATTCACGTAACTGAAGTTATATTTCTCTGCAGAAAGATCAACAAAACCTGGTGGCTAAATTTTGTGCACTTCTTTCCTAGATAATCTTATTTCCTCTGACAGTGCTCTCAGCTTCCTCAGAAGACTCTTAACACAGCATCCATTGCACTTCTGGCTTCATCAGGACTAAGAGGACACATTTCTTTTTAAGTCCCATTTAGAGCAAACTGCAAGAAAACGTTATTACAACAGTGTCTTCCTGTGGAACCATTTTTTGTGCAGTTCTCTCTCATATTTTTTTTCTTAAGGTTTTTTATTCTATAAAACTTCAATTTCCAAACAAATCATTTTAAACAGTTCATCTGGTCCTTGCTGCTTAGATTTCTTCATATATTTTAGATGATAGGTACACCTTTCTGTAGAAGGTATGCTGTTAAGGTACAGAGAGGTAGCATAGTTGTAGGCAAAAGACATTTAAAATGAAAATTGGAAAATATTGAAACCAACCATCTGTGTTGGAGAATACAAAAATGTGGAACGTCGTTTCTAAGACTCTGCATTCCATGTGCAAAGAATAAAGAAATACTAATACTCAAGTGATGATTTGGGTTCTTATTCCCAATCAGTAATCACTTCCCTAAAAGGTGAAGAGCTTAAAGTGCAGAGAGGAAAAGTGCCATGCTCTGCGCCCACAGCCTGTAAGGAGTAGATTTTACTTTGCCTTATCTTTAGCATCTTATTAACTGAAACATGCTTTCAGCTATAGCAATGAGATTTCCTCTCTGTTCTCTGTGAACGCATGTTCACTCAATATCTCTGGAAAAAAACTGCAAAATAAGAGCATCATAACTTCCTTTCTCTGTATGATGGTGTATCTGTTGTGACTTTACATTAACATGTGATTTATCATCATCATCATTCATTAAGTAATTGTCTCTGGAGAGGAAGAGGCAGTAGGGGATCTTCATTTTCTGTGTTGTCCCCTCAGATTTGTCTCCACATTCTAGCTTCCCTGGATGTATACAAAGCAGGTATGCATTAAGTGGCTCTGATGAGTGAAGCTGTCTGAATATAGGCCTTAAAAAAAATAAATGTAAACAAAACTTGTGCAAAACCTCTTCACTGATAAACAAAACCACTCTCCAAGCTTTTGCCTCCTGAAATACATGGGAGCTGGATGTCACAAATCCAATACAGCCAAGAACTCACTCCTGGAACATAATGTTTATTATAATTACAGTAGTCGATAAGAATAACCTGTAAGGGCTTTTGGGAATGTTAGCATGCAATTTCCAACAATCTGTAGAGTCAGGTCACCTTGAGGATGGCATCAACCTGTTAACTGCAATGTTGTAACTGACTGTGAGTAGAGAGTAACTGCAGCTGAATGTTCTTCTTTTTCTTTGTAGACATCATTATCTGTATCATCCCACATAATTTACCAACCAACACTAAAGCATCATTTTGAGTAAATTATCCCATTCAATCTGGGTCAAGACATGAACCTCAAAGTTGGGAGAAATGGTGCACAGAAGCACCTGTGAAGAGGTACACCATGACCTGTGAAGAAAAAATATGCAGAACTGGGCAATAACATTTCACGGAAATGTATCAGGAAAATTATTTGCAAAGAGCCATTTTCCCTTTTTCCTACTTCAGTCTCTCCACAATACACAGCTATGCGTTGTTTTGCTTCAGAATCTATACGAAATGAAAACACCCCTTCTTTTGTTTTGTTTTTATCAGGCACAGTTGGTGTGTATAAGGGATACACATAAACATGCCATCCATCTGCCAGATGGATTCAACCCATTTAAGAGGACATGCTGAAAACTTGTTTTCAACTTACTATAATGCCAAGGAGCTGCAGAGGACTGTGGGCTTGTTATAGTTAATTCATAGCTCTATACTAGCAGGAAAAAAGTTTCATTGGTAAACATCAGAATCTTCATTGATTACATAATTAGAAGATACATTAAAAAATGCTAGAGGGTAATATATTCACAACAGGAGCACATTAGTTAATAAAATCTTTTATCTACAGTTCTAAAATTTCCTTATTTCACCTTCTAGAAACAGAAAAAATAGAAATATTTTTCTATTCCTAAATCAGCTGCTCAGTGACTGGCACAAGGTAACTCACCGTGAATTAATTTTCTTCATCCAGAATGGAGGGACTCTTTCTGAGCAGAGGTTCACTTGGAAAATCAGATTTTTATACCAGATTGTTCATTTATTTTTTATTTAGTAGATAAATAGCAGAAGAAATGCAAGAAGAATCTAATTTAAGCAGAGCATGAACTGTCTTATGATTGCAACCATTCATTAAAAAAATAAAACAAAACTCCTAATTCTGTTCAAAATTATTCCCTTGCGGTAGGATGCACATAAATATACACTGTTTAAAAACATACTCTTAAAATAAATTCCTTTATATAAGAAATGCTCTCATATGTAATTGTTCCTTAAAAATAAGCACACAGCAAATTATTTCTTGCACTTAAATCATTTCTCCTCCAAGTTGCAGCACTTTTTAAGTAAGTAAGGTAGGATTCATCTCCTTCATGTCAACCTGAGTTTGTACACCCAGACTCCTGGTACAGTCAATGGGAAGAGTTGGACACTTCTTGGACAAGCTTTGTTGGTCCTGTTTTAGCTGTCTACTTGAAGGTGAGGCAAAACATGCCTCAAAAGTGCCTGCTTCCCTCAACCAGCTGTAAAGGAAGCCTGGGGTGCCCTGCTCATATATTGACATCCCTGCAAGAGACATCAGCATTTGGTCTGAGGAATCCCAACTACTACACAAGTACACCAGTTGCAGAACACCCACTCAGCTTTTGTGTACATGTGTTGGGTTTTCAAGTTACACAGCAAGCTGTGATGCACACTGTGACTTTTTCATATACCCACCTATTGCTGGGTGTCTGTCGCTAGAGATTTCCAGGTGCTGCTAGACTCAGTCACATGCCTCTAGAGGTACGATACTTCAAATTCTTCTTTTATGAACTGAAGATATTTGGCACTTAAATCCTAGCTCACAACTTAGATGAAATGAAATATAAAGAAAAGAAAATGCATCCTTACAGCTGTCTGGGAAAATGTCATCAGGGATATTTCTATGAAAAAGGGAACAATTGTTGACAAATGTTTTGCATTTTTCTGTCTATAATTTGACGACCTCCAAGCAACCACAACAGGCACTAACTTCTTAATAGAAAAAGCTATGACAAGAATGACTAACAAATGGCAAACTGGAAAAAAGCATTGGAAACAAAGATTTTATTCTCAGTTTATGAAGTTTCCCTGGTGTAACACCAAGCAGAATTCAGCTCAGAGGAATCTAAAATTTTGTGACTATTTGTTTCTCAATGTTAAGCACCTTCATAAGGTGCTTTCACAACTGGGGTGATGGTTTCTAAGGCCCTAGCTATTACAGAGAAGACAGATTAATCCATCACTCTAAAGCCAGGCATTCAAACACTCTTATTACTATCATTTTTATATTTGTATATATATTTCAAATATAGCCAACTTTATGTATTTCAAGAATGACATTGTATGCTGGACTTTTAGCCAGGGCAAGATCATACATTGCAACTATAGCTGCTTTTAGCTTTGTCAGTATCTTCCCAAAGCTAAGCTTTCTCAAATGCTTGAAAAATACCTGAGATAATTCACACAATTCACCCTGGGAGCCTGTCTAAATTATAGCTATTCTTCTATGTTGTCCTACTGGATGTGCTGTTGTCCAAAGTCAGCACATACTATCTCTTGATCCTAGTCTCGCTCCCCTAATGCAGTCTCTTAGGCTTGCAAGGAGATGGTTAAGGACAGAGCTGTTGTTCATTATCTTAATGCCTGCACCTAGAGAGCATATGCTCATTGCATATGCTTTAGGTTGCATTAATGATCTCATTTTTCTCTGGCCCTTCTGTGAAATAGGAAGAGCTAGGTATGCCCTTAAGCTCTGCCTGGACCAGAAGAAATCCAGTTAAACAACTCTTGAAGGTATCACTGCATCTGAGAGTGTCTGTGCTACAGGGTACATCGAGAGGGGACAAGAGCCATGGGCTGTGTCCCATCCACCTGCATCTGACTGACAGCTTGTCCTCTGCCAGCTGTAGCTATGCCACAGGAAGATGTTGTGTCCCCTGTCTCATGCCCACCAGCTCAGCACCATCCATTTGCTGGTGGTTACGCACCCTCAGGTCTGCCTGGAGCTGCCCATCTGATCACATCCCACAGCCAGTTTGTCAAACCGAGCCCAGTTATCACAGGAAAGGGGCAGAGGCCAGCTCAGGTTGGAAACTGCTTCACTCCATATAACTGCAGCAGTGAGGATGTTTGAGCAAGGTTACTGTTATTCTGACTTCTGATCTGATAATTTATTAGACTATAACTAAGATTTCTAAAGTGAAAGCATTGAATTCAAAACAAAAAATGACAAACCCCAGTGCGTGACTGGTGTGGGTGAATCGGGTCAGGGAAAAGGTGTAGTAACATCACTCATCAGCAAGTTCAACCCAGCTCCCCTGTGCATCAGGAACAGTTTGCTTTCCAGCACACGCCACACTTGGTGCCACAATGATGACCTATTTTTCTCTTGGCTTAAGAGCTTCTCCTGCACAGAATGCCTGGCACTGACCTAGAAACACAACTCTTCAGTCTGCTACCCTCACCTTCTTTTTTCCCCGCTCAAATACTTTATATAACTGTGCCACACACCACGCACATCAGTCTGGTACTTTGGGGATTAATAGCATTTTTAACCCAATGGTACTGCATAATAAGTGAGAATCTGGGAATAAATATTCTTACTGCCAAAGAGTTACTTTAAAGAAAGATTAATCATCCACCTTACTCTTTCTTAACTATATGCTACCCCAGAGAAACTTTTGCAGTTATGTAATAAATGAGTAAGTGAAACTAGATTATATATACATATATGTTTACTAAAAGATATCTTAAAAGGAAATCTCTCCTCCCTGTATCATCTAACTCCTTCCAATTTCAGTCACGCAAGATTCTTCCAGGGGTGGGTGTTTTGTGTGAGACACAGAAATCCATTATCTTATCCTGCTGATGCCATTATTGCCAATAAAAAGTAATTATGAAGGTACTGAGTTTCCTCCCTATTTCTCAAAAATCACACCACAAACTTTCAGATCAGTGAGCTGCAATTTCCCAGTTCATAGTAATTAACTCGAGTCATTTTGCAGTGCTGCACATTTAATCAAGTGGGTTTATACTAAAGCCTTAAAATTTGCATTGATATAATACAGATTAGGTGAGGGAGGGCACTTTTGGTAACACACTTAACAGCAAATGTATTTCTTGCAGGTTTATGGAATGAGGTGCCAAGGGAAGTGGGTTATCAGGCCACTGATAGCTGAACCCACCTTCCGCTCTTTTGCCAGGAGACAAAACCACCCTTGCAATGTGCCTGCTCGTAGTCCCTGACTGATGCACTCTGAGCCAGATGTATAGTGCCACAGCAGATGTCAGCAGCATATGGAAGAAGGAAGGAGAAGATGATAATCTAAGGAACAGGGAGGGTGAGCGAACAGATTTGATGCTAAAGCCTCGAAGCATATCTATTGTAGGTCTCTGCCTTGATATACTACTAATAAAAAAAAGACTGCTAAAAAAAGGTCTGGAGTCTTTCAGCGACAATTAAACCTGCCACACATTAGATTTGTTAGGATGATCTTGACTTTGCCTCCCTCTTCAACACAGACTGGTGCTGAGCTCTATCCTATCAGTGTGAGACCTGCCTCCCTGGATAACCGTGCTGCGTCTGCAGCACTCGCCAAATCTGGCTCTCAAGCGCAGAGCGAGACCGACAGCAGCGCAGTTTTCTTCTCAGTGAAATATCCTATTTCCCAAGCAATTAAACGTTGTTTATATTTCAAATGATGTGCAAGGGTTGAGATTGTCAGGCTTGATGTTACCTGAATCTTGCACAAGATGCATCCCCAGTTAGTTCACTCTACTGTAACTGCCATCTATTTATTTAAATTTCCAATCTGTTCTCTCTTCAGGGGATAATACAGTGCCTGGCAAAGCAGCAGCTTCTCAATTTTTCAAATAATATATTTTTTTTAAAATGGAAAACCACATGAATAACTTTCCTATGCTCATAAAGAGACACTGTATTTAAAAGGGAGGTAAATATCCGGGTATTGCATATGACTTGCAGATGCTTATGTCTCTTTTTTGCAAAATATTTAAAAACCAGATATTCAGATACGAAGAGATGTCTCTGTTAAATGGTGGAACTATGTAACTACCTGCAGCAAATAAGACAGATGTAGTATTTTAAAGGAGCTTATTTGCAAGAAGTGATTTCTGAAGATGATACCATTAGGTACAGATATGCTCAAATTAAGAATACCATAACGTTTGAAACTCTGCTTTGAAACACAAATGTCATAAGCACACAGATTAAAATGATTTGTTCCAATACACCTGACAGAGCAGCATTCCACTTAAAGATGAAAGGTTCAGCTCATCTCTAGTTGTGTGATGTTCTGGGCACCACGTTACTCAACCATTTATACAGCACTCAGGAAAACAGATGTAAGAATATGCAAATTTGATCCCAAATATCTACTGACAAACCTCACTGCGCAGTAATAACACATCTGATTTAATACCGAGGAATCAAAATCTGAAATACATGCATGAAACAAGAAAGCTGCAATGAACCAGAAGAAAAGAAGGTCACGTTTTTTATAATATAATAGCAAAAGGCATAATATTTTGCTGGGTTTGTTGGCATAAGAACTCAAGGACTATTCTCAAAGGCATTTTAAGGAGGACAGTTCGCATTTATGGTAACATTTCACTGTAAGAGATCCTGATTTTTCAGAATTCATATCTACGAAATTAGTGAGACATTTTTTTGAGGAAACACAGACTTTTAACCAAGGCAAAAGGATCTCAAAAAGCAGGCTAGAAGTTTAATTAACCTGAGTTACACTTAGCCTTTATCTTATCCCTTGGTGATCAGACAATGATTTTTGAAACTATTTGCACATTTACATCCAACTTTGGAATAATTGAGTCAAAAATTAGATTTGAAGAGCCCCTTTTGAAAAAAGTGAAATTTTGCTTTACCATTTTAAGAAAACAGCACTTAATTTTTAATTAATTAATTATTTAATTAATTTCCCTTCAAGTCAACTTTAGTGGTTTGGAAGGTTAAAAAAAGGCAAAAAATAACTTCTCATGCAAAATTAACTGCCAGTTGCTGCCACACCAGGTGGCTTTAGGACATGAGATAAGTAGGAATATGCTGGCAATGCTGGCATGAGAGTTTGCAGCCAAGCCTGGTACACAAAAACAATGATTTCTTTAAGTCTTATGTCTGTGGGAGGTGAAAAAAGATATTGTCACCTCTCTTATAGACCCAATAAATATCTAAAGACCACAACAGAAAACTGTCTGATGAGTCTAATTCATCCCTACTCACCAACAGATTTCCTTGCTGTCAGGAATTTCCAAGGTTATTTTGACAACGAAAGTTCCTTGGACTCAGACCAAGTTGTCTACATCTGTGATTGCAGAGCAGTATCTTGGGATGACAGATGTTTAGCTATCTTGGCTTGCTTTTCAGCTAGTGTTGCTCAGTGAAGTTCTGGAGGCACTGCAGGTGCTGAAACCTGCATGTTGGGCACCTGCAACTCTACCTCATGAGTTAGCAACAGAGCTCAGGACACTTTTGAAGTGGGTACCATGGGAAGGTCATGACTTTCCTTAAGAAAATAACTGCAAGGCATCTGCTCGACAACCAGTCTTTCATGGTAAATCCTGCCAAGAGCACATATGTTTTGATGGATGGATTGTTCAGGCTTTTTAAGCAATGCAAATCTGGTGCTACACAGAGAAATGATATTTTGACCCCAAGTTTATAAATATATGTATATATAAATATATCTTCTGTTAGCTTCACTGAAGCCCACATTTAAATTCTGAACGTGTGATGACATGAACTGACCTTTGTCAGAGTGAGAGACTGTAGATTGACTTCTAGTTTTAGGATGTCACACAGGGGCTCATGGTGAATCTGTGTTGCCCAAGGATGCTTTAATATTCTACCCTCTCCCTCATAGGTACTGGCCAAGATGCTATTGGAAATGCAGCAGTATGCACCGGTATAACAACTGGACTGCATTCCTCCCTTCTAGTGTACCTAGTAGAGGAGACAACCCAGTGAGAATGGAGGGGGCTTCTTTACATTCTCCCTCCCCAACGGTCTATACAGATGCAGAACTGGTGCTGTTAATCTCACTAAAAGTCAATGGTTACTTAAAACCATTCTTAAAACTGCAACGTGTTCTGTTGCTGGATTATAGTGATTTTTAACCCATTAAAAATAATCTTAACATTTTGGTTTCTTAATTGCTTATATTTAGTTCTGTATGTTTCTGAAATTTATTTTAATTTCCAGAGAAACATTTGGCCTCTATCATGATCAAAACATTGCTATATTAAACTTGTGCATATATGACAAGCTCTGGTCAAATGTCCTTCAAGAGAACCAAAGCTCTAAAAACTTGCAATAAGCTTTAATTAAGCATAGAAACTTCCCAGACTGAAAAGAAAAACTCTTCTAAATATAAGCATCCGAAACATCTTGCAAAAACCCACATTCACTTGCCCTAAGCAATGGCCAGCCATATGGAAGAAATTGCCCAGACTTCTTGCATTTTCTGGCTTAGTTCAGGAAACCTCTAGGCCTTGCTACATAAAGAAAAACTTCCCTATAAAAGATTAACTTCTAAAATATTCAATTGAAAACAGATTCTGGGAACAGATGTATCTAAAGCTGTATTGTATTGCATAACCTCTACAGGAGCTGGAGTGGAAGCTAGGGAAGAAATAAAAATTCTTATACATGGGCTTCATTCTTCCTTTCCTCCTGGTCTATCAATCCCTCTGGGTTATTTTACCAATCTCCCAGTTATTTAAGGAGTTATTTAATAGCGGAGTGTATGTGGTCAGAATATCAGTTAGCCAAACTAGCAAGCAGCTGATGTAACAGTGACCAATGCAGTACTCAAAGAGACAGTAGGGTGCATCTCTGCTCCATGCTCCAAGGATGCAACACTTTGCACTGTCCTCCTGCAGCTTCCCAAACACGTTTCATAGTTAGAACAGAGGCCAGAGTGTTGACAGCTAGATAACCTACATCTAATCTGGGTAATTCTGAAACAGTGGCAAGAATCAGTTTCTTGTGACCTGGCACACAATAAAGTAATGTGCTCGGCCACCACATGGGGAAAGAATGCCAAACACAGTTGCTAAAAGCTTAATGAAAACAAACACAACTCTAAGAGGTATGAGGAGTTGTTTATTTGACTTTTTATTATTTTTTACTATGAACATTTTTACTTCTTTGCTTCTTGCTTTGTACGTTAACTTTAAAAGAGAGAAATCATCAAGCTTCACCTTTGTAAAATACTAACTTGGTGAGTGTACCCAGACAAAAACAAACAATCAAGCAAACACATGAAGAAAACAATACGTTATCTTGCATATGTACTTCTAACCCTAAAGAGGGAATGAAAGAATGGATGGCGTGTGCCAAAGATAAATTGTGCCACTGCAACTGAGGGCCATGTTAAAATGCGGTTCATGAAGGCAATTTAAATACCAGGAGTTAGGACATTCACATGCATGTAATATAATAAAATATCTCCCAGTGAAAAAAAAAAAAAAAAAAGCATTTTAAGAATCAGGGCTTTAATATGAAGGATGCGTGTAACAACTTACTTTATTATGAGATAATTTCCAAAGCAGATGATGACATCAACTGAGCAGAAAAAAATCCCACTATATAGTTTTCTAAAAGTTGTGTTTTAGCTGTTAAAGCACAGCTAGATGGACAGATGCTATAAATTCCTAGCAGGTGGGTGAGTATCATTACCACTGACATAAAAATGGCAGAGGAATGGGGAAAGGCTAACAGGTCAGGTAATGAAATACATTGGAGAGAAATCACCTCCCCTGTTCTGACTTCTGGATGGCTCCTGCTCTTAAGGAATAATGCACTGCAAAGTATCAAATGCTGCTTACCTTTCAATTTTTCAGCCAGCAAAGCAGCTTCGTGTTCAGAATAATGCATTATTGCCGGAGGAGAAGGAGGGCGCAGTCTGTCTTCTTCCATTTTGCGTCTGTGGCGTTCTTCTCGGGCCAGCATTCTTTGTTTGCATTCCCATTCATAAAAGTCATCTCTTGCCTGAGCAAAATCAACATGAAGTCGACCTGAATCCTTTTTGTCTGTGCTAGATCCTAATCTCATGCGGTAACCTGAAACCAACAAGCAGAACTAACTGTTGCAGGACTTCTTTGCTCTTTTCTTTTTTTTTTCTTTATTTTTTTCCCCTCAAGTGCAGTTAAAATGTACATTCACATATTCCCCCTTATCTACGCAGGATCTATTGATCATTGTGCTTTTACAGACAGATAAACATTCATCCACTTCTTTTTTCCTTGTAATTTTCTGCATCACCTATCAACGTAATAGACGAGGTGAAAAACTAACCTCAAAGGTACAGAATCTACATTCCTGCTTAGGAGTCTCTCCAAATATATCATTTTTCTAGCTGATACTCCCAACATTTCTAAAAGCAAAGGCCAGCTAAACAAAAACAACTACTAAACGAACTACGTTGGTTTGAATGTAAAGTCCTTCTTCTCCTGATCCTGTTTAGGTCATGTACAGTTTAGCATTACCTTCCAGCCTGCCAATGGAATTGGAAGTGTGGGAAAAGGCTGAAATTTATAACATTATGACCATGGATGAATGCGAAAAGTGTGCTACGTAAATTTCTGGGCCACAAAGAGGGTGATGTCATATCTGTGTTGATGCTAGATCTCAAATTTTGAAGCTTCCCAATTGCAAATACCACATCTCAACAATCTGGCAGCAAACATAAACCACCTACAAGTTAATCTGATATAAAGTCAATAATAATGAAAAAAAAAACGATCATTCTTTAAACTAATTTTAAGAGCATGGAGGGATTTATTAGACATTTGCAAGACCTTTTTCAAAACTAATAATGAAACCTGTCACATCTCATCTTTAGCAATCTTTTACATATTCATAATTTGGTCAATGTGTCATATGCTAAAGTTACCAGACTGAAAAAGCTTTGTTTAAGTCAGAGCCTATATAATAGCACAACAGGGCCCTGCTCTGTACTAAAGCCTTTGACTGCATTCAAAGGATGAACAAATCACACCAAAGCTATAAAAGAACACTTTCATGACCATTCTGTGGAAGAGCATATGCTGGGCACCAACCTTCTTTCAAGTTTTATTTCGAAGGCTGAAAGATATTCACAGAGCAGCTTCTCTAACTTTTAAAATGCTGATTCAGGGAAGATGAGAGAACCCCAAATAGAAAGCTGTAAACAGAGCCTTCAGATGCAGGTAAAAATAATTAGTCTGCATAGGGCTAAGCTCAAATTTCCCCATGCCAACATGCTGTAGTAGCCTCAGGAGGAGAGCATCCCAGCAGAGACTTCTCAAATCATGGGATGCTGTGGAAATGAACTTTGTCCAGAGCTGGCACATAGGAGGCTCTTCAGAAACATGCACTACTACAGCCATTGTGAAATAGCCCCAGGGACAGGAAGCTGCCTTTCAAAATGGCAGGAAAAAGTTTGTTCCTCTTGAACATCTATCTGAAAGAACCTACCTTTCAGTCTCGTGATCTACCTGTGGTTTGAAGAGCTTCAGCACCTCACCACTACAGTTAAAACTCCCTTTTGAACTCTCTCCAGGGACAGAAAAGTTAAGGCTTGTGTGATAGAGTAGGAGCATCTTTGCAAAAATGTGTATCTAGGCATACTCTGTTTTACTGCTGTAAAAACATCTTGATGTATGAATACAAGGGACTGGCTGTACTACAGCACACATGAAACCACAGCTTCAAAGATATCCACATATGTAATGACCCTTTCAAAACAAAACAAAAAGAGCCAAACAAACAAACAATCTGTGTGCCTTTTGCTTGACATTTTCCTTTCAAGCATCTCATGGAGTTCAGCTACGTAGCCCGTCAGTGAGGAAGAGGTATGTCTTTCATGTTTCATCAAGAACTCTAGAGGAAAGCTCAAGCTAAGTATTTCAGAGGTCTCTCAAAGCCTGAAGGTGACAAAAAATTCTATGGACCAGACCAAGACTGGTCTCCAAGGTTCACAAGCTTATGGTACAGAGAGGCTGACAAGGGGTCTGTTTTTCACTTTAACACGTCCTCTACTTTGCCCTGCTTTCTCTTGCTCAGAGGAGTACATGCTACTTCCTCCCTAAGAAGGCTATTTGTGGTCTTACACGTAGCTCTAGCGATAAGATGTACACTATATCCATTGAAACATAACAGAAGAAGAATGAGGGTGACCTGTCAGACCTGGAGATCTGAACTAATAAGGGGGTAATTTTGTGTTTTTATGCACAGAGGTCTAGGCATGAAGGGGTCATTGGTGCAGTTACTCTGATAACCATGACAAATGTTTCTCCCCAAGATGCATTCCTCAAATAGTGACTGCTCTGTGCCAAAACAGCATTATCAGCAATGTGAAAGGACACTGCCAGGGTGCCAGGTCTCGTGAACCTAAAATTAGATCTCCCATCTGGGCTGCACTTTCCAGGAAGACACAGTCTCTCTTCCTCTCCCCTGTCTTTTGCCTCCCTTGGCTGGAGCACGCTGGGTATGGACACACTGAGAAATGCAGTCCTGTAGGAAGCATGACTCTTGTGGTCCTCAAAGCCCCACGTACTCTGAACAAAGAACTACTGGAAAGGACACTCTATCTACACCTTGTGCGTGCACCTGCAAAGTTGAGTCTTCCTGAAGTCTTACCTTATTTCTGAAGTAAATGGGGATAGTGGGAAAAAACACAAATGGTGTAAATTGAAGTCCAAAACACAGTATCCTCATTAGCACTGGACAAATGGCTCCCTCAGGTAACCAGTTTAAGTGCCTCCAAATTAATAGATTTTTGAAATTGGCAGTGAACCACATTGAGAAAATTGCATTGCTTGTTTAACTGTTAAGACTGAAGATGGCCAGTCAGCTGGTGGTTTCCCCAGGCACAGAAAGCTAGACTGACCTCAGTCAGAAGGGACCTTGGGCATCATCTAGTCCAATCCTCTCCTCAGAGCAGGGTTGACTTCAAAATTATATCAGGCTGCTCAGGGCTTGGCATCTTTCTGTCACAAAAAAGTAAATGTCTTTTTGGCATGGCTTCTTGCATCCTCCTAAATCAGGCATGGGGGACGCTACAGGACCAAAGGCATCGCTAGTGAAGATCAGACTCCTTGACAGGCCAATAGCCAGCAAGGCGCTGTGTAGGGTAGGGTGCATGACTGCGGGACCAGTTTTATATATGGGATCCTAAGGCACCCATCTGTAACGGCAGGTCTGAGCTGTAGGGCAGCTGAAAGGCTCACTCTTTTTCAATGCCATGTATCCTTATTGATGTTCAAAGGTATTTAAATGCATGAGAAAATCAACTGCCTTTCCCCCTCTTCATGCATGGGCAAGGAATTGCCCTCAAAAAACCTTTTTCCCAGCTCTTTGCTCAGGACTGCAGCTAGCACTAAATGCGTGCCTGGCCTGTCATTTTTAATTTCAGTTTTGCACACACGATGGCAGAGGAAAAAAAGTCTGGGAACATGCCAAGATCCTCACTTTAAAGGAGCAGCAGCAGGAAAAGTTAATGAGGGTGCTAAATAAAAATCAAACACGGTATTTCCATATCACAGATCTAGTAAAAACTCTGTGGCTTGACTTACCTTTGAGTATTGCTATATTGGGGGCCAGGCAATAGCTGCTAACTGGGGATGTAGATCAGAGTGCTGGTGATCAGTGAGAACGTGAAATAAAAGCCAGTACACAGTGCTAAATGGAAATCCACATGAGAAAATATCAGCTTAGGAAAAATATATCCTTGGGCTTTTGGGGTACAAGCAGGTCTGTTTGAAGCAACCTGTTTGTTCCTTACTTCCAATCCAGGGCCATCAATGTTTGCAGGAGTTACTGAATTGTCATGAATCTCAGCCACAAGACTAAAGTACACAGAGTTTGGAGAAAGAGCTTTCTCATGGGATGGTATGTTGATTTTAGAAAGCCTTTTCCTTGGAAGATCAAAATGCAGGGCTAAATCAGATCAAAAATCAGGGCTAAATGAAAATGTATCAACACAACTTTTTTAACATTATCTTCTACCCACCTCCCAGTCTCCTTTTATACATATTTAATTGGGAATAGAAATGAAAAAACTCAGTGATTAATCTACTTAATGAATTTTCTAATCACTTGCAATACTCCAATGATAAGCACAGGATAAATATTAAGTTTGATGAGATTAGATGAGGTAGACAGATAAAATTGATTAGGTAGACAAAATTGTCATTATATTACAGATATCAAAGGCATGATTCCTCCCTAATATAACACACATACTGTATTTACCACAAATTCTGTTTGTATGTCTTTTTTGTCTCTTACGGGGAAAAGAAAAGGCCTTAACAATGTGCTTTTCCCCCACCATTTCAGAATACATAATGTTTGAAAGACTGATTAGAAAAACACAAAATTTAAGATCAAATAAAACGTGCCGCTGTCTAATGCCTGACCTCCCTGCTTTGCCGTGCTGGGGGAGATTCAGTGCTCCTTGTTTCATCTGCAGAGGTCTGCAGAAATCAATGTTGGTGGCAAAAAGATGTGAACGCTGGCTGCTATGTGCCCCTGCTTTTCTCCTTCCTCCTTCTCAGCTCCACTGTTTTTTTTTTGTTTTGTTTTGTTTTTGGTTTTTTTTTGCCTTTTTTTTCTTGTTTTGGTTTTTCCTTCTTTATTTTTTTATTTCTTTTCCTGATCTGTTCAGAAACACTAAAAGTTTTAGAAGCAAGGGAAGGACTGGAAGAAAAGAAAATGGGGAGAGAGGGTGGAACAGGCAGTGAAGGCAGTGGTGCAACTGATGGAAGGAAAATGAAGAAGGATGTATGTGAGAACAATACAGAGAAAAGGATCAGGAACTCAGAAATAAGCTGGCAGAAAAATCAGAGAGGAAGGATAAGGAAGGTAATCTGCCTCTGTCTCTGCTCGATTCCTTTGTTATGGTTGCACACTTAAGTGAGGACACACAGCAGCACAGGGAACTTTCTAGTAATCATCAGATCTGGTGCTCCAGGATTTTTCCATAGAAAATTAAAATTAAACTTTACTTGGAGTGAAACAGAGTGCACTCAACTGCAGAGAAGCAGGAAACTGAGCTGTCAAGATGCTGACGCTGCCCCAGGATGGCAGTCTGTATGTTTCTGCAGTTTTCCCTGGCCTCTTTCTTGCTACTCTTTCTTTTATTATATACAGTAATCCCGGCTCCTACTGAATTTGTGAGCTTCTTCTCACCTCATCCACAAGTGCTGGAGTTACAAGTTACTGCTGGAGCTGGAGCCTCCATAGGACAGAAGCTGGAAACTGGGAAGTGTGCTGCCTCTTCTTACTACTGTAAGGTCTGTACCCCATTCCTGTAAACTTTAGCATTATGGAAGTAATAAGCGAATAAGCACCTAAGCAGGAAGGATGGAAAATGGGAAGAGAGGATGAGGAGGAAGGAAGAAATGCGGTAAAAAAAAAAATAATAATAAAAAAAGAAAAAAGGAAGAAAAATACATAATGGAATGGAGATCTGGAAGAAGCATTAAAATGCAGATGTATTCTAAAGAAATCTTTACACAGGTCTCATAAAACTCATGATTTTGTGGAGCTCGTTGAACAGATATTTAAAGCAGGCAGCCAAGTTATGAAAAAGAAAAAAAAAAAGTGAAACAAAAGAGCAACCTTTTTTCTGACAATACATTTCAAAAGTTCATATGTTCTTTTTATTTCCTTTTTTTCGCCCTTTCTTTCATTTAAGATGTAGCCAATGATGACTTGAGAGACCACTGGTTTCTAACTGTGTGAGCTTCCTATGGACACCTAAGGGACATTGAAACTATGTCCTTGCTGCTAAACAAAAGATGGTTAGGATGGGAGCTCAGACAAGGTATGCAAAATTGTTAAATCCCTAGCTCCCTTTTGGGTGGTCCCAGGAGGAGTCCTCGAGGTTACCCTACACAAGGTGGTAAGCATATCTGTGTCAACTGGTCTTGGCCAAGGAGTAGTCCCTGGCACTGTTCATTTATGAATACCTTGCATGAGGGGTGAAGGTGTTGTGGGGCAAAACAAAGACAGGGAGTCCTCCAGGACCCAAAAAGAGTGATGAACCAGCCTGTGGAGACACACACAAGGGATGGGGTCCAGCTCAGGGTAGTGAAGGAGGGCTCAGGTGGGAAGCCAATCCTCATGTAAAGGAGACTATAACCTTACAAGGGCATTAACAGTCACTGAAGACTGATTTGAGAAAACAGAGATGGTTTTCTTCTTTTTTTCTTTTTCATGTGAGTTAGATTTTTTAGTCTGTTCCTTTGTTGGAAAAAAAAAAAAAAAGAAAGAAAATCTGAAATTTTACACCTGAAGTTCTGTGGTATTCATTGTCCTGGGAGGCAAAAGGCACAGCCTTTTGGGTCTCAGAATCCAACCCAGGTGACTGCTGAATACACGCACACATAAAGGTAGACTTTATTCAGACTGCACTGCAAATCTATAAAAATATGCCAATGAAATTGCCAGGCTATCACAGAAATTGGCATTGGAAACCAGCAGCGTTCCTGGCCTGGTGCCCTCCTCTTTCTACAACCTGTGAGCAAAACTACATAAACCTGTGTAAATCGAAAATAAGATTGCTCTGTAGTGAATTTCAGGGTCTGTTGCATTGTTGTGGGATGGCAGGAAATTGCTCTTGGGTATGCAACATACAAAACAGAGCACAAGTCTTGGCAAACACATGGATATACAGAATTGCCCCTTGCCAGTCCATGCTAGAGCCACTGAGTTAAAAAAAAAAAAAAAAAAAGACTTGCTGGGATAAAAGCTAAGAAAATAAGCAAACATTAACATCACAAAATACAAATGAGAAGCAAGGAAAATCCATTAAATAATGTGAAGTACCAGAAAGGTAAATGGCTTTATCAACCATGAACTCCTCTGCAAAACGAATGTGACAAAAATTCTTCTTGCTTTTCCGAATTGCTGTTATATCTCCACACTGCTCAAAGACTTCCTGAATAATTTCCTCCGTTGCGTTTTCTGGTAATCCTCCAACAAACACTGTTTTACACCCAGGAGGTCTCTCTCTTGTTGAAGGTGGTGGAAGATCTAAGTCAAAACAGAAATCACATTGGAATACAAAATTTGTCTTTTGATCCACTGGTTCTATTCATTCCCCTAATCAGTTCTGGGCAGCAACAGTTATTTGACATAGCATTGAGGCAGGAGAGAGGGAGAAGCAAAATAATTGAATAGTGCAGAGATTGTCCAAAACTGGCTACTTGAATCTAAACCTTTTCAAGTTTTAGGTGGTTTTTCAGAGTCTAATTCCTGCCACTGCGGGTCATTCTCCAGGTGGGAATGTCTAAAAGGATCTTTCTTTTCCCTGCACGGTCTCCTGTTAGAAAATACACAAAAATAGAAAATACTCTGTTTCAAAGCAGGCAAACTTCCGTACCTTCATCATCTCTGGCTCCTACCCAGCACTCACCACACTCACCAGTTTATGCGAGTTTAAGCCCCCTGAAAATGAACCCATGCTGCATATAGTTTGGGAAGCCAGGACTGGACACCCTTCCCTGGTCTTAGCATAATTTAATTTCTTTGTCAGAACACAGAAGCACAGTGAACAGAAAAACAAAGCAGGAAACACGATGAAGTGACAACATGATGAAAGCGCTCTGCTGGTTATCTGTTCTGTCTTTGTGCCAGATAATGGAGTGGACGCCAGCATGCAGGAAGGATAAACTCACTGTTTACAAGTGCTCGTGAGATGGAGTGGCTAGAAATTTTATTTTTATGTATATACATATATATATGTATACACACAAATCAGAAAACTGTTAAATTTTTGAAGGCTGTATGAAAAATATGCTCTGTCATAACATTTCACCTTGTTTATATGCAGATTGCTAGAGCATTTCTCTAACAGTAATTCTCTGAGCAGGAATCTCTGATTGATATGAATTAGTTTTTTGGCCCTTTAGCACACTAAAGGGGGTTACAACCTTAAAATATCCAAATACATATATTCGCGCACACAGCCAGGTTGATTAAACCATGATCTGGGTACACTGCAAATCAACAGCAGCAGACTATTTGCTCAAATTTATCTTTTGTCTTCATAGTGATGCTGCAAGCAGCTGGTCTGATGGCTATGAAACCAGATTCCTGGGGCTAACACACTCAAAATTAGGCTCTGTGCTTTGTCCTGACAGTAGTGGCTCAGTGGGAAGTTTTCCATTTGCATGAAGTCCCCAGAAGGGGCAGAAGAAAGCCTGGTCCCCAAAGAGGAGAAGCAACTCATCTGCATGCTGCCTCTCCAAAACTGGCATGGCTTGGAGAAATCTGCAGGACGCAGGAGTCACTTCTGACTTGAACCTCTCTGAAGGACATCCCCAGAGATGGTTCTCCACAGCAATGTTTTCACCATCAGACACCCTTGTACAGCCTACATGAGGCTAGATCAGTGCGAACAGGTCAATGAGCGACCAACAACACGCAGCAGCTTCAGCCACTGCTGGTTTGCACGGGGCTATGCTTTGTGACACTGATGTAAGGGAAAGACAGATTTCTACTATGAGTAGTGTAGATTTTCAGTCTCTGTTAGCTTTAAGTAATTCATTTTATTTTTTGTACAAGCTGCGTAAGTTTTTACGTGACCTTGCAGAGATGAATAAGCATGCTCTGATACTCCACCATGATTTACACACAGAGCAGAACTTATAAGGAAACATTAGACTTGCCTACAATTTATTTTAAAACCATAGTTTTTATTAGATAAAAACATCTCAGGCAATAAATTCAGGAAAATAACATTCTTTCATCAGACCCACTTACTTGGGTTTGGAGGGAAGAGTGTGCAGCTTTTGCAGTGAATTATTTCTTTGACTACAGGCACATCTGTTGGTGGTGGTGGCGGTACTAACCCCATGCCTGGTATCATTGGGTTGATCGGAGTGATTCCAGTCATCATGCTAAGGCTTGGATCAAAGCCTGGTACACAGATTGAATCTGTAAATATATAACATAAAATCCCGGCTTTTAAATCTTGATACTACTTGTTACTATTTTCTTGCACAGACAGTTTTGCTTTAGGCTTTTTTTTTTTTTTTTTTTTTTTAAGCATCTCTGTTAAAAATGGGAGAAGGGAAAAGAGAAAAGGGAAAAAGGGAAAAGGGAGGGAAAGTGGGAGGAGGAGAGGGAGGTGGAGGGGGAAAAAGGGAGAAGGATAGGGAGGGGGAGGGTCCATTTTC